>NC_139840.1:22439488-22954488 GCF_963691815.1 Echiichthys vipera | reverse complement strand
CCTTCAGCTTGTTCAACTCTTCTGTCTTTTCTTTGTATAAACGATAGAAAAGGCTGGAGAAAGCAAAGCTGGAGCCGACACCGATCAGAACCAGCGGGTTTACACAAGAGTCCCCCATATCTGTGAAGGTAAACACGAGGAAAACATCAACAACAACATAAAGTCAAAGTCAATTATACTGTGGTAATTACCGGTGTACAGGAGCTTCCTGTGTTTCTGAAGAATATGCAGATAAATGACCCAAAAACGTACCTGTTTAACCCTGACACACCTGCAGTTTGAGCTCAAACCGAAAACACAAAAACTTGGTTTCATTTCCGTGTTTGCCCTCGTTACGTCACATGAATTCAGCCAATAGGAAGCAAGCAGTGGTCTTCTAATGAGCGTCTTGATCCACCAGGGGGCAGCAGTGTCCTCCTGTGTGTATATACTGTATATAACAATATATATATATAACAAAATACAAAAAACAACAATTACTACTACTATTATACTTATATATGATATGACAAAAGTCACTTGTGAAAATAAAAAACAAACAGTAATCAAACAATAAAAATAGTCAGCAGTGTCCTGTTGAGACATTTAATACTTTTTTGATTGATGTGTTTATTTCAAACATATATACTGTATTTATATATAAACACACACACACACACACATATATATATATATATATATAACAAACAGCAACAATTACTATACTTAGAAAAAAATATGATAAAGTAACTTATGAAAATAAAAAACAAACAGTAATTAAACAATAACAATTTTACATTTAATGCTTTTCTGATGGATGTGTTTATTTCGAACATGAATATATAAAAAAATCATACATATATAAAGATATAAATATATATGTATTATTTCCTCTTCTCAGATTGTTTTAAAGACTTTAAGTGACCTGAAGAAATCTATCTATTCTTTCTATTTCACATGATAAGAGAAAATAACTCAAAAATATGAAACAGTTTTGTATCTTTCCTCCTGTTAATCATCTCATGACCTCAGATTCACCTCGTGGGACCTCCTGCAGATTAAACCTCTGATTATGTCTTTGCTAAAAGTTTCCAGTGTTGACCAACATAACACACCCATGCATCATAAAGTAAAGCATCGCGACTTTGCCAGCTTCCCTTTTCCTCCCCTCTCTCTCTCTCTCTCTCTCTCTCTCTCTCTCTCTCTCTCTCTCTCTCTCTCTCTCTCTCTCTCTCTCTCTCTCTCTCTCTCTCTCTCCCTCTCTCTCTGTGTGTGCACTGAATCACTGACTAACTTCTGTTGGCAAACAGTGTTTTGACTGTGAATACGCACCTGTTTTACACTGTGAGGTCGTATTTTCTCCTGTCGTGTGGATGCTGTGTTCACCTTTTGTGTCCAGGCTGTGAAAAGAGTTGCTAAAAAATGAAAAATGTGTCGGCTCTGTGTAAAGGAAATACTGAACATTTGAATGGAGCTCTGTTCTCCCGTGGATAGCAGTAAACCTTTCAGCACCTGCAGACAAAATGTAAAAAAAATAAATGCAAAAATGGTTTGACAAGGATGAGACTGATGTGAATTAACATCTTTATGAGACAATTTATCTCGTTTTTTCCTTATTTTGTATGCGTATAACTAAAAAAGGGAGGCTGAGGAATATTCTGTAAACCTTACATATCTGATATAATCCAGTAAAACATTATAACAAACCACGTCCCCTAAAACTGCCATGAAGTTTAGATTGCAATGTATCTGTTAAGTCATCAACTTGAGACTCGACAGAGCCATTAAGTCTCTTTTATTATTAGTATTATTGTTCCAGACCATATACACGGCCATATACAGTAGACATTCACATGAACAGTGCAGTTACATGCAATAAAAATCAGTTTCCCTCAGTTTGCTGTCAGATATGGCGCCGGTCATAGCAGACGCGCTGCCCTCAGATAAGATAATGCTCAGAGAGTGATGCATGGTGCACATATGTGGAGTATGTGAAGCGTTTGCAGCAGGAGAAGGGAGAGTAATAAAGCGCATAATTCATCAAAAACAGTGTGGGAAGAGTGAGAAATATGTCTGCTGCCTCTGGAAGTTCTGCAATGTGGAAAACCTGCAGAGTGTTTGTCTGTGGTCGGATGGTTGCTCTGTTATCGTCAGTGTCACGTGGTGAGGAGTGTCGTTTATTTAATGAGGAATACATGTTACTGGAAACAACGCGCCCTTGTTTTCCCCCACTGGCGGCATGAGCTCTACCTTATGTTTTACTGGCCTGGATTTACCGTCAGCGGGTGACTCACCAAGGCTTATGAAAGCTTTGACGGATGTCAGAATAACCTTCGTTCTTAGAAGAAAGTAAATGTTTGAGCTCTTGAGTTCTGTTGGATGAGTCTTGTGGAATTTCAGGACAGAAAGCTCCTCTGTTTGCAGAGTTTCTGCTGTTCCTCCATAAATGCTTTGTTGCTTTCTGAGGCCTGATATGACGCACACTTCCTCACTTCTAAATGCAAGTTTTTAAAAACATCGTCTCTCAGATATAAGTCCTAATGCAATTTGAGGTCTATCCTGTGACTTGTTATTCATCTTTTTATTTCTTATCTCATCTCATCTCATCTTCAACCGTTTATCCGGGGTCGGGTCGCGGGGGCAGCAGCTTTAGCAGGGGACTCCAAACTTCCCTTTCCCGGGCCACATTAACCAGCTCTAACTGGGGGATCCTGAGGCGTTCCCAGGCCAGTGTGGAGATCTAATCTCTCCACCTGGTCCTGGGTCTTCCCCGAGGCCTCCTCCCAGCTGGACGTGCCAGGAACACCTCTCTAGGGAGGCACCCAGGGTTCATCCTTACTAGATGCCCAAACCACCTCAACTGGCTCCTTTCAACTCAAAGGAGCAGCGGCTCTACTCCGAGTTCCTCACGAATGGCTGAACTTCTCACCCTATCTCTAAGGGAGACTCCAGCCACCCTTCTATTCATTGAAAATGTTTTTTAAATCTAATTACTGCTCCTTGTGTCATCCCTTTGTCGTACCTTATCAGCTTTAAATCCTCCTCAGTAAACACTGGAAGTACCCATGTCTGTCTCATACTGTGAGTTAACTCGTCTACTGTATGTCCTGTCATTAAAGTTTGTGAGACGCCCTCTCCTGCTACTGCACAACAAATCTACCTACGGGTATTATTAAAGTAAACTGAACTGAACTGAACTGAACTGAACGGACGTGACCTGACCAGACAAGGATCCCCAGCTCCTACGGTCTGCATGTCAAAGTGTCCTTAGAAAGGACACTGAACCCCAAATTGCTCCCTGTGTAGTTGGACTTGTACTTATATAGCGCCTTTCTAGTCTTCTCACTACTCAAGGCGCTCTCACTTTGTTTGTCACATCCACCCATTCACACTGACATTCACACTGATGGAAGTGGACATCTACAGACCATCTAATCTAATCTAACCATTTACACCACATTAACACACCCATGCACAGCACGTGGAGCGATTCGGGGCTCAGTGTCCTGCCCAAGGACACTTTGACATGGAGGTGGGGATCGAACCGTCGATGTCTCGAATGGAGGACGACCCACTCCCCCACTGAGACACAGTTGCCACTGTGTGCACAAAATAAATACTGTATATGTGTATATGTTATTATAGAAAGTATAGCTTGCTGCTGCTTGTGGACGGATTGTTGGGTCTCTGTAAATCATAAATAAGTCAGAGTGTGGTTCATGAGAAACCCATTTCCATTTGTCAATCTTGCAATCACAAAAATGTCGTCTCTCCAGGAACTAAGAAAAACAGCCTTTTTGCTTTGTTCAAAACATGTTTTCTGGTATTAACTCGAGGCCGTTGAAAGTGCACCATAAACTATTAGAATGTAGGGTTTTCTCGAGCAGTGTGTCTTTTGTCTGCTCTCACTCATCATTGAGAGGCCAAAGGGGGGGTGCGTCTTTCAAACAAATAGGAGTGTTTTTAGAGCTGTGGAAGTCAGAAAGGAGGATTCAGGGACATTTTTTATGCAGATGGAATAAGAATAACAACTCTTCATTACACACACACACACACACACTCATTTGACTAAGAGCTTGAGTTTTTTTTCACTTTGTCCTGATGTATTCCTCTGTTTTGCATCAGTCCAAACCTGAAGCCAAGTATCTCCACAGACTGTCCGTGTTGACAGTGTCATCACATGCAGGTTTGTTCCATGCAGGTTTGGAGACGCTTTAGACAAGGTTGCACATTTGAGGTGTTTGAGTGAAAGTTTTTCCGACGATAAAGAAAATGATTATTATTTTGACCTGAATGACGTTTTGCTTTCAGTGAGAAGAAGAAAGAAGAAAGAAGCACTAACGGACAAAAGAAGCTCTGAATTATGACGATCTTTAGTGCAACCTTCATCCCATCTCTTACATCAAACTCTCTTACATCAAACTGTAAAGTCGAAGTGTCAGAGATACCCTGTTGATTTAGCTGCATTACCAACCCTAAATTATATACATTTTAATTATACTGCCGTAGGCCTGGTCTACAGTGCCTATAGAAAGTTCTGATACCCTTTTGAAATAGTCCCTCTTTTTTGCTTTACAGCCTGAAATTAAAATACATAAAAACATATATTTTTCCAGCGTGATTTACAGTGATGTGTCCCTTTAGAATAACAATTATAAACATTCTCAGGTATAACCAATTTCCTTCCAGATTACCCACCAAGTTAATTGGCCTCCGCCTGACATCAACTGTGGTGTTTTTGATTTTACTTCAGAATACAATCAGCTGTTCCTTGTGGATTTCACTCCTAGTAATGCATGGTAACACAAATATTTCACCATGGCTGGAAAAGATGCTTTCAAATGAGCTCTGGGCTAAAGTTGTGGATAGGCACAAGTTAGGAGTAGGATATAAAAAGATTTCAAAGTCTTTAACTCTCCCTCTGAGGACCGTTCAGAGTATCGTCCAGAAGTGGAAGGCATATGGCTCCTCCCAGACCTGGCCTAGATCGGGCCGCCACTCCAAACTAGAGGACCGAGCCAGGAAAAGATTGATCAGGGAAGCTACCAAGAGGCTCATGGTGACCTTGAAGGAGTTACAAGTCTTAATGGCAGAGGTTGGTCGATCTGTGCATGTGACAACAATTTCACAAGTTCTACATGTGGCAGGGTGGCAAGAAAGAAGCCTCTTCTGAAAAAATGTCACACTGAATCCCGTAAAAAAAAACATATTGAAGATTCTGATGCCATGTGGCAAAACTGAACTTTTTGGGCGGAACTCTAAGCGCTATGTTTGTCAGAAACCAAACACAGCACACCACCCAGAACACACCATCCCTACAGTGAAGCCTGGTGGTGGCAGCGTTAGGTTGTGGGCTTTCTCTTCAGTTGGGACTGGGCAGTTGGTCAGGATTGAAGGGAAAATGGATGCTGACAAGTCCACCCAAATTCTTGAGGAAAACCTTCAGCCCTCTGTTAGACACTTGGGCAGGTGGTTCACCTTCATCATGACAACGACCCAAAACACACCTCCATAAAAACAACACAGTGGCTAAAAGACAGGGAGGTGAAGGTCCTAGAGTGGCCCAGTCACAGCCCTGACCTGAATCCTACAGAACATCTGTGGATGGACTTGAAGAGTGCAGTCCATCTCCGCTCACCACAGAATTTGACTGAGCTGGAACAGTTCTGCAGGAAGAACGGGGAAATATTCCCACTGTAGGTGCACAAAGCTGGTAGAGACAGATCCAAACAGACTGTTGGCTGTAATTAAAGCAAAAGGAGCCTCCACAAAGGATAACATCTGCGGACTCATCACTTTTCCAACCCTGCTATTCTAGTTCTTCATTTTTTTTATTAATTTTCAGAAATTTTGAAAACAACTATACTTGAATGTTGTAAGGCAAAATGTGTAAATCACGCTGGAAAAATATATATTTTATATGTATAATCATTTCAGGCTGTAAAATAAAAAAGTGACTATTTCAAAGGGTATCATAACTTTCTATAGGCACTGTATATACATATATACAGTATATATTATGTATTACACTGTTCATTTTAAATACTATTGCATCAAGATCAAGATTGGCAAGGCCACTATCCAAGAAAAGAGCTGAAATTAAAGTTGGCTCCATATATATTGGTCAGGAGGGGAATAAGCACTTGAGTAAATGTAAATTATTTTCCACCTCTGCCCTTTTTGTTTCTACAGAAGAAACTCCGGGAACAGAAAACCCCGTTTATAGAGTAAAATTTTTGATAAAACACATGCTTATAAAACAAATGCATGTTATTATAGTAGACTTTTAGTGACATCACTATGATAACATGTTCACCCCTCACAAATAAACTACAGAAAACGAAACAAAGGGTCGGTCACGTCTGAATTTGAATTTGCGGATACTTGTGTCCTTGTTTCTATGAAACTACGTGCTTCACGCCCTCATCTACCGACGTCCACAGATGATTTCATTGGTTATTTGATGGCTGTTGAAGGTAAAGAGTGAGTGGGAGGAGGAGGTGGTGGAGGATTTCAGGAGCGGAGCAACTCTCTCCACTCAGTGCGCAAAAACGCACAGACTGAGCAAGGAGACACGACCTGCGGCGGATTATCACGACTTTCCCAATACTTTAAACTTTTTTTTCTTTGATGCTATCTCCAATCAATGATTCTGTAACGCATCAACTACTCTGAAGGATTGACAGATGGCAGTTTCAAAAAGCGTGTGCATCCTTCTCTGCTGCATGTTGCTGGAGCCTGTGAGTATACTACTGTATATGAACGCTTTCGACTTTTCTCTGCTGCTTTTCAACGCAGATGCTCTTCATTTGGAAATGTAAGGTCGAGCACGTTCATGCACAGTGTTGTCTTCAAACTAAGTTGATGTGCATGTCACTCGTGCGCGCGTCAAGCAGTTTTGGACGCAGTGCGCGCCAATGTGCCCCAAATGAGACGCTTGAGTCATTCACCGGTTAAGGCGTGGAGAGAAGATTTTAGTGACATTACAGTATTGGCTCCTTCTTGGTCTGATTGTCACTTCAGAAATGAGCAGAAGTAGCAATTATAGCAAGATATCTGAATATGTTTACAGATGTGCAGAGGAAACTATACTTTGGTTATAAAACCAAAGATGCATCGGTAATCTGGCCTCTGGTTCCTTCAAATGATCTACACATCACACATTTTATTACATATATGACACATTCCCAAACAAGCAGTAACTTCATACTCATCTTTAAAACACCACAGTTCAACATTTTAGAGAAATGATTAATAACAACCTGCACCCACAGGAGCTGCAATAAGATGCAGAGTAAATAAAGTTATTTATTTGCTAAATAAATCAAATAGTGTGTGGTATAAGATATTACAGGCAAATGTAGTCGTGTCTCATTGCTGCACATTGACGAGAACATCCAAACTGACACTCATATCATATCATATCTATCATATTTAACTTGGGCTCCTCTCCCATCACCACAGTTCAGCCTCTGCTTCGACCCTTCAGGGAAAACCTGCAGCTTCTTAAATGACACGTGGAACCAAAGCAGAACCGTGGGCTTGATAGTGATTGTTTTCAGTGACATTAATGCGCTTTTGTGCCCAAGCCGGTTTCCTATTATGACCAAGATTAAGGTGAATTAGCAGGAGAAGTGGTACTTGTTCGTCTCCCAGAGGAACACCATGGCAATGACCTCCTCTATCTGCCTGTGTCCCAGTGGTTCTCAAAGGTTTTTATCACACGGTACACCATAGACTCAGGCGTAAGCATATGTTTGTCATAATAAGGTGAACTACTACTTTTACTCTCTGCTCTCCATTGTCCTTAACCACTACGGAGAACAATATGATGCTGGAACTCAAAGCCGTCAGAATAGTGTGCTGGCCTTCACGTTTCACTCGCAGACTGTTACACTACCTCACTGTTGAAAATAAAGTACAGGAAAAGATGGGGAGGGAAGGTAATTATGATCATAATGATGCTGACGCAGTGCAGGAAGTTTTCTCCTGACACTCCAACGTGCACTGCTTGAAGAAGTGCTGATCCATCACTGACAGCATATTCTCCAATCATAGTCCAGAGGTGTGGCACAGTGTAGCCTGAGGAGTGAGATTAATCATAACTTAAAGGGGGGAGTCACCTTGTGTGGTGTGGGGAGAGGCTGTGGTCATATGGCTAACAATAGCCACATAGTATAAGTCTGATTAATGCCCGTGCGGAGGAGGAGACTCATCCATTTAAGTGGTGGCTATAAATCTTGTGTTCACGCAGAAGGTTTGCATATTCTCTGGTGGTGAAGTCTCGGGGATTCAGCTTCAGGTAGAACTGGCTGAAGATTCTCTCTCCAAACATGTGCATGCAAAATCTGAGGAATATGATGAAGTTTTGAATCACAGTGAAAAGATTGATTTTGTGTCCGCCGTGTGTAGAGATTAATGATAGCCCAGCTCAGCTCAGGGAGACCCCGCTGGAGACAATAGATGTGTTTGCCTTGACATGTGGAGCAATGCTGGGAGAGCACATGAAGGATTCATTAAAAAAAATGAGATACATACGTTTTTAGTTATTTTCCCAAGTTATGTATTATTACTGGTGATGCTGGGGTTATTTTTCACCTTGTGAGTCTGTCTGTGTGTGTCATTAAGGCAAAATGTGGTCCTGGAGACACCTACTGTAGCAGGAACTGACACAGCTGGGGTTAATGTGTCTGTGATCTCTTTAGACAGTTTCTGCATGTGAAAGCAGAATCTGTGGCAGCCGGACAGGATTTGGGTAGCGGAAGTGGTCTGGTTTCCTTTTGTAATATGTAGAAGTATTGACCAATCACGTTTGAGCATGCTTTGGCTGCATGCAGATACACAGAGAAAAAGTGAACCCACAGGCTGTCGAGTGATGATGATTTATCTTTTCATTAGCTTTCCGTTGTTATTTATCTGCATTCAAATGCAGATATCTGTTTAGAGAGGCGTTGTTTCTCAACTCCGAGTCGCTTATCTGACCGCAAACATTGACCGCTGCTCGGAACAGGACGTGTTGGCCCGGATATCTGCCGGCTACACCAGAAAGGCCAGAAATATTAGCTGTTGAGGCTTATCTGCTGTCAGACAGATAGCCACTGGGTTCCAAGATTGGTGTCTGTGGACAAATTTTCTCACTGTGATGTCGCACCTGTGCAAGATACAGTAATAAAACAGGTTAGTTGAGTTCAAAGATGGGTGTGGTGCTGGAGGTAAGGGAGTAGAAGGTAAGTAAGGGGCAATTCCCCCACCACTCCACGCCCCTGACCTGATTTGGCGTTGTGGCTGCAGGGACCCCATCACAGCGTCTCTAGTTTGTGTTTGTATGGCAGGGAATATCAAACTGGTTTTTGATGTGACTGGTAACATCTCTTTTCTTGTTTACATTCAATAAGTCAGCTCTTTAAAGGGTATGTCAATCAAACTGTTGTTTTTTTTATTTTGGCTTTTCATCTTTTTTTGCAAACAAACTCTTCAGCTGCAGCACAACCCATGTAGGCTTCACTAATAAACAAATGATTTTTGACACTCTCAAATGTCACTAAGAGCTGAAGAGACACACAAAAATACGTGTAAAATTTTCTCTTTGCAGGTGCTTTCAGCGCAGAGTCAGATGTGCGACATAGTGACGGAGATAAGCACGGAGAGGGATCTGTGTGAGGCTCAGATGGAGAACAAAACGACAGGTATGTGGTGTGTGCATGTTTGTATTCGACATGCCTTTATTGTCCTGCACTTCTTCTGCTTATCCTAATTCGCTTAATCCACAGGTAGTTTCTGATCGAAGTGACACAACGAGCTCTAAAGTCAACACAAGCCGTTCAAACCTCCCCTCTGGCTCTGCATCACACTTTGCATGGCTGAACACTGTTTTCCACCTGATGCCGGCCTGCTGTCACATGTGCCTTATAAAAGTACTTCTTCTTCTTCTTCTTCTTCTTCTTCTTCTTCTTCTTCTTCTTCTTCTTCTCCTCCTCCTTCTTCTTCTTCTTCTTCTTCTTCTTCTTCTTCTTCTTCTTCTTCTTCTTCTTCTTCTTCTTCTTCTTCTTCTTCAATTTTAAAGAAAACTTTCTAACTGATCACATTTGACCTTACTGTACATGATCATGAAACGCTATTAAGGTGCAACAATTTAAAATACAACAGTGAGTGTACAATGATGAAACTCACTTTAATGATTTGCTGTTCCAGTGTGTCGTTGATGAAGCTGGAAGTTGCATCAGAAACGCACCACATAATTATGTTCTACAAAGAGATAATCATGCTCCACTGAGCCTTTATTACCTCTGAGTGTAACCAAAACCTCACTCATCCTAACTGCATGTATCAAGAGACTCAATGAAAAAGTCATTAAATACTCATTATCTTCATTTTAATTTAGATATCGTTGTGCTCCCTATGGACGCAATCGCTGCTAAATCCTCACGGCGATGATGCAAACATTCCCCACTCAGTTGTTTGCAGTGGTGAAATGGCGAGCAGGTGTGGATGTCAAAGTGCCGTGACCTTAGTCTGCACCCTGAGAGCACACACGTGGATGGTCACCGTGAAATCAAATATCAGTGTGTAACAAAGGAAGCTGTTTTATTAGTCATGGTGGCGGCGTGTTAACTCAGGTCGTCCGCTCTTATGGACCCCAGGGGCTGTAATGGCCGCTGACCTGAGCCAACATATTTTGGCTGCCATGGGAACTCCAGTGCTCCACCTTTAGCTAAAGCAAGCTGTTTGAGAGTCATCTCATGTCTCTCATAGACATGTTCAAGAAATCTGCTGTGTTGTTTTCTTGGTGCATGTGGTATTTGTTTGACAATCATGACCTCTCTCTCTCTCTCTCTCTCTCTCTCTCTCTCTTTCTCTCTCGAGCAGGTTGCAATGGGACGTGGGATAAGATCACCTGCTGGCCTAGTGCCAACGTTGGAGAGGTGGTCACCATCCCCTGCCCCAAATACCTCTTCTACTTCTCCAGGGACGTTCCCACGCGTAAGAATCGTGCTTGTGTGTGTGTGTGTGTGTGTGTGTGTGTGTGTGTGCGTGCGTGCGTGCGTGTGTTTGTGAGAGGAAAGAAACGGGGAAGGAAGGCAAGCATGTGACTATATCTTCTTCTCCTTTCCTCGTTTGTGTGATGGTCAGCAAGTTCTGGGGGTCCTTAGAAAAGTACAGTCACTTGTTATATGTAACATGTTCCTGAATATGACCAAATCAGTGAATAATCTTTGGGTGATGCTGCTGTTTATTGCATAATGATCCAGACAGACACCGATGATACCTTGATGACTTGTGTAGGTGAACGTGAGGTGGTCCAGGTTGTGTCATGGCCCTTTGTATTTGGACATAATTAGACATATCATATGCAAGAAAGAGAAACAAGCTAATGTAAATGGACAACAGCAAATGTAAAAACTGGAGGAAAGAACGATAAATCACTACTTCATTGTATCCATTATTATTTCAAACACCTTAGCGAGATTGTTTAAAGCTGCTGTAATCAGTGTTGTTATATTGACAAAGGATCAAATAACTGTGTAACGTTTAAAGGTGTCGCTCACAGCGCAGTTTCCTCTCAGCTCTGTGGAACGTTTCAGCTGCTTTTAGCTCATTGTTTTGGTTTTATGGCACACAGATTTACTGTTTCAGTTCAGTCTGACACTCTCATCAGGTCATGTTCAGCCGCAGGCAGCTGTTTTCAGTGGAATAGCAATAAAGATCTCCTTTATACACTACCTGCTTATACAGGCGAAAGACAAAGTTAGCAACTACTGTAGACAGTGCGGAGCGTTGGGAACCCTGAGGCATTCTCAGCTAGATGAGAAATAAATATAATCTCTCCAGCGTATTCTTGCTTGGAATAAATCTCAATAATCCAGATGAAATGTCACAATTCACTGGAGCATTGGTATACATGTGCGATTGGAAATGATTTGGCATCTCCCTCCATATCTGAGACCAGAAATAGGAATTACAAAGTACACTGAGCATCCCGGTGGCTTATATCATAATGTTATTCTGGCCCACAATCACCTGTTGTTTATATCTTTCCCGACACCCCGTCTCATATATCACAAAGAACACAATAAAACTGAAAACACACGCCACAGCTGAGTCACAAAATGACAAACAACTTCCCCTCCCGGCACCACTCATGCATCAAAGACACGTCTTTGTTTATTTGTCCTCCTTTAATCTATGAGAAACCTCACAGTGAAGTAGTAATTATGAAGAAGCGAAGACACTCTCCTGAGGATTTATTGTGCGGGAAACTTGCGGAGTGTTTGTACAGTAGTGAGTTTCCTGTTCATCTTCATTTGTCATTAATTACCACACCGAGTCTCCTCAGTGTAATTACGCTTGAGTTGATGGAGTTGTTTATTTGTATTCATCTGGCAGAGAGGCCTCGATTTCAACCTGCAGCCTTGAGAAATGTTCCTTTATTGGAACTATAGTTCTAAGCTGTACTTTTAAAAATAATGGATCTGATGGCTATGTGAAACCTGTCAGTTGTAGTCACCAACCTGCAGAGAATTATGCAAACTTAGCAGATGTTCAGCTCTACGGAGCTTTTTAGCCCTTTTAGCCAGTTCAGCACATTGTTTCGGTTTTTCCCACCCACAAACTCTCACACTAGCCCCTCTCACACGGAGAACAGCATGAAGGTTCACTGCAACACCAGCTTTTTGGTAATTCACTCAAAGCCACAAACCATCAACGTTACATGTGACAGTAGCACAACTGTCAGTAGAGAAGGACGGACAGACTGCAGTGACACGGCACCTGCATGCATTTATGTTTTAATGGAGAGAGAGAGAAAGAGAGAGGGGAAGAGAGACGGTGGATTTTACACGCAATATTTCTGCAAGTTATTAGTAGCTTAGGTTACTGGGAACGCTGCGGGGGCTCCTTCCCTCTGCGTGTACTGTTGCGCTGCAGAAAAACAGAGAGAGGATGGAGCGTGGTTCAAATTCCCCGTGTGAGTGGTACCAGAGCGGAACTGGAGCAGGAGATAAAGGCGGCTCTCCAACCTTTTTTCAAGCCTTTATTATATAGGACAGACAGGAAATGGGGTGAGAGAGAGAGGGGGAGACATGCAGCAAAGGGCCGCAGGTTGGAGTTGAACCAGCAGCCACTGCCTCAAGGACCTTCAGCCTCTTTACATAGGGCGACTGCTCTAACCACTCCCTGCCCTGGCTCACCAACTTTTAAAAAATCTGCTTGTGCACATGTGTCTGTCCCTGAATGCAAATATACAAATAAAATATACAATTGTTTGCTAATATGTTCACTCAAGCATGTTGCTTTGTCTCCAAGTGGCTAAAAAAATCACTTAAGATGAACCTTAACAAGGTTAACGAGGTCTGACAGATTGTATATAATAAGATAACAATAATAATAACTGCTTTGTTTTTAAGGTAGGACAGTGCACATTAATGTACATCGATATTTACATATCTCTGTAAACATGCCGGATTATAGCAAAGCTGCTTATTTGCATCTGTAGTCCCTAATAAATAAATAAAATATATAACAAATAGTCACACAGCACAATACGTTACATAGTCAGAAAGACATCAGACCCAGACAGGATATAACAATGGAATAAAAAAATATTGTTCAATTAGGCTCAACTCCAGTTAGTGGTCACACTTTAGATTTGAGCCATTGTTCCAGTTGTCCTTTAAAAGAAGAGTTTGTGGGGGGTTCCCCTATGGAGGGAAGACTGTTCCAAATGACACCTGATAGGTCGAAGCTGCACAAACTCAACCCACAGATCGTTCTATCAGCTGTGATAAAGTTACAGATTTTAGCTATAAGTGACTGCAGTCCTTTTACACACCTGAGTGTCTCTACACGCACCTGGTGAGGGGGTTCGTGCCCCTGTAATCCCGTCAGTATTCAGGACAAACCCTAAATTTATCACCAGGCTTGGTGCGGAGGAGAGGGGTTTTCTGGGAAGCTGTGATGTGACCCAGATGGGAGACAGTGACCTGAGAGAGGAGAGTACTCCAGGGAAACGAAGAATGAAGAATCACCAGATTTGTATGGCACAAGAGGGATACGTCAAAGGTTGAAGGATGAAGCGAAAGAGGTCTTCAAAGACAGAGATAATAAGCGGCCTGTTCCGCACTGATGTGCATGTTATCAATTATGCAGTAAATCAGCCAGTCAGGGCAGGTTTCTTCTGATTAAACCTGCTCTGATATCAGGTCATGTAAGGAGGCCTTCAGTAAGGAATGATGATGATGAACCGCCATAACTCACTGCTACAGTCGGGGGAGAACCTCGTGCCTCCAAATGTGAAAACAGCCATGTTTGTGTAGCTTGACCGCTGTGCATTTTACAGTTTATTCGTCTCATTTTTAAAAGTTCTCTGAACCCAGAGAGGCTTAAGAGATATATGACAGACTTCTCAAGAAGTCGCATTTTTTTGTGAGTGTAGTCGTGTCAATTTATCTTATTGTCAAATATATTCTCTGTCAGTCAACGTGCATAAGACTCAAGTTATTGACACGTCCCAAGTTATTCGTTTTATAAGCCTCACGCACACACACACACGCAAAAACTAGCGTTACGAAACACGGCGCCCCAGAGATACGGGGTCAAGTCGTAAATGTAGTCGAGATAGAGTTTGCCATTCTCATGAACTCTTTACTTAGAAGGTCTAACACAAACACACACACAGTCATCCATCTCTTTCAATAACACGGGTGACTCTCTCTGCAGGCTCAGGGGGACTGACCGGTTTCACCTGCATGCCATAACATTCAGCTCCACTGACCCTGACCGCTGCACGCTAACGTGAACCTTCCTCCAAGATATAATTAGACAGGATAAAGCATTTGACTGATACAACACTGCAGAAAAAAAGCCTAGAAATTAGAGCAATGATTGGGTGATTATGTAGTTTGGGCTCTCGTTGTCGTGCAAAACCCCTTGCAGTCATGTTTTGGGGGGATGATGAAAGCATTCTTCTGGCAATCCCTCAAACAAGCCAAATCCAGCGGTGGCATGGGCTGGAACAGCAGGGGCTTACCGCCGCCTTTGTGTCTTGTCATGTTGTTTGAGGAAGCTAAGCCTCATTCTTCTCTGCAATACGCCACTCAGGTATTTGTGAGCTGACCGTATTTTAATGCCAAATAAAGACTTTGGATTGTTGGCCATTTCCCAACTCGGCCTTGATTTGATAGTGGCTGCGGATTGTAAAAGATTCTGAGGAATGTCCTACATTTAGATTTCTGCGCGTGGATTAATTTGTCGCCAGCGCTCTTTCTGTACGGACAAGAAAGGAGATGAGCAAACGCTGCAGATAAATACTGCTCAACAAAAGACGGAGATGTCGGTCTACGCTTGTGTTTACAGGATTAGATACGCCTCGTGACGATTTACGGAGGATTTTAAATCTAATGAACGATTAGTTTCTGCATTTTCTTCCTGTTGTTTAGGAAAAAGTCAAACTACTGTATCTATTATTCAAGAGGCTTTTCTGATATAAAGGATTACCATATGCAATAATCATTCCTGAAGATAATGTTTTCCTTTAAAAAACCCAAATCTTTTAATTCATTAAGTGATGCACATTTACTGAAATAGCTATTCGAACATTTACTCAATTTCTTAAAAAGCTTGAAGCAAAACAAAAAAAAAAATCTGATTTTGATGTTGCTTAAGTGACAAATAAATGTACTAATGTGCATTCGCTGAAAGGGAGCTATTTATAATGTGTAGTACGACAAGATGGGAAATTACAAATCCACTCATTTATTTACCTTTTTTATTATTTGGGTCTTTATCCCTTCAGTCTTTACCATTTGTTCTTCTCTACTCTACTGGACTCTACTCTGTTCTACTCTTCTCTATATTAGAGTAGATTCTTACATTAAAGTAGAGACTCTACATCTACATCTACTCTACTGAACTCTAGCCTCAGAGCTCTACTCTCCTCTACTGAACACTACTCCGCTCTACTCGTGTCTATTGAGCGCTACTCTACTTAAGAGATTTCCTGTACTCTACAGAACTCTACTCTACTTAACTTTACTGTGCTCTACTCTGCTTTACTGAGCTTTACACTAATTTAATGAGCTCCACTTTACTTTTCTCTCCTGAGCTCCACTCTGCTTTACTGAGCTCCACTCTACTTTTCTCTTCAGAGCTCTACTCTGCTCTACTTTACTTTTCTCTCCTGAGCTCCACTTTGCTTTACTGAGCTCCACTTTGCTTTACTGAGCTCTACTCTGCTTTACTGAGCTCCACTCTGCTTTACTGAGCTCCACTCTGCTTTACTGAGCTCCACTTTGCTTTACTGAGCTCTACTCTGCTTTACTTAGCTCTACTCTACTTTTCTCTTCAGAGCTCTACTCTGCTCTACTTTACTTTTCTCTACTGAGCTCTAGTCTTTCGCAGCGGCGGCCCAAAACTGCAAAGCTCTTGGTCGTCACGCACATCCTCACCTCAACCCAGTTCAACTGTATCATCCCTCCCCTTTCAACCCCCATCATCCCTCAACTCCCTTCCCACACCCCTTGGTCATTTTAAACTAAAACCTTTCTAATACCGCACCATGGTGTGGTCTTGTTAGTGAATCTACTTTTATCTACTGCCCTCTACTCAGCTCTACACTTGTCTATTCTAATCTACTGAACTCTACTTGGCTGTAATCTACTCTTCTCTATATGTCTCCACTTAGCTCTACTTTTCTGAGTGGCTCTATTGTGCTGCTCTTTACTCTACTGAGGCCTAGTCTACTAAACTCTAGGCTCCACTGTCTTGTACTTTAGTGAGCTCTACTCTGAACTCCTCTCTGGTCAAAGTGCCCTCTCCTCTCTTTATGGTCACTCTGATGCACTTGGACCTTTCACTTCTGCCCCCCGTGGACAGACCAGGGTAAAAATATCTCTCTGCTCGAGTGCTGTGTGTGTGTGTGTGTGTGTGTATGTGTGTGTGTGTGTGTGTGTGTGTCTGTGTGCGCGCACCCTGAGAGTAATTAAGAAACAGATGCAGGCAAATACACATGGGAACCGTCCCAGCATGTTTGAGCCGATGGGACGACTGATCCCCTTCAGTCATTGCTTTTAGTATTTGGAAGTATTCCAGTGAGACACATCAATTATGTACAAGACACACACACATACACACACACACACACACACACACACACACACACACACACACACACACACACACACACACACACACACACACACACACACACACACACACACACACACACACACACACACACACACACACACTATATTCTAATTATGTTTCTATGAATAACACATTCTGATTAAAAAACACTGTATCCGTCAGACCAACGACTCTTCTTCTGTCCCTCTACTCTTCAGGTTACCTTTCAAAGACCTGCACTGAGGACGGCTGGACCCCAATCAGCATAGACTCCTACATACTAGACTGTGGATATGATCCTAACAACACCATTGACGATAATACGTCGGTATGGCAACCAGAGTCTGGGTTATGGGCTTCATTTTAAATGTCAAATAGTCCAGATAAACAGACTTTTTCAGTAACTGAGTGTGTTTTTGCAGGGAGAGTTCTATGACACCATCAAAGTGGGTTACACCATTGGTCACAGCGTCTCCCTCATTTCTCTGACGATCGCCATCATCATCCTGTGTCTCTTTCGGTAAGGAGATCTGTCAAAATGGCACTTAACGTCCCCGCGTACAGACAATCAAACACCTTTTTCCCGTCATTTAGAGCGATAAAACAGCGTCGATCTCTCATTTCACACCATGCTTCCTGCATTTTATAGAGGTTTTACAGTGTTTTTCACACAGTAAATGTGACTCAGACAGATTTTTGTGGGACAAGACGTCCAAATTTGACATCATCTGCTGTTGCAACATTTCTCAAACAAAGCAGCCTGCAAAGCAGCCATAAAGTGGAACCACTTAGACGGGCTGTTGTTCACGACGTGTTTCCTTTTGACCTTCTGTCCAGGGGTTGCAGAGAAAAAGTGTGCTAGTTGCTGCAACATAGCACTGATCATTAGAGTAAGTTTAAGCGGTTGGTGTGTGTGGCCATTCTGTTCAGTTTGGTGTGTTTGCATCTGGAGTGTGTGTGTGTTACGGGCTAAACAACAAGGGATGTGTTTACTCCTCTGGGTTATTAAATGCCAGTGGTTCTTCTCTAGCACTGACACAGGATGTGAACAGCGTCGTCTGTTTATGGTCGGCTGCAGACGTCGTGTTCATCAAACTCCTCCTGCTGGGATCGCTCGCCTGATGGGTTTACACAATTCAACCCCGATCATAAGCTCACTGGGAAGGCATTTGTTTGAGAACACCCAGGAAAGAATTTACATTAGAGACATTTTCTCTGCAAAACAAAAACCCTGACTTGTTCTTGTTTACCTCTGTGCTGAATGTTTCTGCCTGATAAATATGTTTCACTGGAAAACTACATCCTGTATCCAAGTATGTAACATACAGATAGCTTTTCTTGACATTTAAATAACAGCGCAATACAGTAGGAGCACATTACAAGGCAGTAGTCATGTTCACTGAGTGCTGATAATGACTGCTCTTCAGCTAAAACATACATTCTTTCTGTGAATGTTGCAAATGCCCCCGTGAATGAAGTCTGTGAAGTTCCTGCTGCATTCTTCCTTAGTATTTATGCGGATTAAGTGCTCAGGTCTTTTAAACACACTTCATCATTGTTTGAGATCCTTAATCATGAAGACAATTATGCGTATTGCATTTCCTTCTTGATTTAAATCCTGTAACGGCCGGCCCGCAGTGGTTGCGTCCCATGTTAATTGGTTGGAGCAGCCCACCTGAACAGTGTGGCTCAGCAAAAGCAACAAAAAACAGCCCTTTTGACATCATAACAGCGCTTTCACTGCCGTTTCAACGTGTATAGATGTAGGTTACGTCACAGACATGAACACAATTTATAACTCAACACTTTCAGATTCTGTTTTGTTTCCGGGGACAGAATCTCGACCTTCTCTGTCTAAAACAAATATAAATCACATTTGTATTGAAATTAAAAAAAATTTAAAACATTTTTTTTATTCATGGCCATTATCATAAGCAAAACTCCATAAAGAAAGTCAAGCAGCACCACAGCAGCAACTACTGCATGTGTGGATGCCTGTGCAAGCCACTTCAGCAATGCAGCCGCCATGCACTGCTCATGCATGCAGCCATAAGTGCTTCTCAAAGGAGGGTACTGTTACCCCTATGGAGTGTAATTCTGCAGGGAGTACTTGATTTTGGAGTACTGATCCGAGCTGACTTCTGGCGTGAAGCGGGGTACAACCTGGACAGAACACCAGCTTATCGCAGGGCACATAGATACGATCAGAGACAGACAACCATTCACACCTACGGGCAATTTTAGAGTCATAATAATTTAATTTAGTGATGCAGCATTTAAGTGTTTTTCAGTTGTTGTTTAGTAAGTCAGACACTGAAGAGGCTGCACTGTATTGCATCTTTTTATTAATTATTCCTTTTTTTTTTACCAACAATGTTTTGCACTTGAAAAATATTCAATTAGAAAAAGTTTGAGAACCACAGATCTAACAGTTGATGTGTCCTGTTTTACAGGAAGCTGCACTGCACACGGAACTACATCCACATGCATCTGTTTGTGTCTTTCATACTGAAAGCCGTGGCTGTTTTCATCAAGGATGTGGTTCTGTACGATGTCGGGGAGACGGACAATTGCCAGTCACCTGTGAGTAGACCGTTGTCAGAGCCCCAACACTGTGGAGCACTCTGCCCGTTGAGATCAGACTCACCACGACCTTGGCATCTCCTAAATGGTGGTGCCTGCTTCTGTGGTCCTGCATGACGCTTCCTGCTACTATTATAACTATAAGTCATATATACTATCATTAGTCTTATAAATTATAACATTTGTAGCCATAAAAACACCATCAGTGGTTTGTCTCGCTGTGTGGTAGCTGCTATCGCTGCTACTCATCGTTGATCATGTTTGTCACCACAATTATTAATATTTTTCATGTTCTATCCCCTTAGCTGTGCTTGTTTCTACTATTCTGCTGTATTAACTGCCATAACATATAAGTCATATTCACATTACTATAGATTTTATTATAGTTACTGTTACTCTTTGGTTGCTTGCATCTCTGGAAGTGTGTCTGTCTCTGTCTGTGTGTCTGTCTCTCTCTGTCCATCTGTCCGTCTTTTCTCTCTTTCTCTCTCCTTTTCTTCCTCCCGAACCGGTGCAGACAGATGTCCGTCCTCCACAGAGCTGGGTCTGTCTGACGTTCCTGTCTGTTATAGAGAAGGTTTTTGTTGCCACCGTACTCTACGGGGGAATTGTTGGGTCTTTACCTACTCTGTAAAGTGTCCTGAGATAACTTTGATTATGATTTGTCACTGTAAATAACATTGAATTGCATTGAAATAAATACCTTCTTAAAGCTTTCTTTTACAGGAAAATACTATAGAAATCAAGTTTATTTATTAGTATAATTATAATTATTATGATACTATCCTCTGCTCCCCCATCTCACTCAATTGATTTTCTTCCATGCATTATCACAAGTCCTGCATCATAGATCAAGTTAACTCGTCCATCTGAACGAGCAGCAGCAGCCGCCAGCTGTTCGCTTCTTTCCTGAGCTGAGGCAGACTCTATTTAATCACTCGCGTACACTTTAATGCTTTGTCTCTGAGTTTACTTAACATGTGAGCGCTCAAGTGCTCGTGGGTGTAGCAGTGTTTGCCGAGTTCCCTCCACTCCTCAGACGACGTTCCTCATTCATGTGTCCAGCAGGATGTTGTGAGAGTTCCTGTTTGCTGAACATTAAGCCTGAACTATAGAGAGCTCGGTCAATAAATCACATTTAGAGTTTTGATATAGTTTTAATCCTTTCGTCTCGACAACATGACCATAGCAACAATATCAAAACACTGTAAGTGCTGAGTTCAGATAAAGAGTAAGATAAGCTACTGGATTAAATACAGTTTCATATAATAAGGCTGTTTTATTCTTTATTTGTTGGATTAAGTTTCCAACGTCAGCGGTGTTTTCTCAGGTCTCCAGCTGAGTCCACTGCTTTATTACCTGAAAGGATTAGACCGGCAGTCTGTAAATCACCTGCTATACTATCTCTAAGTGCTGAGTGTTAATGGTTGAGTTTAGATATTTCCTCCTCAGCGGACACAGATTGTCCTGGTCCAAACACAGCTGCTAACCCTCTCAACTGTTTCTGTTGTATAAACTCTGCAACATGTTAAACTCCACCTGTTTTACATATTAAGGTCAGTTTACCAATCATAAAGAGCACCACGCAGCCTGGAAAATACTATAAATATAAAGATTTTCGTATATTTGATTTTTCACATTTTAACCTGCCTTTAAAGTTGCAGCATTTTTTTGATCATATTCACTGAAACCGATAACCTGACTCCGCCAGATGGAGTGATTTGCATAATTCTCATTTTCTCCGCATATCCATCTGGGAACTCTCGGTTGGAGAACTTTTGGGAAGGGGCGAAAATATTGGTTGCTGATTGGATAAATCGTCTGTCTGTCACCAATATACACATATATATTTGCCATTTGTGTAACGTGAATTCATGGATCTAGGTCATAATTTCAGGTGCCCGGTCCATATTTCAACAGAAGGAACCAAGAGAAGAAAGCGTTAGCGAGAGGCTGGCTCGATAGCTGCTCATCACGCCGTAACACGTCACACGCATTGATTGACGTCATCGCGATGCGTCGCTTTGTTTACAAATCTTTCCATAGACCTCAGAGTTTTTGTGCGTCTTGTCCGACTGTTTTTGAATATTTTCATCCGACCAAATCTGCATTAAACACTCCACCTCCGCATCATACCAACGTGAACCTTTCGCCGCCATTGTTTTAAATGTCCGCGCATGGTCCGTCCTCCTTTTTTCTATGTCCGAACAGGCGCAGAGGTGGGCTTTACAAAAGCCCACCTCTGTGCCTGCGTCCCAAATGGACCGTGGCCGGCAAGCGTACCGCACCTAGGCGCATTGCGGTTGCACTCACACTGGTCAAACGAACTAGACTTTACCCATGAAACGTGCTTGGCCACATATGGATGGACAGTGTGAGTGCGGGCTGAGTCACCTCATTCTGCCAGACTTGCCGACTGCAGCTTTAATGGACACCATTTCCCATAAGTCCTTGATGATATAGACATTTTTATATAGCTGAGGTTAGAACTAAAGACTTGGGAAATCTACAACAATATTTCGAGAGCAAGGTGTGAGGGGCTTTACACATAAATCTCAATTACACTTTGATTGCAGATTTAATCAATGTAGCAGTCATAATTACTATAATCAGCACAACCATGAGGTAACCCCAGTAGATTTTTGTCTGATTATGCTATGCTCATCATTAATTGTTGTAATGAGTGTTTCCTCACTGTCAAGTCTAAGAGAATTGTTTTCTTATAAGTGAGTCATCAGTACTAATTTTAAAGTAATTTACTAAAAGCATTCTAAGATTTGCCTCGTCCACTGACAACTGCATTTATCTTCGTCATTTGAGCTGCAAAATAATTGCATTGATCTACGTTCACTGGTAATGCAATAATCCACTCACATCCTCGTCCTCCTGTAGGTGGGCTGCAAGGCCGTGGTGGTCTTCTTCCAGTTCGGGGTCATGGCGAGTTACTTCTGGCTGCTGGTGGAGGGCCTGTATCTCCACACTCTGTTAGCTGTTTCCTTCTTCCCTGAGAGGAAGTACTTCTGGTGGTACATCCTGATTGGTTGGGGTACGTGCCAGCCTCTCTGCCATATTTTGATGTACACAGATTAACTCACGAAAGCTCATTTTCAAGGAGATCTGATCCATCAATTTGTCTGAAGTGGCAACCTGGAAGTCTGTTTGGTCTTACTAAAGCCACAACATACATGATAATAAATGAATGAATGTATAAGTGACGTTTTTATACATGCAGAGGGAAAATGATGTGCCTTCCCATCTGCGTATGAATGAGTCTTGCTGCCAGTTTTAGATTAGCAGCAGCAGGCAGCTGCCACTCCACTCCACGGCCTGAGCATCCTGCCATGCTTTTGATGTTCTTGATAAGAAAATAGCCAATTTAACTAATCCATGCATGCGCGGCAGACATAATATGTGATTAAAATGAATCCCCCCCCAAACTAAGACATCAAACAAATTCAGACTTGAACTTTTTTATATTTTTTAGATAACTAGATTAAGAATTCAGGATGATTCACTGTGCACATGCTTAGTTTAATCCTTTTTCCTTTATCCGTATCCTGACGTTTATAAGGGGGAAAAAAAATAATTTTGGGGGTAAGAAAGTTTTTTTTCTGCGTTTATTTTTGTGAAAGCATTACCTGAATCGCAAGTTAATGCATCGAACTGAAAATCACATTGATAATGTGTCGTGCAAGTTGTTAGTTCTAATGTTTTAGCTGTTAGCTGCAAGGTAAGCTAGTTCATGCCTGCAAGAGTCTGTCACAGCCTACACGAACACCACTTTTGTATTGTATTTATATGTTTTCTTTAGGTCTTGGGAGAGAAAGTGTCACGGGGGAGGCTTTTCGCCATTTTAAAAAGAGCATCAAACGATTTGATAGAGCAGGAAAACCACAGACTTTAAATAAAGATGGACGGTTGACGCTAAAACATCGCCCCCTGGTGGCTAGCCATAGTAGTTCCTATCACACTGATTTTTGATTTCTGAGTATTTTTTGGTTTGGATTTATTATTTGACGCTATAAAAACTGAGCGAAACATCATGAATGACAGCTGTGACTGACTCACTATTGGTCGGGCGGGTGCATGGGCGGGACATTCAATCTGCCCGACCATCACTGCGCAGACAGCATCTCCAAACCCGAATCATCCAACTTTATATACAGTCTGTGGGGAAAAGAGAGAAACACACATACACACTAATTAGCCTGTCGAATGTTGAATAAAAGACAATATCAATATCTTGCTTGTTTTGTTATAATCCTTATTTTATAATGTTACAATCCACTCCAGGCTTGGCCACAACTAACCCGGATTATGGGTCGGATTGTAACATTTAACTCTTTGTGTTTGAGAATAAACTACGAATTTGTGTTACAGATATAACAGCTGTACCATTTCATAGCAGACACATGTAACTAGTTTGTGCCACACTGGAATAAAAGAGCTCCAGGATAAAGACAGAAACATCACAACCATCCACGGTTACATGCATGTATTCATCCAGAAGTATTGGCCTTGAGAGCTTTCATGTTTGGCCCTACATTTTCATCTTTCAAACACTTTTGGTCCTAAAGATACACTTGCCCTTGAAATGTATATTCAACTTCCATTCCCCAAATTTCTGATGCTCCTTTTTCCATCACAGCAATAAAGTCGCTCTATAAATAGGTCGGAGATGTTGTGTCTGCCAGCAGGAAAATGGAAACAAGCCTGTGACTGTCCTGCAGATACCCTGGATCAGCCAATATTGGCACAGAGCACATGATTACAGTTGAAAATGATAAGCATACCCAAAATGCAATATTACTTTAGCTATAAAAAGATTGACAGTGTACACATGCTGAAGGCTCAACGTAATTTTTGGTGGTGTTGAGTCATTGTGGGGGTTTTGTTTGAACACAGTGGACATAATTAATAGTTTCTCTCAGTGAAACCGAGATTATTTTAATGTTGAAATAACTTGTTTCTTGTTTGCAGGGGCTCCAACCATCTTTATCTCAGCGTGGGTGATTACAAAGGCTTATTTAAATGATCCCGGGTGAGTTAATCATTGCTTTAATCAAGCTGTAATTTATCAGTACAGCTGATTTAAACAATACACATTTACACACTCATAACATAACAATGATATCTGGTCTCTGCCGAGGTCTGTGGTGAACTATTAATCTGCAGCAAAGTGTTTACTCAGATAAGAGCTGAGTGTTTCACGGCTGCTACACTGCCTTACAAAGCTGCAAAGTGCAGAAACTATTTTTGTTCAAAATGAGTCCATTTTTTAAAGTGCTTTACCCAAGCCCCCCACCACAGGAAGCCCACTGTTCAGTTTGTTTGATGCTTTTTGGGATCATGGTTTCTGGTTCGGTTTGTTTTGCACATAAGGGAGAAGAAAATATAATTAATTTCTATTATTCTCTCTGTATTATATCGTTTGCAAAAATAACATTTTTCTTCCATCCAGAGATTTGATAATGTATGAAATCAACGTAATTGAAAAATGTGTTTCGATTATTAGACATGGTAAGAATTCAATAAATGAGGCAGAAGCAAAACTCTGTCATGAGCTACTTCATAATCACATATTTTAATACATTAAATCTAGATTATTTCATTATATACTAGTTAATTAGTTCAAACGGAAAGAGAGTTGAAAGAACACATTTTGTTTGTAGATGCTGTGTTTTTCCTGCGTCCTTTAGAAAAAAACAAAAGTACTTAACGGCTTCGAAACTTCAAATCCCTTTTTCTCATCTTCACCGTGTCTGTTGTTTCTTCTCTCTGCCTTTGAAGTGCAGCTTAAGGGTTTGTTCTTTAATTTATTCTCTTATTTTCTGACAGTTTGTTTCTCTCTCCCCTGACAGATGCTGGGAGATAATCAACGACAGGCCATGGTGGATCATCAAAGCACCTGTTCTAGTCACCATAATTGTGAGTCACACTCTCTTCACGATGTACGTCTCATCTGCTCATCACAGTGTAGGAAATTCAACTATAATCAGGGCATTTGAAACATTTTGGGACCCCTTTTAAAAAATATTTTTTAGTGCATAAAGTTGCTGTTGAGCCCAGATTAATATGAACACAGTAATCACCACCTTGTGCCAACATCTGTTATCTTTATGTAACAGCGCTTTTTTTGTGACTGTATGTTAGAGGCTGAAATGGAAATTACATTAATTCAATGAAAATTAAACAATGGAATAAAGTAGGATTAGGATATTGGCAATAACTGTTATTATAACTATTATTATTATTATTTTTTGAAAATCTTGGCAGCAGTTGTCGCCCCTTGAGCACAATTTGTAAGCGCATTATGACATTTCTTGGGGTATTTCAGCCCTTAACGCCCACTGACTCTTTGACTTTGACTCTTTTTTGCAGGTAAACTTTTTCCTTTTCATCTGTATAATTCGTATTTTGCGTCAGAAGATGAACTGCCCCGACATCGGAAGAAAGGAGTCCAATCAGTACTCGTAGGTTTTCAGTGCAGATTGTATCTGGTTTCTTGGGCTTTTTCACAAACGCGGACACAATCCCTCTTCACTTTTTCATTCTTGTGCTTTTTTCAGGAGACTGGCTAAATCCACTCTGCTGTTGATACCTCTCTTTGGCATAAACTACATCATTTTTGCCTTCATCCCCGACCACATCCACCCAAAAGTGAGGATGGTGTTCGATCTCATTTTGGGGTCGTTTCAGGTAACGTCACATAAATGACGAACATGCGAGGTGTTAGTTAGCAGTCTGTTGGCTATGTTACAACTTTCCAAATGTCACACAGAAGCAGCGCTACTTTCTGATGAATTAAGGGATTGATGCACCTAATCCGCCTACAAAGGATTGTCATCTTGTGTTTTAGCTAAAAAATAAAAAATTGTGCCACAGATAGAAAATAGAAGTGATCCTATGATTGAAGTTGCAAGAAAACAGCTCGATAACACAAAGACAGTTTGTCTGATTAGGCAAGTGAATGGTTTGTTTAGCTGACCTGTTTAATTTTGTTTGCTTAAAGTGTAATTCCGGCGCACAATCATCCAACTTACATACATACGTTATTTTCGTGTAACAACTATTAATGGAAAAATCGGGTAGAGTCGCTAACAGCCGGACTTGGCCAACAGTGATTAGCTCGGGGCAGTACGGTGAAGGCATTAAAACCTCTTTTTTAACCACTAATGCTGCTCAAAATAACAGCAAACCTCTGCAGCAGCATCAGAAGAGTCCCTACACAGAAAACAAAGCACCAATGGGCTCCTTCCTTTTGCATTTACTTTGGTAATCCACTTGAATGGACTTTACTATGAGAGGAGCTGGTACAGGGGCCAGTAGGTAAGTCTTTAAAACACTCTTTTAATAAACTCTGGGTCCCTGTTCACATACTACATTGTTTCTGCTTTGTTTAATGTGTAGGGATTCCTAACATGCCACTGCAGAGGTTTGGTGTTATTTTGAGCAGTATTGGAGCTAATCAGTGTTAGCCACGTCCGGCTTTTAGCCACTCTCCCATATTTCTTTGTTAATGGTTGTTACACGAAAATAACTGTCTTGATGGCTTATTTGACGTATGCAAGTGCCAAAAAAGACCATGGGCGCCGGAATTACACTTTGAATAATGATGATTTAAAGAGTATTAGGTTGAATGTGAACGCTGGGAGCCAAGTGCAGCGGTGGAAACCCAGCGATGGAAAGTATTCTTAATTTATAACCGTTGGCGCGCAGAACGATATCTCCTGGGAACTTTTCCCAGAGATCTAAATGATGAACCTCCTGTCTGAGCCTGAAGTTGGTCAAAGTATAATCGTCGTTACTCATGCACAAGCATTTTGAGCTTTTCCCCAGCTGTACTATCACACTGTTGTTTCTTTTTCAACAACAACTCCTATCGGTCTGTAAGTTTGATCTACTTCTCTGTCTCTTTCAGGGTTTCGTCGTTGCAGTTTTGTACTGTTTTCTGAACGGAGAGGTGAGTAAATTCAAACAAAAAACAACATCTTGGTTCTACCACTTCTGAGTTTATCTTTATTTGTTTGCAAACCCTCTGCTAGTCTATGTGGACTTCACAACTGGACTAAAGGAACATGTATTAAGCTGCATTATCACTGTACATTAAATTAGGATAATTATGGTTTGTTTAAATGTTTAAATTATCTTTAAATTATGTGTTATCATGTTATTGTCAATAATTATTTAATTTTAAGGGGTAGGATTAAAGTAGTTTATGCTGCTGTTGTCTTTTGTTTATTTGTTTTCTATTGTTTTCTGTTCTTTTTATATTTTTCTTGCATTTTACTTGTTCAAAATAAATAAATGAATAAATACAAATACAAATAAAATCAAAAGATGAACTGCCGGCCACACACTAGAGTATTGGTTCTCAAACTTTTTTCAATAAATATAATAAATATTTTTTTAATATAAGCACTCTCTGACCATGAAAAAACAGTTTTGGTAGATTTTGTTTCTTATGAAGAGGCCCCATCAGTGTCTTGATTTACTAAACAACTGTTTTTGAACAAAAAAAACAGAACTACTGCAACATTTCAACCACAAATCATGATTGCATTTGCTGCGACACTTTAGTTTACTGCAGTTAACTTAGGAATGCTGAATATGAATGGGGTTTATCCAACTCACATTTTCATTTTTACTGTGCTTATTAACCTATATTTATTCTAGGAGTCATGCATGACTCATATTTTATAAATTATCATCTCACCCCCCTCATGCACCCCCTGCAGTACTCCAAAGTACCCCCATTTGACAAACACTGCTCTAGAGAGAACCAAGCTGATTTTGGGTGGTGGTTCGATGGTTCTAAAGATTATCATGCCAGATTTTCTTGTTGTGTGAGAGTGTATTTTATGTCCCAATATAATGCCCGGTGGTCCATCTTGGATGCACCGATTTTATATCGCAAATATGTCCAATATTTATGATCCGATACTTGAGTGGCGAACACAGAGGACGCAATCACATGAGAAACAATGATAGCATACGAACAACAAACCTGTCAAATAATATGTTCCGTTTTCATGCCCTCTTAACGCCCCCCCTCTTCGTCTGTTTGTCTACCCCCTCGTCTCTCCTGCAGGTGCAGGCGGAGATTAAGCGTAAGTGGCGCAGGTGGATGCTGCAGAGGTTCCTGGGTACTAACACCAAGTACCAGCAGCCCTCCATAGGCAGCAACGGCAACAACTTCAGCACCCAGATCACCATGTTGACCAAATGCAGCCCCACAACGCGCCGGTCGTCTGAGTGTCCGGAGCACCTCTCTACCATCTGAAACCCATCTGCAGCTCAGTTTCTGCCGTTGGGTACTGAATTGTACACACACGCACTGTTGCAATGCAGTTGATGTTGGTTATTAGAGGTTAATGTGACGTTTTAGTACTGACGCTAATATTTGTTCATTGTAACTTTATTCATAACCCGTCAAAAAAAGATGAGGAGTGTTTTTCTCGCAAGGGTTAAATCCTGACCTTTATATGAAGACTTTATTTTCATAGACTGTAGCTCTAATCAGGTTGCTGCCCACGCTGACTGGCAGGTATTTGATATTTACATAAGGAGATCTAAAGAGTAAAGCTTTGTTGAGATCACACGATGAGTCGACCTGAAGCTGCTGCTGACAAGTTGTTGGAAATCAATTCTCAGAGTAAAATTAACAAAGTCTTTTGTCACCGACACACTTCAGAATCCTGCAGGGAGAAAGATCTTCATGGCCACTATATGAATTAAAGGGAAACGGAGCTCTTGCCTTCATCTGATGTCAAACAATAGATGAACAGAGCCAGAGACCAGCCGCGTCCTATAAGGAGCAAGATGTTTATTCAGAGGGTGTGTTACACAAGAGGGCTTCAAGCACTTAACCTAATGGCCTGTGTTGCGTAGGGGACCAGTGGTTACAGCATTAATGACAGTGTCAGACGGTCATGAACAGTGGTCACAGAGGAGGAATCTATAGCATAACCATCGTACTGGGCCTTCCTGTTCCTGTCCCGTCTATGACAGTTTTATACAGGACGTACACTCTGCTGAATTACTGTCGGAGAACATTCCTGAGGAGACACTAAAGCTCCCGCTTGTGAAATTTATCTCAGATTACAAAAGCTTTTAGTTTTGTCTGAGTGCACAGTTGCTCACAGACGTTCGTTTTTCACTTTAACAGACCAGATGTGCTCCATTATTAGTCCTCAACATTGTAAATAAATGTGGCAACACTAATTCACTTTTAGTAACTGGATTGCATGAAGGATTCATTTCATTGCATCTATGGTTAACTTTTCTATTCTATCTAGTATATACAGATTAAATAAATATTATTGTTGTTATTGTACCTTAGGTTTTTTTAGCCACGTTGGCAGCATCAGCCAATGGTCGGTCAGCCCTCCACTTTGTTCCAGATGGAAATATCTCAAAAACTCTAGGATGGCATGCCAGGAAATCCTATACACACATTGATGGAGATGGAGAACCTGTTCATAGTCTTATCTTACCTTTCTCTTACTTTTGTTCTTACGATAGGTTCATACCAAAAGGTTCAGCAAACGCTCCTAACTTCAGTTAACTGTGTAAAATGTCCCTCGTAAACATGAATTTGTGCGTAAATGAGCGTGCCTTCACGAGAATTGTAAATTAGCAAAGTAACGCCCCCAATAATACCATGTCAGGCTCTGCGTCCTGCCTCATTCTGTCAACATAATTATGAAATGTAATTTATATAGGACTTTCAAACTCAGAATTGCTTCAAATGAATTAAAGTACTCCGTAAGATTTTATTTTATTAAATTGTCTTTTAAGTTAATTTCTATTAAAGAGTGAGTTAAAACAATGGTGATTGATCACATGACTCACAAACAAAAGCACTTCTACTCCCCTTTTTGCAAAGTATTCCGATATCTGGGTTTGTGGCGACATTCCCGGGCTGGATGTAAATAAGCCTCCATGTTAGTGACGCTGCTGACAGCGGTTGGTTTGCTGGCCGAGATCATCACTAACGGTTATGCTGTGTTTACTTGTAATCGGAAATTGGGAACTTTCAACTTGAGTCAGGCTTGTGGTAAGGGCAGAAGTGTAATAGGAACATGTGTGTGTGGATTTAAGAGGGTCACATATAGGGGACAGACTGGAAGTAGAAAGGTGAATGTGTTTTAATAAAGTTTACAAAAGAGCGGGAAAAAAAAAAACACACATAGCGACAGTGAACGTGACAAGTGGAGGGCTCCGTAAGAAACATAGACTGTATAAAAAACGGGGCGTAGCCTCTTCATCGAGGTCCGTTCTCTCAACTTGATCTGGCTGACGTTTACCTCTGAGGAGAAGTTAGGGCCAGCGGCAAGCTGGCAGTCAAGAGGCCACGCCCCTAATTATTCATAAACTTTTACCTCCAATAAGATAAAAACTAGTTAATGTAGTTAAGTTCTTCTAAATCATCTGTGCCAGCAACTTAAGAACGAATCTGTTCGTACAAGTGGTTCTCACACAAGGTCCATCAGAGGGCAAATCTTTAGGAATTATGCATTTGTTGGTCCTGTAACTTTTTTATTAAGCGCCACCGAGAAAGTTTCCTCTTATCTGGGGAAATATGTCGTTATCTAAAAGATGTATCTGAACAACTTTTTTAACAGACGTTCATTATTCCCAGATGTTGGATCCTAATGACGTGAGGGGACTTTTCCTCTTGTGCCACCATGAGGCTGACGTGAAATACCTCAACAACTAAAAGACGGATGGAAATTTAGTTCGGACATTCATGTTCCAAACCCGGATGGATTGTAATAACTATTGTTATGCCTTCACTTTACGTTTTGAATCAACATTAATACTTTTATTTATGATGTAAGAACTGCAAAACTAATGGCCTCAGCTTCAGCTATACTCGGAACATTAACCCTCTACACATCAGCACGTTAGCGTTGTAGGATTTATAAAGTTCAATGACACTATGCATGGGAGTTGTTGTTCTCTCTATCTCTGTTTAATAATGTTTTCATACATGTATTTGAGGCCACCTGCTCAAAAAAAAGGCATTTTCAGACATTAATATGTACAGGCAGCAGCAGTGTCACATTTCACGAGGGAGTCATTTTGGAGTCGATGTTTACTTTAGTCCCCTTTCTTGTTGTGCCAGTGTGTGTAAAACTGAAGCTAACTGAAAGTACCTCAGACTAATCGTCACATGTATCTAATGTGAACCTTTAAATACGGCTGAAGAACTGGTTCATGATGTGTTTCGTGTTGATGACTTATTGTGCTCAGGTGTCAACTGGAAATCAATGTTTACATTTAAACGTTCCTCACTCATGCTATTTGCATTGTGTCACTGAAGTGTCTCTTATTTGTTGCCATGTAAATGTCGTGTAAATATGTCGTACTGTGCAGCATGTGTAAAGATGTATATTGAACAAAATGTCAGATGAATAAACCATTTGCACTGTGGATCGGCCTTCTGTGTGTTGTTTCAACTAAAGGAAAGCTGCACTTAAAGTGATACAGTATTATCTTTATTTCTGCTTTGAATAAAGCAAACAGGTATTAAAGAAACATTATGAAATATCATAACAAAAAAGAGATGTATAAATCAACATTTTAGCTTTTTATAAAATAAATTTGATGTGATAACTTGTTCACTTCACATAGATTCAACATGTAACTGTCTCCCCCTGCTGTAAAACACAAGGTAAAACATGTTGATGCTGATTACATGAAGCTTTTTCATCCTCCAAATTCATTTGTTACCGTGAAACATTCTGTACCTTAATGCTAATGTTACACAATTAACCTCATGGTACCAACGGTTCGGTCCAGTTCAGTTCAGTTCAGTTATAACTTGGTGAGACGCAGAGTGTTGAGACGCACTGGAAGAATGGTGGATCCCTCTGCGTAGCTAATCTCCCGCAAAATCCCATTCCAGCACTTGTCTGACACGTCATATCTGTGGGGAAACACACGTATGTCAGTGTTTGGTGTCCTTATATGGGGTCAACAGAGGGGTCATTAAGATTTTGAGCTTTTAACATCAACTTGCACAGTCGTATGTCACCTTTTGTGTGAAAGCAAATTACATGCATGTATCTGAATTTGTGAATTTGTAATAAAGTTTTGCAGCTGTACAAATATTTTGTGCGTGTGTGGAAAAAAAAGTGCACACATAATTGCACATGTGTAAATATATAGTTTGTTTTTGTATTCGCATTGTGGAATTAATTTGTGTATGTTTAATTTCAATTTGTGCAGGAATGTTATGTTAACAGTGAGGTTTTACAAAGTCTGAGAGAAGGATGCACAAGTGTCCTATCTTTGTGTGCTACCCTAAAGTTACCAACTGCAAGTCACGAGTACAAACACTGACCCTTAGGGCTGTACAATACGGTCATTTCATATACTGGTAATTATATAAATGAATGGTTTACATAAAACATGGTAAAATCCTATTTTTATATACTCCTGTCTAAAGTAAATACTTGACAAATAAAAAAGTATTGAGGATTTTCTCATTTTATTAAGAACTTGAACCTAGGCCACACTGATCAAATATGACTCAATAGTCTGTTACTGCATTGACTATTTCTCACGTGAAATATTTTCAGAAACGCATTTTAATGTTTAGCTGTAGTTGAACGTTTGTTACCCGGCCTCCATTGTTTTCCATGGCAAGATTACTGAGATAATAGTGCATTCTGGGGGTCTATTTTCAGCTGTGGATGAATACACATTTGGTGTTTGAGTGAAAGTAGCTTCCTCTTTGGAGCTCTAAGGAGGAAAAAGTCACATCGGGCTTTGGCCAACAGGTAATACTTGTTAGTATAAATGAATTGCTGGTTTTAATCATTAATAGTAATTGCTACCAGTTGGAAAAACAGAGAATATTACCTTATTGTTGAGGGTTATTCATTAAACCTGTGCTTTTCCTTTGGGCAACGTCAATAAGAGGAGTTTTTCATCTTAATCTGTGTCATCAGATTCTTCTTCGCTGTGTTTAACTTTGTAACTGCATGCATCAGGATTTTTTTTTATTTCAGCCTTCATAATCACTCATCATGTGTTTTGAAGCATGTGAAGGAGCCGCTCACCTCCAGATGTCAGTCATCTCTGTGGGGACGGGCTCCTCACTGGTTTCGCTGGGCATCATGGCAAAGCCCCCCACAGCGTACAGGAAACCTCCCATCGAGATCAGATTGAGAGAGCTGCGCTCCTGAGGGAACTCTGTGAACTCAGACCACCTGGAGCACGACAATAACCCAGGGAAGTGATGACGGCGTTAAATAGGCGGCTATATATTATTGTATGATATCCACAGCAGTAAACAAGTGCTATTTTATGACCTAATGATCTTCCATTCATGCTTTTCACTCCTGTGGACAGATGCTTTACCTCACAATGATAACATAAAGTGGGTCATATAAAAAAAAAGAACAGTTGTCTCACTTGTTGGTGGCAATGTCGTAAACCTCCACAGAGCTGGTGAGGCCTGCATCTGTGACCCCCGTCACCACGTAGATCTGGTCTTCGTGGATGGTGATACCAAACAGGGAGCGGGCTGTCTTCAGAGGAGCCAAATCCTTCCACTCAAACTTAGTGGGGTCATAGACACAGACTCTTCTCATGCATTTTCTGCATAAAACATTTCATACAGTTTGTTAAAGGGTTCACTGCTGATCTGATTTTGGTTGGCAGTATGATGTTACTGTCCAAAAGTATATATTTAAAATGTAATTCCGGTGCAAAATCATCCCATGGTCTTTTTCTGCACTTACGTACATCAAATAAGCCATCAAGACAGTACTGCCCCGAGCTAATCAGTGTTAGCCCCGTCTGGCTGTTAGCAACTCTCAAGGATTTCTCCGTTAATAGTTGTTACACAGTAATTGTCTCGACAGCTTATTTGATGTCTATAAGTGTAGAAAAAGACCATGGGATGGTTTTGCGGCGGAATTACACTTTAATACTGAAGAGGGCTTTATAAATTGAAACAACAAATACTTGCCACTTACTTGCTTTCAGACTTTCCTCCAATGACATAGACAAGTCCGTTGTGTGATACGGTGCCGTGGCCGTACACTTGATAAGGCAGAGGGTCAGACTCTCCCCATTTGAATGATCTGTGAACAAAGAAGATGATACCTGATCATGAAGTGACCCTATAGATAAGAAACTGCAAACTCATGCAGCACCGTAAATGATGGAGACGCTCTGGAATTCATGGTTCAAAGGAAACCATGTATGAATTTTTCCAATCAACTAATTTAAAAGTTGTTTTAGGTCAAATAAACGAATCAACCAGCTGAAAATGCATTGTCACAAAGCTGGCATGACATTTTGGAGATACATGGTTCTCACAGGACAGTGAGGAATTATTCCTCTCATGTGGCATTTCATACCGATTGCTTTATCTATGGAAATATAAAGTAATGCGTTTAATGTGATTATGAGAGGCATGGTTTCAAACTTATTTGCATTTAATGGACATTTCTTACTAGTGATCAAAAGGATACATTTCTAGAAAAGGCATCTCTTGCAATATCTGAGTGTTTTAATTTCTGTAATGGATACAAACAAATACTTTTTTAGAGTTACATATTAGCTTTGTTGTCTGCACTTACTGTCTGTCATAGATGATGACTGAGTCCAGGGCGTGCTCGCCTTCCTTCAGTTCCTTTCCTCCAACAACAAAGATGGAGTTTTGAGCTTCAGCAAGGCCGAACAGACAGCGAGGGTTGGGCTGTGAGGGCATCCCTAACCATTCTGAACTTACTGGGTCAAACTGTGGGATGGAAACAATGATATGTGAGAAATGAGAGGAGAAATCAGGAGAAGAGCAATGTGTTTTTCAGGTTACAAAGAGCTGCTGATGGTCGCCATGACTCACACACTATACCTGCAGGAAGTAAGAGGTGAACGGTTCGTCTTTGTCCTCCTCGTTATAGAGAAGACCTCCGACGGCAAACACCTGGTTCTCCTTGGTCACCAGGCTGCAGTGGTTCTTGGGAATCTCTGTGGACTCTGAGACCACAAAGCATTCATTTCCTACGGGCTCGTAGGCCACAGTCCCTGTGTCACTGATCATAAGTATCAGGTCCTGCTCAAACATCCCAAAGCGAGGGTTGTTGTTGAGTATACCCGGCAAGTACCCTTCCTCCTCCTCATCATCTTCCTCGCTCCCTTCTCCCCCCTTTGCCTCGCCCCCGCTGGGCTTACTGGGCTTAGGCAGACGTCCTCTGTGAGCATCCTTGACGAGATCCAGCTCCTTCTTGATGTCCTGGCTGAACCGGAGGTACTGGTGACGCTCTACTTTCTCCTTGAAGTAATCCAAAGGTATGAGCCTAAAACGGATGCAGTGCAACAGCTCCGGCAGATCCTTGACACGGTTCGTCTCGTCATGTCTGACCCAGTCCATCAGAGATTCAAACACCAGCTCCTCCCGCTCAATGTTGAGGGCGTCTGAGGTGATGATGATGGCCAGCTCGCTCGGGCCCAGCTGCAGGAAGTCCGGGTCCCTGACAACAACCTGGTAGCGTTCGCAGATGAACTCTCTGGAAGCCAGAGCGAGCCTGGGACAATCCAGCAGCAGTCCCAGCCTGAAGATGGCCAAGCAGTTTCCCAGCACCAGCTTCTCTTGGAGATAGGACGCACATACAGAGAATATGGAGGGGATCTGGTACATGTTAGCAACCATGAAGATATCCTGGACGTTCTGCTCTGTCAGATTAATTTCAGAGGTGTATAAGTAGCGCAGGATCATTCCCATAACACCTGGCTCCACATCTTTGAGGACAATCTCACGCTTCTTGCTTTCCTCCAGGTCAGACAGGAACATGGCCTTGAAGAAGGGGCTGCTGGCTGCCAGAACCAAGCGGTGGCAGGGGAACTTCTCCTCCTGAATTTTGAGGATACAGTCCACAAACTTGTCATTTTCCAAGAGGTCACACAGTCCATCCTGAAGCAGAGTCTGCTGGTACATCCGAGGCTGCTCCACCGGATCTATAGTCATGGCAGCCATTTTGTTCGGTTTCCTTGTCCTGGTTGGGTTTCCTGAGCACCCCACTCACTCCCCACAACAGAGCAGGACTGTCAGCGTGCACAGGGCTGCTCAGTCGCTGTGAAAGTCTCGACGGGTTGGTTGGCTGGTGGCTGCAGCTGTCCGTGGCTGTCAGTCACTACGTAAGTCGAGGGTATTTATAGAAAGGACCCTCACAAAGCTAAGGAATCCATTTTGGTGGACCTATCCACTCCTTCACCACACAAACAGCTGAATGACTAAGCACAGGGGTGACAGCATGTTAAATCCAGCAGAACATCTCAACAGTCTGACTGGCTGCTATTAATTCGATTTTTTTTCCCCCACACTTTTTACAAGTTGTGTTTCTCTCCGTTATCCAATATTGACTTGAATAGGGAACGTGAATACTGATGCTGAACAGCGTAAAATGGTTCCTGGAGTATCAGCATGTTACATAATAAACCTTCCCTGACACCAGAAGTTGGCATAAAGTCATGTTTTAGGACAAAAAAAGACAGCAAGCACGGACATTAATGAATTGTTTATTTATTGTACTTAAACACAGCACGTGACACACTTCATCATATATACCTCATGACACGAGAGTCAATCTTTTATTTTGAAAAACAAACATAAATTGATGAAAACATCAGTTTCAACACATGAAATTAAACATTAAGGTATATATTAATTGCCTTAATATGATTAAAACACCAGATCCCAAGTGGTTCATTATTAAATGAATCATCTTTCAGATCAAAAGTCTCATTATTCATTCTGGAGAGTATGAAACATGCTCACGCGCTCGTTATATATGAGGAAAACGTGTAACCTCTTAATAATTCCCTCCACAGATTCATCCAGAGCGATAAACAACACTGGCATCTGTTGGCTGAAAATGATATAGAAGTTGTGGAAGATTAAATCCACCTCTACCACTGATACATACATGGATTATTTTTTGTTACTTGTAATAAAGTATTTGATTAATTTAATCAAATGCTAGCTCATAGGTTTACTTAAAGGTTTACTTAGAGGATATGACAAGGCCAGGGAAAATGTGATAACATAAGAGTGGTATCCTGTGAGGTGTGTCATCTGTGGATCAATCTCTCAACCCGTCAGCGATCGGTCTGAAGATGATTCAGCCTCTGGGGGCAACGGCCAATATTTCAGGCTTTCCAGTGAAGCAAATGTGCAACGGTTTTTCTGTGTACTAAAGTAATGTGCAGGAATTAAATCTGAAAGGTTCAGAGCAATACACAAAAGTATTCAGCTGGACAAAACTGACATTCTTATATGGTACGGTCAATTCGATTCAATTCAGTTCTATTTTATTTACAGTCCCAAATCATAACAAAAGTGTATCAGGACACTTTACAAAGTAGGTAAAGACCACACTCTATGACTTATTTAGGATTTACATAGACCCAACAATTCCTCCGTAGAGTACGGTGGCAACAAAAACCTTCCCTATAACAGACAGGAACGTCAGACAGACCCAGCTCTGTGGAGGACGCACATCTGTCTGCACCGGTTGGGGAGGAAGAAAAGGAGAGAGAGAAAGAGAGAAAAGACGGACAGATGGACAGAGAGACAAAGACAGACACAAAGACAGAGACAGACACACTTCCAGAGATGCAAGCAAACACAAAAGTAACAGTAACTATAATAATAGTTAAAGTAATGTAAATATGACTTACATGTTAGGGCAGTTAATACAGCAGAACAGCAAGAAACAGGCACAGCCAAGGTGACAACATGACAATGATAACAATTGTAGTGTTAATGAGAAGTTAGTGTCAATAAGAAGACAACAACAAAACAGAGACTTAGGTTGACTGTCGTAGTGAAAAAACATTGACACAATGACAAAACAACTTTGCATTTTGGTGCCATCGGCCAATTTACTGACACAATTTACTGACACAGTAATTATGTTTTGAAGCATGAATTAATTGTTGTGGGTGAGTCATGCCCTCTGTAGACGTGCCATAAAGTTGTGATGTCCCAGGAAACCGTTTAGAGAATGTGCCAAATTTAAAAAAAGACCCCAAACTGTAATTGCAGTCAATGATCAGTTTGGTCAAAAGGAGCCATCTTGTGGTGACAGATGACAATGTCTTCAGTAACCAGCATTACCACTAAAACAATACATCCATTTTATTAAGTCTCCTTTCCACACTGCAACAAAACAAACTTCCACTTTTGTCACTTTTGGATGGATCAAAATTTTATTTCAAGTGAAACATCTAAAATGAACACCTCTGAATAAAAACCAAGGCAATACAATCGGCATGAACTTTATTCTCTGCCACTGCTGCACTGACGACAGGCAGCAGGTTGTGGTGACAGGCAGGAGAGGAGTGACCCATATTGCCTTTCATAGCGCGCTGACGGACCTGGATCATGTGAAAGAGGGCAGAGGGAAGAAACGTCGCACCTACAGTTATCTTGCGTACGATAGTGCAGTAAAGAGATAAAATACATTCTCAATCAACTTTAAAATAGACCATCTTATACATTGTGACTTGCATGATTGCTTAGTGACAGTAGAGCAAATATACAATCAGCTGCAAACTATGTGGAAGACCTCCACAGCACCTTTTGTTTGATTCCTTTTACGGCACTTTATACCTGGAACCCTGATTTCAAGTTTTAACCCTTTCAATATGGTGAAACAAGAGTCAAAGGCAAAATTAAGACACTGACTAAGAATTATCATATTGAGGATGATTTTGTTTAAAAAAAAGAAAAGGTTGAATGTAATGAGGAAATCTATAATGAACAGATGAGACAACCACAAAGAGCAAAGTAGTTGTTCCTTTACAATACTCTTTGTCCTTATATTTATATATATATATATATTAGCTTTGTAAAATATCATTTGTTTAACAATCTTTTGTTCAGATAAAATACAAAATGCACCATCGGTGGGTTTGTGCAAAAAGGACGTGGCAATTATCTACAGCAAGTGCACTTGAGGATATTTTACAGTTCAAAACATTGCCTCGCTTCTGACAAAGAAAAGCAAAAAAAAAAGCCCTTGTGAACAATACAGGTGCTGACTGGCTGTTACAGTCTGATTGGGTACAGTTCAGAAGGCTGAGGATGGAACCACGTGAGGGGGCTGTTGACCGTGAATTCTGTGACAATCAGTTTTTCTTTTGTCCTTTTATTCTGCTTTTTCTTTGCCCCCATCTACTGGCTTCACCGGCTCTGGATCGTCCAGCAGGGCTTGTTGTCTCTCCCTTTCCTTCACCAGCTGCACGCCGCAGTAGGTCACAAATAACACTGAGAGGGAGGACAGAGGAAAACCTGGAAGAAAAACAACAAAGAAGTGAAGAAAGAGGAAGTGAAGTAGGGACAAGGAGAATTACTTTAGGGCGCTTTCTTTGTGCTGAGTGGATGTTTAACTGTAGATAAACCTGTGAAAAACCTCTACGTTTGCAAATTCTACGTGAAAGAAGAGGATATTAAGCCATGTGATATCAATCTTTTGATGTCTGAGACAGAAAAGCCTTTGTTTGATTTTATATAATACACCCTTGTTGTTGCCCACCTTTGAAAATCAGTCGCCTTCCCACCAGTTTGGCAAACTCCAAACTGTTCAGGGAGAGGACGTTGTAGAGGACAATGGCCCAGAAGTTGGCAGCATTGAACACACCCCGGATCCTGCGTGACATGGCTTCACCCATTAAACCCTAGATGCAGTGGACACCGGAAGATTAAGGGATATGGCATACAATTAAACACAGCATTATCCCATTTATTGGCTGTGGGTTAAAATAGTTTTTATCTTCTTACCTCGATGGTAGAAAATGGTGGAAAGGAGAAGAGCTTGGCCACCCACAGCTCAAAGTTGAGGCCAAAGCAGTTGAAAAAGGACCAGATGTAAACCAGCTCACACGGGCCCAACCACAAGGTAGTGATAGCAAAGGTGCAGATGGTTGCCAGGAGCTCCTTGAAGATTTTATCGTGATCCCCGCCAATATAGTCATAAACATACCTGCAAAATTACAACTCAAATTCAACGTGATGAAGAATCAAAGCCCTTCCTAATACTGTAAGTTCTGTCGTTTAAACCCATGATTTAAAACTCAAACACTCACTTGCACAGCCAGTCGTTGATGCCTCTGTCAAAGTGCCTAAAAGACACAATTTAAAGGTTTAGCGTGCGGAACAAAGACGCTACGCAAGGATTTCTTAAGACTGCACCAAAGACAAGTCGCACGTACGTCTCAGAGAAGACATAGAGCATGGTGATACACTTGGGAGGCTGAGGAGGGTCCAGGTGGTCCAGTGTAGCCACGGTGTTGATGACACCAAACATCATGGCTGCTTTCACCCAGTCATACACCAGGTTGGAATAAGCCAGACCAGCTGCAAAGGTACACATGGAAACAAGGTGCATTGGTGATAGTTGTCGAGACACATTAAAGTGATGATTTGGATTGTTTGAAGTGGGGTTGAATGAGCTACTTATTGTATCTATAGTCAGTATGTTACCTACAGTAGACGACGGAGAGCTTGCCCACAGTTTGGAGAAACAGGCAGGAGTAACCACACAGAAGCTAAGCATTGTACTACTGTGGATGGGGGCAGCAGCTTAACAGATTTTAGCCACTTAAAGTTTAGGTGTACGCTATATATAGAATGCTTTCACTGCTTTACTTCACCCACAGACAGCCCTGTTTAGGTTTACACAGGGCTGAAGCTGTTGTATGCTCTCGTTAGAGCCACCAGATTTTTTTTTTTTCCTGCAAAACACGGGAGTTGGTGGTCTACCGCTGCTTGGATCGTTAGTTTGATTGTCTCTTTTCTTAATTCCTAACCCTTTAAAACACCAAAGTCACTCAATAACACAAACAAACTTACCCATTAAGGCAGCGGTAGACCAGCAACTCATGTGTTCTCTGCGGTAAATTTACTGTTTTTGAGTCTGGTGTCCTTGAAGAGAGCATAGATGTATATGATAGCTTCTGTTCCCCCCATGTAAACTTAAACGTCTGTTTGACTGCAACATAAAGCGATGAAAATATTCCAAATTTGGCGTACACTTAAACTTTTTGGAGGGTCTTTTTTAGTTAGCTAAAATACATTTAGCTGCTGCCCCTTTCCACAGAAGTACAATGCTTAACTTCTGTGACAAGACACCTGTCTGCTTCTCCAAAATGGGAAAGTGTCGGCTGCCATCTACTGTAGATGGCTCCTCAGACACACTTAAAAAAATCAGAACTATCCCTTTACTATGAACTATACTAAAGTGATTAATAGAGCCCATATTAAATATTTGCCCTGTACTAAATACCCAATGTGAGATCGTTATAATGACCACAGCCACATGAAAACGTATATTTAACTCACCCAGACACCAGTCAGAAAGCTTGGTGACCAGCTTCATGTCACTGGGGATTGTCAAGATGTAGAGGTAGTGGAAGAAGACGTCCACCATCAGAATAACGCCCAGATGCAACAAGGCCTTGGTGGTGATGTTCCACATCTCCCTGTCCTTGCGGGTCAGCTGGGTATTGTTCACCTGGGGAATTAAAAACACCAACATTGTTTTGTACAATGACGCGACCATCCCAGCATCTCAGCAATCTGTCCAAAATTCTTATGTTGAAAATGATTTAGAGCAGGCACATACAGTAGATTAAAAGACAGCATTTAGAGTATAACAATCAAATACAATTATATGGGTAAAGTAGGTATTACATAAGCCTTACGGAGTCCCACCATCTGTCAAATCTTAAATCCTCACCTGTGCATGAAACCTGTCAAAAGTCATGATGGGTCCGAAGAAGAAGAAGGGGAGGTAGAAGTTGTATCTCAGCAGGTCAGAGAACGTGTAGTTTCCGTCCTTCTTCTCACAGTTCTCTAAAGCAAAGCTCATACAGCGCATGATGCTGAAGCCGCAGCCTCCGTAGAACAGGATGTCTTGCAGGTCAAAAGAGCCGGTCACCAAGGCTTCCTGAAGAAGGACTCAGTTATTCTGAAGCTCAAACATCATCGCATCACATCTAGACATTGGACAACAAGCACTTTACAACATCACACCTGCACCTGCACACTTGTTCTCCATAATGTATTACTATTATTAATATTATATCATTTTTATTATTACAATAAGAGTAGTAGAAGAAGTTGTCACACGTATCTAACATTGCATTAAATTACATTACTTATACTACTACTTATGTTATCATCAGAATTTTATGCTACATTCATTGATGACTCTAAATCACCCGTAGGTGTGAATGGTCTGTCTCTGTTCGTCTCTATGTGTCCTGTGATAGACTGGCGTCCTGTCCAGGGTGGACCACGCCTCACGCCCAATGTCAGCTGGGATCGGCCCCAGTGCCCCGCGACCCCGACAGAGACAAGCGGTTGAAAATGAATGAATGAATGAGTGATACTACAGTAATATTTTCAATGTCTCTTAAATACATTTCATAGTATCTTATGAGTATTGTGTGTTTGTATAACACACTGCATATATGAAACACCATATTCTTTATTATATTATATATCATCAGTAAAGTCTTATCTTATCACCTTCAGGCTTTTTAAATGCATTTATTTAAACGTCCCATAATGTAAAAAGTGAGATTTCTGAGTCCTTTTGGATTATAAAGCAGGTTACTACACATAAATACTGTGAAAGTATCAAAAGGCTCAAGCCTGTATTCAGAGACTGTGCCTTAAACGGGCCGTCAGGACTTCTGTACACTTGTAATGTCACATCTATACTGTATAATGGTAGAAAGTGCAGCTACAATGCTGTTTCAGTCATTCCCCGGCTGCAATGATGGTGCAAAGAGAGTATAGATGGGGAAGACCTGGAAACATGGATGATGGACCCCAAAATGGCGCCTATTCACTTCAGTGAGATTTGCTCGACTGGCGCATACGACAAAAAGGTTTCTGGGCTTCTGGGATTATACCTTGATATGCACATTTAATATGCACATTAGAGTTTCTTCAGCTGGCCCCACCTGCAAGTTCCCACATGGCTCATAGGCTTTACATTGGGATGACTTTAGGTCTTTGAAACACTTTTCTGTGCTTGAGAAAAGTTTTACAAAAGGAAAAAGTCCATGGGTTAAAAGTTCATAATAGAAAGAGTCGTAATCGAGGAAATGCTTTTTGGCTTGCACAGGGATTTTTAGTTGCAGTGTGGCAAGTGGTCACTGGAAAAACAATGTCTGCAATACCTCCATGGTGAATACAGGTACATTCAGACAGACAGTTGTGAACATTAAAGCAGAAACAGAAACCCAAAATACAAGTATGAACCTGAAAACGAGCATGTTTGTCCCCTTTAAAATGAGATATCACAAGATACAGATCTCCTTAACATTCCCACATCTCATTCTGAATTCTTGAACCACCCACTCACCTGCCAGGAGTTATAGGGCTCCAGCTTGATGGAGGCTAGTGTGGTAAGGCCGGCCACAAAGCACAACCATTTCATCTTGACCAGGGCGACGCTGTAGAGTATGATGCAGTGAGACACAACCAGAGCCGTGAAGGTCCAACCCATCGTGACCAGGACTGCCAAACAACCGTACACACCAAAGATCAAGGATCTGTGCTGTGGGTAAAGAGGGACCAGCGTCAGCGTGACGTCACGATTATTCATAATTTAATGCAACACACTTGAAGAATGGTTTTTAGTACAACAACATTGGTGTTTCTACAACAAATGGATAAACTCTACGATGGAAAAAACAACAAATCTACTGTCCATGTATTAATGGTTTAAATGAAACACATGACAAATGAAACACAGTTCACAAGTTTATTAATGTTACCTTACATCCATTTATACCAATCTTCATTGTATGCATGGAACAAGACAGAAAACATGTTTAAAACTCATTGAACAGTTTTAAATATGTCAAAAACATTCACAGGAGAGAATAACTGGTACACTCAACAGACAGCATCACAGTCCAAGTGGTACTCATGCATCAAGTCAATTATGTGTTAGACCTTGGGGTACAAACAAACAGTATGACAAATTATATTTTGCTCAATAGAATAGAACTGAGTTGAATTACCTGTACAGCCCAAGGTCTACTGTTTACATCACGACAATGCAGCTTTGCATTCAATATGTTCATAACATTTCAAATCAAATCTGGTGGACTTGCATGGAGCAAATATGTTACACACACACACACACACACACACACATAATACATAGATGCATTATGCACAGAATAAAATACATGCCATTATACTTGGGTGCAATCATATTACAGTGCTAGCTGACGGACATTCACACACATGCACGCACCTTTGGAGCCAGCAGGGTAAATATCTTGGCAAAGATAACGTGACCGGCGAGAGCAAAAAGGATATGATTGCGGAATGTAGAGAACCACATCATCCATTCGAAGTCCGCAACATCCTGTGGCAGAGAAAGGTGCATTAGAAATACAACCACTGTCCTCCATCCGCATCGAGCACAATGAGATACTGAAAAGGGAATATATGGGTGTGATTTACCATTTTCCTGCCAAAGTAATGCCATCCTGGTTGCACACTTTCTTTGAAGGCCTTTCTGTTTACATTCTCTGAAGAAAGAAGAAAAGGAAACATAGTGTTTAATTAATAAGTTAATGCATTTTCAGCTCATGGTAATATATGGTTAAGCTTCTAGGTTGAGAAGTGCTAAATACAGACTTCATGTAGCTGTATTTCTGTAAAATTTATGTAAAAACTGAACAGGTCGATATATCTCTATATATATTTGACGATATGTATTGGTATAAAAACTTATTTTAGAAAACATTTAATACAGAAAACGATGCTTGATGTGACTGATGTGAATTTATTTTAAGCCATTTTTTATTTAGTCTGAATTTAAATGGTAAGTAACAGACTGATACTGAACATACAGTAATATTTTGATATTTATTGTATTTGTATTTATTCTTCATTTAACTGTCCATCAATTTAATGACATTTATCTAATTGTATTAATTTGATCATTTATTATTTAAGTTTTGCTTGTTTAGAGAATTGGTTGTACTACATTTATATAGTATAACAATAATAATAAGTTATTTGTTTAGTAAGTACCTGAGTACCTTTGCAGAGTAATATTGGTGCAAAAGGACTATTTTCATTCCCGCTCAAGAATTAAATTTACCTGCCACCATTTCGGTAATCGGTGAATTTGTCCCATCTACACTTTTTATCGGCTTCAAAAATCACATTTCGGTCAGGGCCTAATCTTTGGTGGAATTGTTGGATTATTCAAAGTGAATTTAAGGTGTGAGAGAACGTTCAGTTGATCATTACATAATGTACTCATTTCTATTTTTGAGGCTGACGTCTCCACTCACACAGTCATAATGTGGTTCTAGGAGATTAGTTCACTGCATAACGTGAGTGAAATGCTGACAGATAAATTATTTAAATATATATTTAACAACAAATATCAGTCTTTATCAGAATCAGAATCATGACATTGATGTTGAGACATTCAGTTCAGGGCAACGACTGTGACTGGCACGCGCCCGCACAGTGGCTCCTCCAGCTTTGCCTGATTACACTAATGGACATGGAAAAGGATATGAAAATGTGAGGGTCAGTCAGGGGAAAGCCTCTTAGTTCTGGGAACACAGCCAAACTTTATCACGCTGTACAGTGCTACTGTAGCATGCAGACATGAGCAGTATAAACGCCCACAGACTGAACAGCCCAAAAATGACCATTTTAAGAAAATCAGGACAAAAGTGATGACTGGCAACATGACTGTGCCCTGACTGCACCGACCGGGACAGACAGTGCCATTCACCAGATTACAGTGAGTCCATTCACATCAGTTTTAAAGCATGTTACTGTCTGAATTTACACTTGAGGTCAAAATTAGAGAACAAATTATTTATACTTACGGTCATTTTTATTGTTCAGAATTTGATATAATATCTGCTGTGGCTACACTGCTGTACTAGCGTGTGTTTTTTAAATAACAAAAACCTTTATTTTGTGAAAAACAGTGAGCATAATTAGAGAACAGTAACCACTGTGTAAGAAGAGAAGATTTAAACAATGTTTTCTTCTATAGGATTGAAACATGAATAGGAAGTGTAGAGGCCACAGCTTTGAATGACATCTGCGCCCACAGGACATCTCTAGTTTCTATCACTGCTCTGGTTTGATCTTGGTCCGTTCTTCTTCAGTCTCGTCCGCAGTTTGGTAACTGTAGTGGGTTTCTTAGACATTACTTTTTCGCTGAGGATTTTCCAGAGATTCTCTATGGGGTTCAGGTCTGGACTCGGACACTTCCTCCTCCAAATTTAACTGACTTATTTAGATACTTTGGGTTCAGTCGTTCCCAGTCCGAAGCTGAACTAATGTTTCCCATCAGACACAAATAAATTGAACTTTAGCAAACTTTATGTCATGTCAGGGTTTGGGAGATGTTTTCTGCAGCAGGAGTTGGGCCTCTTGGGTGAATACAAATGTTTATGTGAACCTCCTTCAGCAACATGCAATACCTTCACTGCAATTGTCTCCAAATCTGCTGCAATTTTCATGCAAGACAATGTCCCCTTTCACACTACAAAACAGGTTAAGCAGTTCCTTGCTGCTAAGAAGAACATTGAAACAATGAAATGGCCGGAGTCCAGATCTAAACCCCATAGAGAATCTCTGGAAAAACAAAGTAATGTCTAAGAAACCCACTTCAGTTAGTGAACCGTGGAAGAGACTAAAGAAGAAAGGACCAAGATCAAACCAGAGCAGTGTGAGAAATTAGAGATGTCCTGTGGCCTGGATAAGCGGTTGAAGATGAGATGAAATGAGATGAGGTTTTTTTTTCACAAAATAAAGGTTTTTGTTAAAGTGCCTTGGTTATTTAAAAAAAAAAACATGCAGTGGTATATCCTCAGCGGATATTCTTTCAAATTCTGAAGAATAAAAATAACAATATTTCAGAATAAAGCAAGTATTTATAACATGTTTTCTAATTTTGATTTCCAGTGTACATGAAAAGATTTGGCAGTATTTCAGGAGGATAAGTGTGGGATTAGTTGACTCAAGTGTAATTGAGTCTTAGTCTGTCCATCAGGAAAATAACTAGAAAGTAACTGGATCATCTTTAAATTGCCTTCATATTAATAGAACCATGCAGGGATTCCTTAGAGAAGAGGTCTCCTTTAGTCTGCTCAGTGTGCTTTGTCCTACGCAGTTTTAGATAAAATAGGGACATGTTATACGTAGAAGTCTTGTTTTAAAGCACATTTCAATTTTAAATTACTATTGCTAAATGTTTTCAGTGAGATTTATTTACACTGTGAGTGTTTTTTACTGTAGGTACAGCAAGCTGCTCAAAAGTGTCCATTATAGCTCTGACTAAATATGAATGAACTGCGGTGAACATTGTGTTATTGTATATGTGCTCTGGATATCATGTTGTGCACTCACCACTTGAAGCTTCAGATATCCAACTGCCTGCCCATATCAAGGCCCCGGCGAGTACAGCTGTGTAGAGATACAGCTCATATCTGGGGAGGGCAGCCTTGATCCCCATGGTGAATCTGTACGCAGGAAGCCTATAACGGGTGGAAAAGCAATCGGCCCCACAATATTAGATCTGACTGAAGGCAAACGGTAAAAAGTAGACGCCTCTGAAACCAGCAATGGATGGTGGTGAAAATGTGAGGAAGAGGTTTAACAAGGTTTATTGAGAGTGTGTTTTTTTCAGCTACCCCTGATTATTCTGAAGGAAAAGTATTAAGTTTTAGTTGGGCTGAGAGATCAGCACAAGAGCATGCACAGTGATGGCATAGTTGGGTGCTGTAGCAATAAAAATGTGACTATTAAGAGGACAGAATACAAAAGGTTTCGAGGCATATATATATACAGTATATACTGTATTACTATACCGCCCTACAAAGCCTATGCAGTAACGGAAATCACTAATATCATTATTTCTGGGCCTGAAAGTATAAAAGCTAGGATGGATTTGGATAAAAAAAATATTAAATGTTAAACTAGTAAACCATTATCCATCATCAATGTGCCCAATATTAATTTGTTGGTACAGTAAACCAATTTTATAGATTAGCTCAAGAGCTTTTTTGGCTCAAGCTTTGTCGTAGTTACTGCACTTATAAGCTTTGTACGGTATATATTGATCATGAAGAACAAGTTATATAGGTTCCCTGCAACAATAAAGCTCAGTGGAAAACAGTCCGATGCCTAAATTCAAAATAAATACACCTTTAAGAATTGGTGATTGAATGTAAAGCTCCCTCAACACACATCAACATTCTCCATGACAGGTACAAGGTGTTTTAAGGAGGTGACATTCCACTAATAAGCCTTTGGGATCGACAGGGCAGTGACTTAAATAGTACTGCAGAGCTCTGGCTCCTCGGAATCAGCACCGTCAGCTGCGCAACCCTACCTCTCCTTCCTATTATAGCTCTTGCAGTTGGTCTGCTGTATACAGCGGGGCAGCTGCAGTGCTATGTGATCTGAGAGGCGCTGGGGGGACTCACTTCACACAATAATATGGTATTAATGGTGCATTGGAGTACAGGAAAAACAGATAACCGGTTACTTTCCAGTGGAGAATAACGCACTTGTACACTGAATGTGAATGTGTCTCAAGTCGCGCACTGTGAGTTGAAGTTAAAAGGAGTTGGACTCACAAGTCCTGTTCATGCCAAGATGCCCCCATGGCTGAGCAGGACCCCTGCAAAGCGTCCTGCATACAAATACTGGCTCACTGCTTCACCATGCACACAGAGCCCATAACACACATTTGCACTGATTATGCTTACTCTTATGTGTAACCCTATACAACAAAACATTTTTTTTTTTACTAACCTTAAATCCGCCTCACACTGTCAAGATGGGGGTGTTTACTGCCCGACTCTTCAATATAGAGAGTGAATAAAAGAAAAGGGGGGCGGCGGTGGTTGCAGCAGCAGGTTTTCTAATTCATCCGTCTTGCGGGGGCTTGTCGCTGCCTGCGATCACCAGCCTCGGCCAGTCAGGATGTTGCGGACTCAACCAAAGGCGGAGGAGGAGGAGGAGGAGGTGGTGGTGGTGGTGGAGGGGGATATATTTATCCTCCACTACTGCACCGCAGTGAGGGGTGGTCCACAGCGAGCCCATTAGACCTCACTGGAGCGCAAAAACACTCTGGCAACGGTAAAAAAAAAAGAAGAGGAAATCATGTTGCATGGATCAATAACACACACAGTCTAACACACATGATCAGTGACACCCCACCTCCTGTCAGAAAACAACAATAATGGATTATACTTGAGAGAAGAAAACGTGCAAATGACGCAGAATGTAAAACATATGTCTTTAAAAAATCACAAACGCGTGTTCAACAATTACCTACAACAAAAACAACAAGCTAAAGCCTGTTTCCAAGTTTTTTCATTAAGTGTTTTTTAGGTCTCTATACTATCTTGTGTAAAATATCAGAGGAATTAGATTTGTCCCTTTATAAGACCTAAAAACCCACCTGTGCTCCAGAGTATTTTGCTAAATGTCTTTTATATGTTCTCCTTTTAACTTATTACTTATTTTTCTTTTTTTCTATTCTGCTCTGAAGCACTTTGAGGTTGTTGAATGTAAAGTGCAATACAAATAAAATGCATTATTATTATTATTATTATTATTATTTATATAACGAGGCAATTAAAAATGCTTCACATAAAACATAAAAATAAAATAGGATAAGACATGTATAAAATACAAGAATCAAAGTTACAGTTCAGTAAGAAGACATTAATAATTATTTGATTTAATAAAAGTCCTCATGAAATGTCATCCAAATGAGATTGCCGTGATTGAATACAAATACAGGAGGATACGTCTATATTTTGTATAATTATGAATGCAGGTTATACTTGACGCATTTCATAATTTAAGCACTAGGTGGCGCACTCGACTTGTTAAAATTAGCCACACGGAAAAAGAAACAGGCAACTTAAGGGTTTGGGATAATAGTCAAGTAAATACTGTATATATATAAATATATAGCATGGTTTTGACTTGTTTGTTTACAGCTCATAAAGAGGGAAAATAAGAAAATGTAAGCATAACAAAAGAAATGTGGAATGTGGAACTGTGTATCGTGTTTATATAAATAGTATTATTGTTATGAGGCCTATAATTATTATTATTATTATTATGAGGCCTATTAAGACTCTGTAAATCATAAATAAGTCAGAGTGATTTAGATCTTCTCTATATGTAAAGTGACCTGAGACAGCCTTTGTTATGATTTGGCACTGTAGATAAAAATGCATTGAATTGAAATGAAGTATTTGCTTGGATTTCAAACAGGCAGCTGTGCAAAGTGTATTATGTTTGAATGTATTCTTTTTTTTTAATGACACAATAAACTCTGCATTAGTCCCCATCTTATCTTATATAATATACCTTATAAATGATCAAAGTCAAAAGTCAGATTTATTGTCAATTCTGCAATATGTGCCAGACATACAGAGGAATCGAAAATACGTTTCTCTTTGCAATAGTACAAAATATACATAAATAAATAACGTCTACATTTCAAATAGTGCAAGAGAAATAGAAAAACAGGATATGAAAATGTGCAATGTAATGGACATACTGCACAACATATCATCTATATAAATACAAATTGAATTGAAAAAACAATTAAAGGCAGTGATGAAGTGGAAAAACGTTGCCTATAAAAACACTCTTTTTAAATGTTGTAAATGTACATTTGAAACACTTTTTAAAGCATTGTTGTACTCTCACACTATTTTCCATCTCCTGTTTTTGACTTTGTGCCTGTGTGTCTTGTTCTACTTTGTTTTTATTTGGTGTTTTGATGTAAGGGGGGACATCATACGGAATCCCATTGTACTAAGACAGTAAAGATGAGTCTGAGCTGTAATTTGTTGCATGACCAACAGTAGTAATTACAGAGGAAAGGATGGTGGGTTGAGCAACGTCGGTGAGAGAATCCATCACAGAAACAAACCCTCCCACTCTGAGCGCCCCCCCGCTTCAGATGTAACTCAAAATACATAAAGCCTCCATGTTGCACGGGGAATGTAGGGCCAGCAGATAGATAGCTTACTTTAACGTTCAACAGCTTGCTTTCGATACATTTTTCTTTTTTTTGTTGGACAAGAACGATCATCCGACGGGCTTCTTAGTGTTGTTTTCAACGTTGTTTCCAGACACGGCCTCACATTCTTGGATGATCGGAGCTTCGCAGCTAACTCAAGCTAACCCAAGCTAACTTGAGCTAGTATAGTTAGCATTTCAGCGTCGGTTGTTTTGTTAATATTATTATTTTTTTAGCTCACAAATATATTTGTTTTTGCAGCGATGATATTTTGCGGAGAGCCGTAAATGACAGCCCAGTCGCCATCACCGTGCTAAGCTGGCTGGCTACCAACCGCTGCCACAACACTTCACCCCGGACGGTTGGCTGGTCATCCTCGTCCTTAAACGGCTAACTAACGGCTGCTGCTGCTGCTGCTGCTAACGGTAGCTAGGTAACGAAGCAAGCTCGCGCGTTAGTACGAATAACAGTGTGTGGGGAAAACCAAAAACAGGAATAAAACCATCACCCGTCTAAATGGACCACATGTCCATAATAACCCAAGTTTCCAACCCCAAGGAGGAGGAAATAATATCCTTTAACCAGGAAAAAGGTAAGGAAAAAAAGTCCCGGTTAACGGACAGACAACTAAATGCTAACTGGCTAACTACTTTTCCTGACGCGAATGCTAACGCTGCTGTAGTAGTTGAAGACACTGGTTGCCTAGAAATAAAACTCTAACTAACTACAGTGGTGGCAGTAATTTACTACATTAACTCAAGTAATGTATTAAAATAACATTTGTGGCACTTGGAGTTTCCCTTAGTAATTCAAGTTTATGCTACTACTTCTCCTTCTCCACGATATTGTACTTTTTACTCCACTAGATTTATTTGGTAACTTCAGTTACTAGTTACGTCACAGATTCAGATTAATAATACATACTATTATCAACAAATACAATAGGATATATGTTGTTGATTAAGATACACAGCCGCATATACAGCAAATGAAACTAGCTCCGCCTATATCAGCTGCAAAATTGAAAGTGAAATTTACATTAATATCTCAATACCTATAATCCAATACTATTATTATTATTATTTTTCTGCACAAGGAGTACTTTTTCTTTTTGTACTTTGAGTACATTTTATACTAGTTATTTTGTACTTTTACTTAAGTATCATCTTGAATGCAGGGCTTTTACTTGTAACAGAGTATTTATACAGTGTGGTTTTACTACTTTTACTGAAGTAAAGGCTCTGAGTACTTCTTCCACCACTGTCTAACTCTGAGTAAGTTTATCAGAGTCTCTTATGGGTATTGGACTATCTTAACACCTGTTTAATTGGCTGTTAAACCTAAAGAGCACTCCAGTGTCCAGACTTGTAGTTTTCTTTTTATCCTATGTTCACACATTTGTTGTGAGCACAATGCTGCAAAGTCTTTGCTTCTTAATATATGTGGCTACTTAAACTGGACTGATGTTATGGGTGATTCACAAAATGAATCACAACCACAAGAAGCTAAAAAAAGCTCATGATTGCTTCGGTCTGTGTGGTAGCAAAAAGTTCTTAGGGACGGACGAAGCAAACATGCAGGCAGGCAGAGGACAACTGTCTGCTGTCAGTAAATGTCTTGTGAATGAGAACAGATTTTTCCCTTAAGACGTGAAACTTTGACGTGACAAAGCCATCACACCTGTAGGATGCACAGATTTAAATTGTTATCCGTTTATCTGTCTTTTTCTATTTTGTGAAGCTGCCTTATCTTCTATCTAAAGACTGTGCTATGGATTTTCTGTGGTCCTGTCTTAGGTGCAAATGTTATTTTTTATATTTTTAGTTAATCACCCACGTGTATGGGGATCTCAGGGTGGAAATGGTTGCTTGTGTCAGTGAATGTCTTGTTAATGAGCACAGATTTTCCCCTTAAGACATGAAACTTTGACGTAACAAAGCCATCACATCTGTAGGATGCACATATTTAAATTATCTGTTTATCTGTCTTTTTCTTTGTTGTGAAGCTGCCTTATCTTCTATCTAAAGACTGCTATGGATTTTCTGTGGTCCTGTCTTTGGTGCAAATGTTGTTTTTCATTTTTTAGTTAACAATCACCCACGTGCATGGGGATCTCAGGGTCGAAACGGTTGCTTGTGTCTTCATTTTCACTTACACTTCAATCTGTCATTAGTATATGTAATTCTCCACTCACACTTTTGCATGATCTGCAGTGGAGGTCAAATTTCTTCTTCAAGACTGTAGCGGCTAATGTCCTTTCATTCCCATTCCTGGGGCTACCCTGACACTTCCCGGGTCACCCAGGCCCATGGGAGGTTTATCCGTATCGCATCTCAAACCTCACTTGTCAGACCATTAGTAATATGAGAACTTAAGTCTTTCAAGCACAACAATGCTTTCTCCCCTGAGGCTACAAAAGTATCCCTCACTAACTTCTATGGATTCTACGTGACTTGAATAAGTGTGCGTCATGCAAGATTATCATTGCATGTATGTGGGAGTTATGGGAGAAAGAAGGCTAAAGGTAATGACAGACCTACGCAATATGAATGTATGGCAGTAAAAGTATGCAGATTCCACTGCTTGATATTATATCTCAGTATTTATATTATCAATATACAGTAGTTTGAAAGCTATCAGAAGCTATTTTTGTTTGCCATCGTTAGTCACAACCTGGTGCTTGGAAGAGGTTTTGTTATTTTGCAGGGGAAAGGGACGGTGAAGTCATTTGAGGGGTGTGAGCCGTGCTGAAATGATTAGTCAATTAAGTGGTTAGTTGACAGGAAAATTCATCTGCTAATGGTTAAAATTAGATTTAATGAAAGGTTTAAGTAACTGTTCCAGTAAAATATGCCAGGCAACGCGGGCTATGGGGCTTCATTAGTGAAGATTTGTTTTTGCTTTCCTTTGTCTCTTTGTTAATTGATTTTTTTTTCTTTTGGCTGTTGGTCAAAGAAAGTAATGAATGCAATGCATCATTTCAGGCTTGTGAGTTGTATTTATTTATAGACTATATGATTGATTAGAGTAGTTATGGTGTTACTATGTAATTCTGCTATAATGCACTATTCTGTACAACCTAGTTAGTGACAGTGTGTTTTTCTTCAACATCGTCATTTCCAATTTTGTGCAAATAAGTGTAGCATCGCAGCTTTAGTTTATTTTCATAAATATGGGATTGTAAAAGTTAGGAGAAAGGCTTAATAAGCCATTTTGTGTTTACTTTTAGTCTTCATGTGCTAGATGATGCTGGTTGTGCTGCTCATGATTCAGAAGGGGGGCTGCTACACTGTTTATCTTTTTATATTTGTTAAAGACTGCCTTATTCGCTTCATTTGTAGAATGAATAAGAATTAAGAATTATTACTTATTAATTCCGCAATGGGGAAATTCAATTTTTTCACTCTGTTATTATTATTCAGGTAAAACACAAGGGCCCGAAATACACACACATGCACAAACATGACCTATATACATGCAATTAATGGAGAGATGTCAGAGCGAGGGGGCTGCCAATGGATCGGCGCCCCGAGCAGTTGGGGGTTAGGTGCCTTGCTCAACAGCACCTCGGCAGTGCCCAGGAGATTGTAGCATGCATAGACTATACAGTCTGTGGAAGCGTACCAAGTCGCAGCAAGAGACACACATGAGTATGTATATGTTGGAAACATTTATAGGTTTTTTTGTTTGCAATACTTTTAAAGTAACTTTGACTTTGACTGTTTTGAGTTAAATTAATTGAATATGTACATAAGTTTAATTTGGATTAATATATTTATGCAGGGATTTTCTTACCTTTTGTTTTACCTGGGAAATAGGTGTGTCGGTCCACGTCAAGCTCTGTCCTGGTTTGTGCCCTTATAAGTAGAGATGCACCTATCTAATCCAATACCGATACCTGGGCTGAGCGTATCAGCCGATACCCGATAACAAACCGATCCTGCTGTTGAATGAATAAACCGTGTACCTACATGTGAGTGAAGGCATCAGACTTGATATAAACATTTAGCCCTGTTAGAAAAAAGGTAACAAATGAACACAGCTTTAAATGTACCTAATATTATTTATTAACAAATAACAAAGTGTCAATAGCAACAAAAAGAAATAAATAACACTTCCATGTAAAGTGCACTGCAAACAGATATTTTAAAATGTAATATAAAATATAGCAGCTGCCTAAAACCCAGCAAATAATGACTTTATTAACTTGCTGTGTATGATATTAATAGAAAAGAAATGACTGGATCGAAATGCTGGATCTGCCTCTTTCTTCCTTTCTCCTTCATTTTGCTCGGTTTAGGAAGGACACAGAGCAGAGTTTCTGACCGCATTTACCTCATATACTGCATTCATTTTAGCGATTTAGGTCATAGCACTGAGTCATTCGTGTCAACATTACATCGTCATCTTGGTCGTGTAAATAGCAACATTTTTGGTTTGTGTTTTGTTTTATTTATTTTTTCTAGAAATTCAACCGGAGATTATTGTTTAAGAATAAATATCAAACATCAAGACAAAACTCTGTGCGTGCTTTAAAGGAAAATGTGTGTCGGACAACCTGTGCCTACGGAATAACGCACATTAAGAATCTGCCAACATATATGTTCAAGCAGCATGATCAGCATCACTTGAAAACGTGAAAAAACAACAAATAAACACAGAAATGGGAAATTCACACAACATAACACACCTAATTTTAATGATCTGCTCATTATCAATCAGCTTTAGCCTGTCAGGGGTTTGATTATCATTAGAAACAGGTGTGTAAGAGATGGGAGAAACCTAAAACATGTAGGAATACCTTTGCTGCATGTCTCCCCCTCTCTCTCACACCCAATTTCCTGTCTGTCCTATCTAATAAAAGGCTTGGGAACAGCCAAAAAAAATAACAAAAATATGTAGTGCAGTAGCACTCCGGGCACAGGGTTGGCTACCACGGCAATGGATTTTCCAGTGTAACATTTGCATTCAGCCTACACTCTTAAGTTACTTACAAGCAGCTCAAAATAATAACAAAATTCATCTATGGACAATAACAATAAATAAAGTGCTGCTAAATCATCAAAAACAAGCTTTTCTGATACCAGAGGATAAAACACAATAACCTTCAATAACACCGCATGGATTTTCTTTGAATTTATTTACAGTTTAATATATAGTATTACAATAGACCTTATATGAATACTTGGGGAAACTTTACAGACCTGTCAGAGTTCACATGTTGTGTTGCTAGCTTGATGGATTTTCTCTCTCTCTCTGAGCTAAAAATAGCACATAGACTCGCTGAATATAACATGAAGGAAGTTCACAAACCGTGTGTCTAAATGTTGATACATAACCACGCAGTATGTATCACAGAGGTTTTGTGAGGCGCGTGAGATCCTGCCATTCAGCTGTACAGGTCCCCCGGCTCACCGCAGCCTAAATGATCTATTTATACAATTGTTGTGTTTACCGGCAGTCCAACAACCAGCCGAGCTCACCAGGTATCTTCCTGTTTCCTGGTCATATCACACTTGGTACCATGTAGCGTATCTGTTTAAAGAAGAATTTGAAAAATGTAAATGATTGTTGTTAGGGAACCATAAAACCAATGATCTGTTAAACTTAATAAACCAAGAATGAACATTCTAACAATGGCATAGCTGTCAGTGCTGAAAAAAAAAAAGTTTAAATTGAATCGAAACGTGTCCTTTAAAAAAACAAAAAGTCATTGAGTTATGGATTTGGAGAATGATCACTTACAGCGGTATTAATAAAGATTCAGCACATCTAAATCAGACAATATGCCTGCTTGTGAAGTCGTGTTAATGCAGTGCTTGCATTCTGGTTGCATTTAGCACAATCTTAAATTGTTTTCCACCAGAGGAGTTCGAGCAGTGCTACACACACTCACACAGTGGGAATTCACTGTTGTGCATTGAGCTGCTGCATGAAAATCACACCCAATAATGGCTCGAGTTAGAGTTTTATTTATTTTATTTATGCAGGACAGTTGAGTTAGAGGACAAAGTAGGGCAGAGATATTTCTGTTTGTATCATGTCTCCTATCTCTTCTGTTTTCTCTTACGAATGAGTCACGCAGAACTCTTCCCTTAGGGCCAGGACAAATATTAGTATTGCCTTTCTTCCATTTGTTCTGGACATTAGGTTTGTGTGTGAGGGACACAGCTGTCATATGAAAAGGAATTCAAAAAGATCTGAGGTTGTTTTTGTTTTGTTTTCTGATTAATTTTATCCCCTCTGTCACAATCAGAGAATTCAGCAGAATTCTTAGCTTTATTAAGCAGTCAACCAATGATTTGACTTTCCCTTATCTATTGAAAAACACATACAAAATAACATCTAGCCCGTCCCAGCAGCTGTCCTAGAGGAATTTGACAGGTAGTCTTCCATTGCTTGAATAGGCTCCAAACTGTCTGGACAGAAATTGACCACCTTTGCTCTCAGTGTTCCTCTACTGGCCGTTTTACAACATGTGCCGCCCTTTCACACTGGTTTGGCTGTCAAGCAGCAGTCTAAATATAGACTTGCTGCCCTGTTGGCCAGGGCACCACTGACCTCCAGGCCAAGTATAACTACTTGCAAAGATGACAATGATTTTTTTGTCGTTTTTAATTCTCTCAGGCTTTAGTTTGGAAAAAACACAGCTTGTTTTTTCAAAAGAGCGGTGGGTCTTATTTCTTGTGATTTTTGAGGGTGTTTTAACTATTTAAAGTTGGCATATTTTAGATTTTTGCACTAGGACTTTGACGCATTTATGAGGTGAATGGATTTGTCCTACATGCCACTTTACCCTCATGGTAAATACTCTCTCTATAGTCCTGTAACCCAAGAAGTTCCTGGGGATTGATCTGTGTCGTGGTATGCACGGAGCACTGCGGTTGTTCAGTGACTGTCTCTGTAATTTCAACCAGACAGGTTATGTCAAATTCCAAACATATTACACTATGAGGTTCCTCAATAGTAATGTTTCAGCCAGACCTCATAAATATTAAGTATATTCAAGAGTTGACTTGCAAATGAAAAATCTTGTGCAAGTTCATCATGATTACTAATGACCTTTGGCCGAACGTTTGGATTATTACAAATACTTTCATATCATCCGCAAGAATCCCAAGTTTGAATCCACAGGCTTTTTTTTTTTTATGTGGAGTTTTTACCTTCTGCGTTTGTCGGTTTCCTCCCTCACAATATACTGTATGTATCTATTTTTATGGTTAATAGTTTATTATGCTTATATTTATCTCTGCTTCCATGTAAGCACTGTCAAATCAAGGCAAATTCCTTTATAATGCAAATTACTTGGCAATAAACCTGATTCTGATTGTGATGGTGGTTAAGAAAACTGATTAAATGTGTTTAAATCTGTGTGACTGCCATCAAAGGTGTACCCTGCCTCTGGGATTGTTTCTTGGCCCTTATACCTGCACATCCTGCCAGGGTATAGTAAATTAGGCTGTAGTAGGGTTTAGTGATGTCTGCTGAATTGGCATATGCCGATATTGATTTTAGAGGGGAAAAATTCACCTATGACCAATATTACTGCCGATATAGTGGTTCAAGCTAATCTAATCTCTAATCTTTCTCGAGAGGTAAACCAAGGTCAATTTGACTAGGTCGATTATGGCTCTGTCTATCATGGGTTTTGGATTCATGAGGGTTTTATATTTGTGATTAAGCGATTTAAAAATCTACATGTCTTCAAAATGTAAAATCTTTTGGCTGAGCAGAAACTCACAGGCCGGGCCAGTGGGGAAAACACTATTGTGCATATTTAGTGGGCCGCATACCTGGGATTACCCAGAAACTAGAAACTTTTTGCCAGATGCACATACCAATACCCTTACCTATACCGAGCAATATATTATTTTTGGACTGAATAGAGGCCATTTTTGTTTTCGGTACTCAGTTTGTGAATAAAAGTGTGTGCGCGCGTGCGTGTGTGCGCGTGTGCGCGTGTGTGCGCGTGCGCGCGTGCGCGTGTGTGTGTGTGTGTGTGTGTGTGTGTGTGTGTGTGTGTGTGTGTGTGTGTGTGTGTGTGTGTGTGTGTGTGTGTGTGTGTGTGTGTGTGTGTGTGTGTGTGTGTGTGTGTGTGTGTGTGTGTGTGTGTGTGTGTGTGTGTGTGTGTGTGTGTGTGTGTGTGTGTGTGTGTGTGTGTGTGTGTGTGTGTGTGTGTGTGTGTGTGTGTGTGTGTGTGTGTGTGTGTGTGTGTGTGTGTGTGTGTGTGTGTGTGTGTGTGTGTGTGTGTGTGCTTTTGAAATGGCCCGTGCTGATGAGGGATTCCCGTTTAAAATGATCCTGTAGTTTATTCAAAGATAAAGGTGCTAAATATTTAAAAGCACATTCACCAAACACAGTGTTGGTTCGAGGAAAATTGAACATAATATATACTAGATATACTGTACATATATATATACACACACATATATATATATATATATGTATATATATACACATATATATATATATATACATATAAATACACATATAGATATATACACACACACATATATATATATATATACATACATGTATGTGTGTGTGTGTGTGTGTGTATATATATATATATATATATATATATATATATATATATATATATATATATATATATATATATATATATATTAGGGATGCTCGATATTGGCTTTTCTGCCGATACCCGATATCCGATATTGTCCAACCCTTAATTTCCGATACCGATATCACCCGATAGCGATATCACCCGATACCGATATCACCTGATACCGATATATGCAGCCTTTTTACACCAAAATTCATCACATATCACCTATTATGGAATTAACACATTATGCCTAATTTTATTGTGATGCCCCACTGGATGCATACATAAATGCAACACGGCTTTTCAAATGTAAACACAGTCTGTACAAAATAAGTTATTGAAAAAAGTGCCATTCATTTATTTGTTTGTGTTTTTAGAGAGAATATTTTGCCTCAAACAACACTACAGACAACATCACAACAAGGAAGATGAATAGCTTCAGTCCACAGTAGTAAACAAACTTAGTTCTCTTTTTCCAGACTGAGTAACCGGCCGTAACTTGGCAAATAATACAATCAATAAATCAGCAGTCAAGCTCAACATGCTAACCTGTATTGGATCTAATGGATACAGCACCAGAAATTACCTTCTCGACGTGACGGTAAACAACGCTGTACAGTCCGGGTAAACAATGGTCTGAGAAACACTTGTGACTGGGCGTTATACAGGCATAACGGGGCTCCAGGAACTCCACACGTTTGGTGAATCCGGCATCTTGAACGATAGAAAAAGTTTGTTTCTCGGTGTCGGCTGTTGCTTCTTCTCATCACTTTGCTGCACAGATGTAGCGTTTAACTCCGCATGATTCTTCTTGAGTTGCGTAATCAGATTAGATGTATTAAAGGAAGACGCCTTGTTTCCTCCTCTCATAACTAACGCCTTGCAGTCATTGCAAAGCGCACATATACTGTTAATAGGTGACACTTGGAAATACTTCCAAACCACGGACATCTCATGCACCGGGAGAGCTGAAGCTTGTTAGCCACGGTTAGCAACCTACGAGTGAAGCGTGTTGTTGTTATACGTCATCAAGCACGCGCTTGTAAACGGCCCGTGTTGCATTCAGGTACACTCGGAAATGCTGAAGCCTACGGCCCGTGTTGCATTCAGGTACACTCGGAAATGCTGAAGCCTACAGAACTAACATCGGTTGTAAAAACCCGATACCGATAATTCCCGATATTACATTTTTAACTCAATATCGGCCGATAATATCGGTGGGCCGATATTATCGGACATCCCTAATATATATATATACACACATATGTACAGTATATCTAGTATATATTATGTTCAATGTTTCTCGAACCAACACTGTGTTTGGTGAAAGTGCTTTTAAATATTTAGCACCTTTATCTTGGAATAAACTACAGGATCATTTTAAACGGGAATCCCTCATCAGCACGGGCCATTTCAAAAGCAGGATTAAGGACTTTTTAAATACAATTCACACATGTACTGTCTGTGAGCACTGATCTGCTTTTTATTTTTAATGTTTTATTTTGTTGATTTATCATGTTTAGTTGTGTGTTGTTTTGGTCTTAAATGTGAAACTTGTGTGTTTATGCTGCTGTCTTGGCCAGGACTCCCTTGAAAAATAGATTTTAAATCTCGATGGGAATACTCCTGGTTAAATAAAGGGGAATGAAAAAATATCAGCTACATGGTATAAGATATGCTTCCCAGTGTATAGCCTATTCTGACCGCTTGCCTTTTAGGAACATGGTTGGAGCCCAGTTGTGCTCTGTGCAGCTCTCAGTAGTCCTTTGGTGTTTTCGGAGGGTCTTTGTGCAGGAATCAATACAGCGGCTGTCCGCTCGTAGTGATGAATCACAGAACCGCCTCACTGTCCCAGTTTCACGGTAAATCCGAACTGAAGTGACGAGGCAGAGAAGTCCAGTTGAATAAAATAAGTTGTGTGGTCTTGATTAGGTTATTTTTAGATTCAAACCAGGGTTACTGTGGCAGACAAGATCAGCTAAAGCTAGGGCAGCATGGAGAACAATTTAATTAGGCTAATTAAATCTGCCCAAATAAATCTCTAAATCAGTTAATAACATTGGTATTTGGTGGTTGTTGTGCCCTTTTTCATACTTAACTTGGTGCAGTAGCAGGACTTTTTTTATGCATGCTATTTTATTCCTCTTCTCTACTTAGCATTTGCTGTATGCCTTTTTTTGCTTTGGACACTTGAAGAGTTAGTTTTTTTTCTGAGGGATTTCTTTTGTTTACATTACTCACATTTACAAAATCCATCTCTTCATGGACCCAGTCAGTTTTACTCTGTCTGCTCCCAAAAAGTTTGTCTTTGTCTTTTGTTTGACAGTTTCAACAACGCTACTCCATCATCAACAAACAATTCAATTTGTTTAGAGGTTTTAAATTACTTTTTCAGAAAAAAGGGCTAAATAGGCTAATACCTGCCAACAGATATATATATACAGTGGGTACGGAAAGTATTCAGACCCCCTTAAATTTTTTACTCTTTGTTAAATTGCAGCCATGTGCTAAAATCATTTAAGTTCATTTTTTTTCCTTTTAATGTACACACAGCACCCCATATTGACAGAAAAACACAGAATTGTAGACATTTTTACAGATTTATTAAAAAAGAAAAACTGAAATATCACATGGACATAAGTATTCAGACCCTTTGCTGTGACACTTGTATATTTACCTCAGGTACTGTCCATTTCTTCTGATCATCCATGAGATGGTTCTACACCTTCATTGGAGTCCAGCTGTGTTTAATTCTAATGATTGGACTTGATTAAGGAAGCCACACACCTGTCTATATAAGACCTTACAGCTCACAGTGCATGTCAGAGCAGATGAGAATCATGAGGTCGAAGGAACTGCCTGAAGAGCTCAGAGACAGAATTGTGGCAAGGCACAGATCTGGCCATGGATACAAAAAAATTTCTGCTGCACTTAAAGTTCCCAAGAGCACAGTGGCCTCCATAATCCTTAAATGGAAGAGGTATGGGATGACAAGAACTCTTCCAAGAGCTGGCCGTCCAACCAAACTGAGCAATCGGGGGAGAAGAGCCTTGGTGAGAGAGGTAAAGAAGAACCCAAAGATCACAGTGGCTGAACTCCAGAGATGCAGTGAGGAGATGGGAGAAAGTTCAAGAAAGTCAACCATCACTGCAGCCCTCCACCAGTCAGGGCTTTATGGCAGAGTGGCCCGACGGAAGCCTCTCCTCAGAGTAAGACACATGAAAGCCCGCATAGAATTTGCCAAAAAACACATGAAGGACTCCCAGACTATGATAAATAAGATTCTCTGGTCTGATGAGACAAAGATAGAACTTTTTGGCCTTAATTCTAAGCGGTATGTGTGGAGAAAACCAGGCACCGCTCATCACCTGCCCAACACCATCCCTACAGTCAAGTGTGGTGGTGGGAGCATCATGCTGTGGGGGTGTTTTGCAGCTGCAGGGACAGGACGACTCGTTGCAACTGAAGGAAAGATGAATGCGGCCAAGTACAGAGATATCCTGGACGAAAACCTTTTCCAGAGTGCTATGGACCTCAGACTGGGCCGACGGTTCACCTTCCAACAAGACAATGACCCTAAGCACACAGCTAAAATGACGAAGGAGTGGCTTCGGAACAACTCTGTGACTGTTCTTGAATGGCCCAGCCAGAGCCCTGACTTGAACCCAATTGAGCATCTCTGGAGAGACCTCAAAATGGCTGTCCACCAACGTTCACCATCCAACCTGACAGAACTGGAGAGGATCTGCAAGGAGGAATGGCAGAGGATCCCCAAATCCAGGTGTGAAAAACTAGTTGCATCATTCCCAAGAAGACTCACGGCTGTATTAGCTTAAAAGGGTGCTTCCACTCAATACTGAGCAAAGGGTCTGAATACTTATGTCCATGTGATATTTCAGTTTTTCTTTTTTAATAAATCTGTAAAAATGTCTACAATTCTGTGTTTTTCTGTCAATATGGGGTGCTGTGTGTACATTAATGAGGAAAAAAATGAACTTAAATGATTTTAGCACATGGCTGCAATTTAACAAAGAGTAAAAAATTTAAGGGGGTCTGAATACTTTCCGTACCCACTGTATATATATATATATATATATATATATATCGGTCTGGCTCTAATGTATATCGTACTTAAATTACATCGGGGCGATCTTGTGTCACTGATAAGCTATCCAGGGCTTCCCAAACTCAAGAATGTCACGACACAATTTTAAATCTGAATATCTTCTGCAGCCCACTCAAACCTTTGATCTCAACTCTGATCAACGTGCAAGACTAAGATGAAGTATTTCCTGATATATTATTAGAGTTATGCTTTGCGAATTAATCTATCCACATACTTGTAACACTTTGTAAAGCAACAAGTGTCGGCCAATGATGAGATATCGATAAAAATAGGCCAGATAAATGAAGAAATGCACATTTTAAATATCATGGCTTTGTTTTATTAGATTAAATGTCAAAGTTTTTTTTGTTTTTTTATAAAGTGTTCATTACGACCTCTCGTAGCCAACCTGCATTTCATTCACACCCCACACTTTGGGAATCACTGCTATAGTCTAAAAACCCATTGTGTGTGCACTAGCTTGAAGGCAGTAATTTAACGTGACTGGCAGCGAGTGATAGAGGGAAATGACAAGTGTTTCATGTAGCTGTGACATGCTGTCACCCTGTCAGTTTCTGATACCTCTCCTGCACTGATGAGTATTTTTAGCTGTGTATATAAAATTGACATGATCTTAAACAATAGTGTGTTAACTTGCATGAAGTGATGTGAGGTTCTGCATTGCGTCAGAATACAATGACATGTAGGAGTGTTTTTTTGGAAAACTCAATGCTGAATTGATGTAAAAATAGTCTGGTATTTGTAAAGGTCGTCTAACTACTACGTGTGTACTAGTCAGTTGATGTACTTTCTTCTGGCACGTCAAATGTCTGTTGGGTATTTTGTTTAAGGTCAGCAGCACAAAGTGACACAATATAAAGATGCCAAAAGACATGACATAATGCTATTTGCTCTTCGCTGGTCTTCAGTTGCAAGAGCATTCTGGTTGTGTGAACGGGGAGGGGGGGGACTAATGGGTGGAGAGGAATGCAGCCTTGTATAGGCTCTGCAGGGTCTGAGGGGCCTCCTCCCTCCCCTCGTCTCTTGTGCATGTCCAGGCTGCTTCAGTCACTCACCTGCCAGCTGAAACATGGGGAGACTCCTAGGCCAATCAGGTGAAGGGATCCTCAGCAGGGCAAAAAGGAGGAGGGAGGAGCGTGTAGCTTCCAACTTGTCACTATTAATAAAAGCTCGGTGTCTGATTTAGACCCTGTAGTCCTGGAATGAGAGGCAATTTGCAATCAGAGCAGAGCGAGCTCTGAACTGTCGCTATGTGTGACAGATGAAGTCACCCGGCCAGCCAAGTTATTTTCTGATCAGTGGCTCTGCCAGGCCGGGTCAACAAACCCCACTCTAATGCCATTTAATCACACTGTCAAGGTCTCACCTATTGTTGTGATTCAATGTGGCTAACACCACTGTGGTCACTTAGAAGGATTGTAGTGAACATGTAACAGTTTGTTCAGCTCAGCATGCAAATAACCAAACCTAAATGCTTCCCAGCTTCAGTCTGCTCCATTTGTTTTTTTTGGACAGATTTGCATACCCACTTGTTCACCCTCCGCTCTCCCACTCCCTCCTGTTGTTTTGACAGCATCCCAGTCAAACAGCAGCCTAAAGAAGCAGAGGAGCCGGAGCATCTTCAGCACATTCTTCTGCTGCTTCCGCAACTACAATGTGGACCCGCCAGCGACCAACACCAGCGCCCAGCCTCCACCTGTTGAGGAGAATGGATCACCTCCCAAGGTGGGTTGCTAATCCACTCAACACGTTATTTGTTTTTGCATTTCTTCTTTGTGAACTTTTTTTTGTTTCTTTATTCTTTATTCCTACTCTTCACCCTGTTTTTTTTTATGTGTGTGTGTCTATCTCTCTTGTGTTGTAGTGTGACCAGGTCGAGGTCATCCCTGTCCCTAGTGTATGTATTGCCTTTTTTGTCTTTTCCTTTGCATGCAGGCTGAGTGGGCCGGTGCTGGCACATCCTGTCTGTGTGGGCTCCAGTGCTCCTCGGAGATCTTTTGCTCTGCTACTGTACTGCGGTTCATTTTCAGCCGATTGTAGCACTGGCTGCTGGAAGGTGTATATGGGGTTTAATGGTGCCTCGGTGCCTGGTCTGCATGAGTAACACTTTGGTGGTTTGTATGTTTTCAGAAATACTGTGACAAAAACTGTCTAACAAGTTAAGTGTGAAACTGTTTCTATTAACCGCATCAGGTGCTTCTATGCAAGAACTAAATCAATTTATGGTGCTACTTATCCATGCAATATGATACTTTTCGTGAGAGTTGAGCTCCACAGTAGCTCCAAGTCTTTAGATTTGCTTCCTCAACTGAGGGGCGAAACTAATTAATCATTTAGTCACTCAAGTAAGGAGTTAGATGCAATCTAGTTATCTGGTGTTCTGGCTTACATACCGGCTAAATCACCCATCAGTGACTGTATGAAGCTCAACTCTTGTTCTCAAAGGACGTCATCCTGTCATGTTCACATTGTTTCATTGATTTCAATTAAGCTGAAAGTAGCTAACCTTTGCATGGCTTTTGTATTATTTTAATCTCCACAGATGTGACAGAAATCTAATGGGGTTTATGATGGTGTTACATTCTCTGAGTATGTCGCAGTAACAGGGGGATATCCGACGTTGAAGAATCCCATAGGGTGTCTTTTTGAAGCGATGGGTCCATTAAAAGCATCATTTCAGACATGGCTTATGGCTTTAGCTCAGCTGCATCATCACTCAACATTGTGTTGGCTTTCCTGCTCAGCCTTACACTTCTCTTAATGCAAAGTATATAGCAGTATCATACACCTGACATTATCTGCCTTGTCTTCCCCCACAGCCACCAGCCAAATACCTCCTACCAGAGATGATAATATCTGACTATGGCAAAAAGTGTGTGGTGATTGACTTGGATGAAACACTCGTCCACAGCTCATTCAAGGTAAGAGCATTGTGCACATTTTTGCGAATGTCAAGTGTCGGTGTGTCCGAAGGTGTCAGAAGTTTTCTTTTTCACACATGCGGGACACTACAGGAGATTTTCCGTGTCAAATGTATTCTCGCTTACTGGAAATACTACTCTGTGGTTTACGTGAGGGTAGAGCATGTACGAGTGGAAGACATGACGTGGGTAACACCGATGGAGCCGGTTCTTATTTTGATTTCAAACAACCAAACTTTTACCACTTATTAAATTTGTCTGATGATTTTGGTGTCCGTCCTCTCGTCGTCTCTCGAGTTTTGCTGCCGTCTTTGTGTAAATCACCCCACTTCTGTTCTTCTTCAATGTCGGATGTTGGTTTTCTTCTGGTGTCAGCTTCAGCGTGATAGAAACTCCATTTACATGCCCATTCGCAATGAGCAGCTATACTCACACATGGGCTCACTCTCAGAGATTAAACAGTCTTTGTACAAGCAAACTGTCATGGTAAACTCTGTGTGATGCACAGTCCGTCTAATTTCGACATTTACGTTCTCACATAAAGCTCCACCAGGTGATGTCTATAAAATTTTAGGTTTTGAGCCAATTTCTTGGCTTGACAGTATAATTCTTTGCTTAAAAATGCAAATTGTCAGTAGAAAAACCACCAATATCATTGTAGCGCATACTGTATATATGCCTTGCAGTGAGAGTAATACATATTGTATTTCAGACCTTATCTTTTTCTTCATAACCAGGGGTCAGCCAATAACCTGCAGGAAGTCAAAGCTGTGTTGAATCCATTAAAACAGTGACTGTGTAAACAAAGCATGAAGAGGAGCAGGTGGTGGAGGATGTGCTGTAGTAAGAACAGAGGCAATAGTACAGTCCAGGTTGTGCATTAAAAATAAAAGCAGGGTGGTAATAGGGAAGTCTGAAGGCTTGCGGATGTTGGGAACTAGCTTCATTTAATACTATTTCAAGTATGTTTTGTTTCAGAACAAACATTGTCACATAATGAAGTTCTCTGAAGTGCAGTAGTAGTGGCTGTTTTTATGATCCAGAATATAATGTGTATAGACCACATCTTGATCATCTTCCTGTTTATCCTTTGTCCTTTTTTATTTAACCTCATCCTGTCCCTTCTCTGTCCAGTTCCTGTCTGAGGACAACCACCTCGCTGCCTGTTGAGTTAAATTACTAGAGAGGTTGTGAAGGAAGGAGGACAACGAGTAGGAGTTGTTTTGATATTAAAGATAATTTCCTTCTTCCTGATAGAAATTGAACAATCTGTGAAGTGAAAAGTTTTTAGTGTTCCCAGCAGGACCTCTGCTGATCAGTGGTGGTATTACAGCAACTGCTTGAATGACGCTGATGTGCTGTTCTTTCTTCTCACAGCCTATCAGCAATGCAGATTTTATTGTTCCAGTGGAGATTGATGGTACCGTTCATCAGGTATTGTACACACACACACACACACACACACACACACACACACACACACACACACACACACACACACACACACACACACACACACACACACACACACACACACACACACACAAAACAAAAATAGCTTTTTAGTCAAGTATACCTTTTTTATTAGGGACCAGTTCCATGTTTTTTCCTGTGTGAAGATCCAGAAGAGAATGGCTGTGACCCGGTTCAAGTAATCCAGGATAGGCTGTGTGTATCCTGGTTGGCCTATTCATGATTACTTGCACTGGGTGGCAGCCGCCGGGCGAAGGGATGAGGGCGTCTAAACTGTGAGTGATAATTATCTCTTTTAGACGGGGAAGATCACCAAGCTGAAGATTTTTGATGCTGCAAGAAATGAGTAGTAGGGATTTTCCTGTAGAAACTGTCAAAATATATAAATTCACGCCGTCTTAAAGGGATAGTTTGGCTTTTTTAGTGTGGTTGTATGAGGTATTTATCAATCATCAGTGTTTAACCTACAGTAGATGAAGGTTAGCCCGCCGCCAGTTTATAGAAGCAGACAGGAGTACTGACACGAAAGCTGCTGTGGACGGTGGCGGCATCTGAAGGAAATATGTACTTTAGTCACCTTTTTACAAAAAAAGGGCCTACCTAAATCAGTTTAACTGTACGCTATATTTATAATATTCTCACTCCTTCACCGTGCCGTCAAACAGCCCTTTCCTTTCACACTACATTTTCTCCAAGTTTCCTTTCTCACACTGTATCCCACTGCAGACTGGCTGTTTAAATCAGACTTTCTGTGGTTTATGGAATAAACAAATTAGTCATGGGCGTGAGTGATCGATTCCTCGAGTAGTCCTCTTTTCAAATTAACTTGATTTGTATGTTGTGTGCGTGCAGCACCTCTTGCTTCTGTGCTTGACCTCAGACACAAACCTCTTCGATTTTTGGAATTGGCCCTTCACCTCACCATCCGAGAGAAGTTGTGTGACTGAGATGACGGGTTACTGTGCAAGGCCCAGACTATACAGAGTGGGAAAGCAGTGATGCTCAGGGCCGCAACGGCGAGGCACAGGACATCTTCTTCAGGGAGGAATAGGTCAAAAATATGGATGTCAATGAGCTAGAAGCTTGCTTCAGTGAGCCATGCATCTGTCCTCAGAAAAACCCACTGCAGTGGTGGAAGTCCAACAGACACCGGGACAAAAAAGTGAGCACTGTGGTAAAGCAGCAGTCTTCCACAGTGGAACTGATCATTAACAAAATGCAAACGCAAATTTTAATTACGTTTTTGTAAGGAAACAAAGTTTTGAAGTTGTGGTTGTGAAAAAATAACGGTGACTGAGAATAAGCATTAGGTGTTGGGTAGGCTGTATTGCTGTGCATCATTATTCCTGCAGGAAGATGCGTTGCGTTCTAAAAATAGATTTAAAAAAAACGAGTATTGGCCCTCGAGGAACTGATGCGATCCCTCGATCTTGAAATTAACAACACGTGCCCATCCCGAAAACAGATAAAAAACAAGTAAAAATGATTGATTATGAGTGAAATATACAGAACTACTGCAGAGAGGGACTGAACGGATGAAAGAGAGGGAGGAAACTGGAGGAAAGCGGTGGCAAAATAATTCTTAATAAAGTGAACATTTAAACTGGAATAGATTTTTTTAGGGGGGAAAAATACGTTTAGCTGCTGCCCGCGTCCACAGCAGTGCAATGCTTAACTTCAGTGTCGGTGCTTTTTCAAACTGGGGGCATGCTAACCATCTACTGTAGGTAACAAACGTCAGTACCTCATACAACCACACTTAAAAAAAACAAAAAACTATTCCTTTTATAGTGCTAAAAATCCCACTGTGAAGATGATAGTGAATTGTGCTCCCCTCACATTTCATACTTTCAGATGTGTTTGTCTCCTGTTTACAACATCTATGCTGTTTTTCTCTAAACTGGCCTTAAACCTAAGCTGTGCCTTGCAGGTGTATGTGCTGAAACGACCCCACGTCGATGAGTTTCTTCAAAAGATGGGAGAGCTGTTTGAATGTGTGCTCTTTACAGCAAGTCTTGCCAAGGTGTGTTTAGACCCGGATATGTTTTCTATGTGTTTTGATTACAAACCAGGGCCATGGAACAACATTTTCTGTTTCCTTGTTCTGGTATTTTTCATCTGCTTTTGCTGTCTGAATTGTCGCACTTCCTCTGATTCACTCTTCATTCGCTCTCCATCTGTCTCTTTTGCATCTTAGCCAATAATGCATGGGTAAGTGTAAGAGATGGAGAAATTACCATGTAAAGGGCCTGATGTTTCTGTAGTATCCGTTGTTCCTCTTGCTGAGTTAAAAGCTGGATGTCAGTAGTCATAGAGTAGTATTTCCTGAGGCGTCTTTACTGTCAGGTAAACACAACTGTGAAGGATGACCTGCTTTGCTTCCTTTTGGAATATTAGTGTAGTGTTTGCAAGTTGTTCTAGTTAAAGCGTATACCCCAAAGCTATTATTTACAGTTTTCACAATGTGCAATTTGATTTATTATGTACATTTCCCATTGCTGTATTGCAGGGAAATTAAGGATATGTCTAATATTTGTTTTTATAGCAGTGTAACATGTTGTTCTGTGTTTGTTTGGCTCGGACAGTATGCAGACCCTGTGGCAGACCTACTGGACCAGTGGGGCGTGTTTCGAGAGCGACTCTTTAGAGAATCCTGCGTTTTTCATAGAGGGAACTACGTCAAAGACCTCAGCCGACTGGGACGAGATCTCAGCAACGTCATTATTGTTGACAATTCACCCGCCTCTTACATTTTCCACCCAGAAAATGCTGTGAGTTCCTTAACCACTAATTTGTCACAGTCAGAAACTACTTCTTTTGTATCATTTGCCCTGCCAAGTTATCACAGGGTCCCCTTGTTTGTTACCTTGATGAGGTCCGTTATCTTTAATAAATCTATATTGTACTTTTTCAAGTCACTGCTACTGTAGCTGATATACACGATATTGACGCGTACATGGGTGCAATTAAACAAGTCCAAACGAAAGTCCAATGTTGATTTATTTGTTATTACCATAAACAACTCAAACTCCAGCACTGCATGGCATGATAAAAGAAACGTGTGCCTCATCAGCCTCCCCCTGTGGCTTGCTCACCCTTATCAAATAACCCCCGTGACCTGTAGTGCCTTACGTCAATTCTTTTCCCCCTGCAAGTAACCAAACACACCCCACCAAAATGAAACACAAACTAAACATAGAAATAAATCCCAAAACTGGCTCCTACAATAAGAGCAAACGAAACATGAGCTTGGCACAATCGTCTGGTTTGTAACGTAGCCCTTTTTCACACACACGCACAGCTATGCTAACTGTTTAATGTATGTGAATGGAGAATGCTTAAACCATTATTACCCTACTCTTACAGCATAAAAACAAAAGCATGCAGCCACGCATGTACTGAAATTCCTTTAGTCCCATTTCACACTGAAAACTTTTAGCCCGGTGCTTCATCAATTTTCACGGCATAACGTCGCACACATTGGGCTAACCCTGGTCAGCATATTAAGTTATTTGGAGATCTGGTTACTTATCTTAAAAATCTAAGTTGCTTATTCTAAAAACTAATGTTGGTGGTTCTAATGAGTATGTTGTAAGCTAACTGCATGTGGTTTTCCCATCTCTCAAGGTCCCTGTCCAATCCTGGTTTGACGACATGAATGACACAGAGCTCCTGGACCTGCTGCCTTTCTTTGAGGGACTCAGCAAAGAAGAAGAGGTTTACGGAGTCCTGCAGAATCTAAGAGGCAGGTAGCAGGACACACCACAGAGCCACCCGTGCTCTCCATCCTCACCTTTGTCGATCTCTGCCCCTTTCTACAACCACATCTCTCAGACTCAGGCAGATCCTCCCACACGCGGCCCTCTTGTCTCTGCCCCAAGGGGACGCCTTGGAGTCTCACTGTGGAAACAGTCATGTCCGCTCTTGTCTCCTGGTGACTGGCTGCCTTCTGAGTGCCATCAGAAAAAAAAACACTAACTATCCCAGGAGCACTGTGTTTCACAAAAACCACACCAGAAAGTCTACAGAGCGTCCTAAGTTGATAATATTGGGGACAAAATGCTAAGAGAAATGAACTCTAGTCTTTATTTTCAAACCAACAAAGTTTTACTATTCGGTGAAGTGCTTATTTTAAAACCAAAAAAAAACCTAAAACAATTTTGTCTGAAATTTCTTTTGTGATACCACACAAAAGACTGAAACGATTTTGTCCTCGTATTGTTGCTATGCAGGCAGTTTCTGGTAGTAGAAAGGACTGTGATTCTCTTTTCTTACTGAATGAAGTGCCTTGTGTGTATGTTGTTTATATGGGGAGATGTTTTGTACATGGCATATTTCCAGAGTACTTCAGTCTTTTCACACACAATATGCTTTAAAGTGGACACAGAAGTATCTTGATATAAAAGTTTTAGATTCAATTTTTTTTGATTTTCAAACGCTGGGTAAATGTCTCCACGGTCTTCTCTCTCTTTTTCCTCTAGGTATGCTTGTGCCATTATATAGATGTGACTTTGTTTCTTTCTACTTTCATTATATGTAGAAATAGTTAATTTGTTGTAGGCAAAGAAGTACGTTTGCAATTGTGAACCTTACGCCCCCATCTGCAACTACAGTAGTTCTTTGCGTTTTGTTAGTTTGATCTAAAAGGTCAGATGAAATTGTGCCATTTTATTTTCTGTCTTTCTCACATTAGCCCCCCACCCCCCATCTTATTTTTACTGTTTGCCAAATAAGAAAATAATTTGAATAGGCTTCATATCTCTAACAGGAGTTCAGCTGTAACTGTTAAATCATCAGTAGTAATTAGAGCATTATAGGTTTTATTCTTTTTGACAAATAGTTGTCAAATCAAGTGTTTGTTTTTAATGTTATGAGGTCCTTGTTTGTTATGTCGTGCTTATCGTATGGCGAGCACATTCTTTCTTTTCTCTTATTTTCGGGCACACATTAAGTGATGCAGCTTCACCCTTAGGGGATGATCTTTCTCCGTAATTGTACACAGTTGCAAAGGAATCCCTTTTTTTGTTTCAAATGGTCTGGGATCTTTCAGTAAATGGGTCGAGTGCCATGTGTTTTTTGTTTTTTCGTGTGTTTTTCATGAGGTTATAGTGTCTAGGATAATGTTGGATCGAGTCTGGCCGGTGTTAAAAACTACACAGATGTACTGTTGTTGTTGTTGTTGTTGTTGTTGTTGGAGACGATGTGTGGTGTTCACCTCCCCAGACTCTTTTTAACCGCTCTTCACCTCAGTGCCTACGTTTGAGAGGAGCAAACCGAATGCTGCAACATTAGCTCCCATGGCAATAACCTTCCGGGCGGGAGTTTCGATCCCAAGTGTTTGGTTTGGGTGTCTAGAGCACTTGACGAGGCTAGCTGGTAGAGGTTTGGTTGACACTAAAGGCTGGCCTCGTTATCACTTGACTTACAGTGTTCATGATCAGAACCTTCAAACATGAGTTTTTCCACGCTATTTGATCAGAAATCAGTGCATATTGGTGAGTCCTTTGGTCATTTTAGGATACAAATTTAGATTTTTTTTTTTTTTTTCTCAAAACGAAAATACTGAAACAACTTGAATGTTGATTGGTGTCCACAACCACAGCCAACCAACCTTGTATAAAGAACTTCATTGCCATAGGTATCAGCTTTTGTTGTGGAAAAAGAGAACGCCTTCCAAACCTACAGATGAGTGCTCAGACGTTAGGGGCTCCGGGCTCATCCAGATGTTGGGGGGCCAGCTCTAAATGGATCACTACTGGGGCACTGCAACTGTGAAGAACCTCATCGTGGCATTGATGCCTTACTGCCCGTAGAGGCACAAAAGCAATGTTTCTCCATTAATTCCAAGGTTACATCTGCACGTTTTTGCATCGTCTCGTTAGCACTTTCTTCCAGAGTGTGATATATGGTCAGGTGGATTAACATGAAACAATAAGATGAAGCGTGAAAAAGCTCCGTGGTGCCATCAACGGGTTGTATGCTCCATTGCTTGGTTTATGGGTCATGGCGTTATGTTAAAAAGACCTACGCTACTTCATTTCCAACATTTGTTTTCAAGTTGAAAGACTGCTGCTCTTACATGCGTATTGAAATAATCCTTTCTTTTGCATTCGTGTTGGCGGCGAGCGTGTTCAGCTCATGATGACGGTTTCAGTGCAATGTCCTTTTACACGAAGCGTTTGGTCGACTCTTCTCAACCTCTCAATGATCACCTTTCTCTCAAAATGTTGTTTGTATCATTGTGATATTTTTCTACCTACCTTTTGTCAGTATTCTGTTTTGAAAAGTTGCATATTACCCATTGTATATCCAGCTTTTTTTCCCCCCACCACGTCCTTTCTGATCCGTAACGTCCCGGTCTTGCCTTTTGGTAGGAATTCAGTCAGGTCTCGTCTTTCCTATAGGAGACGCGTGTGTGCGCACAGGCATCTTTTTGCGCTTCCTTCCAGTTTTTCTTCTGTGTATCACCTCACTCATAATCACACGTTCATAATTTTGTAATGATTTAACACCAAAGTTCTAAAACACTTGAGTTCAAGTCACTTTTTCTCTTTTTTTTTGTGAGGTTATTCACTTTTTTTTTTTAAACTTGTTGGTTGTCCATGGCTTACTTTGAGTGTTGGCAGCACGTTGTCATCATGAGCATCAGTTTTCTTTCTTTCCATAATAAAAGGCTTCATTGAAACAATCTTCTCATGTCTATTTTTTTATTCAAGTGTATGATATGGTACTGTCCATGGATTTAGACCAAAGATCCTCACTTAAAACTGGTGTTTCCAGCAGACGTGTTAAAATAAATAAATAACTTATGTACAGCTGAGACAGAGCGTAGCCACATGTGGTTTCCAGTGTGTATCTGATTTGGTCTGTTCTGTTCGAATACGTTCACTGTAAGACAACTTTTTATTTGTGCCCTTTTTTTTTTAATTTCCTTCCAGTAATGTCACAATAAAGCAACTTTTTATGGAGGAATGTCGCAACCAAAGTGTTTACTCCGTCTAAATGAGCTGAAAGTAGTGAGGGCACGTTATCTAGGTTTGAGGAGACTGATCAGAAGGCCGGCGGTTCGATCCCTGGCCTCTGCAACTACATGTCAAAGTGTCTGGGCGAAATACTGAAGTGGGTGAATGCTGGTTTGTGTCGATTTAGAACGTTTGGTCTCTGTAGTAATTGGTACGTCAAATAAATGTAAAACTCTTTTGGCAGTAGTAACAAGCTGGAAACACAACCTCTCACTTTGATACGGCGAACATCCAGCATTCAGTTTACACATTCAGCAGGTATGGAGCAACATTAGCATCGACTCATCTGCAAAAACAAACCAATCATTATAGTATCCACTAACACCTGTAAAGTTTCATGACTGCATCAGTTGCAGTTTGTAAAATTAAAACAATGACCTGAAGAAATCGAAAAAGCTGCAGAGAGAGAGAGAGAGGGAGGGGAGCTGCAGAGTGGATGTTCATGTGGTTTTAAATAAAATATTGGGGGTGAAAGCAAAGCAGGGCTGCCCAATCCTGCTTCTGGAGGGCCACTGTCCTGCATGTTTGAGGTGTCTCCCTGCTCCAACACACCTAAGTCTAATGATGTGCTCGTTATCAAGCAGCTGAATCTCGTCACAGGTTTTTGAAAATCCTTAGGTGTGTTGGAGCAGGGAGAAACCTAAAACATGCAGATCAGTAGGGTTCCAGGGGCAGGATTTGGCACCCCTGCTTTAAAGGCTTTCATGTCATTCAACCGTAAGCTAACCCATGAGCTGTGCGTTTGTGCATCGCCTCCTTAAATTCCCTCTGATTGTTGGACTTACTCTCTGTGCTCCAGGGGTGTGACCATCCAAAGTTCACTAAGTTAATGGTTTTATTCTGAGGAAAGGTTGAAGTTGCTCCGCCCCAAACAGCTTCCCTTCTTTTCCTGTTATATAAAATGAATTGTATGCACTGTAGGCTCACACCGAGCTGCACTGCTAACTGTGTTACTGTCGTATAATCAGTGAACAGAAAGGTAATTCAGTACTATACAGCTGTATTATTCCACTGGATTATTAATTAGGTTCTGTTTAAAGTCATACATGATCATACAGATGTTTGTAGAGCCTTTAGATAAATGAAACAGTTTAGTTCAAAGTGCTGGAAAAACAAACATTGGAGACAGGTGTTCATGTTAAAAACTTTTATATTCATCTGGATTTACAAAAAAAAAAGTAGTGGTGATGATCATATGAAGAAAAATCAAACTCGATGAATGAAGTTACTGATGAACGTTGTTTCATGGTTGTTTTTTTTTATGTTTCTCCAGAAGTCAAACTGATCATTTGAATAAAACGATTTGAATAGACAGTACACCGACTGACTGGAAATTAGGGACACAAGCGTAAAAAATAAATAAAAATAAAATTCCAATGCCATCGCAAATTGAACATGGTTATTAGAACACTAGTGCAACATACAAACCAATTTAAAAGTCTGTATAATAGTCCCTGTAATGTGACTTATGGAGCATTATAAAAGTCCAGCAGACCAAGTGTGTATGCACAGTGTTTGCATACAGAAGCCGACCTCACATTACAACTCATTTCCAGTTAAAGATAGAGAAGAATGTGGTCTGTGTCTGACTAAAAAAAAAACTAAAAAGTGCTTAAACTACTGGAATTAGTGAAAAGTAAATAAGTTAATTATAAACTAAAACTACAGAGCAAAAAAAAAACAATTAAAAACAGCTGAAACACGGCTGTGTAATGGAGGTCCATGAGTCCTGCAGAGGCACGTGCCAGCCCGTGACTTCTTACTCCGTGTCTTGACCGCAGACGCCACGTCAGCGTCACGCTCGCGGTGTTTATCAGACACTGAAGCGCATGTCCGTACCGGTTCTGACTTGTCCGTGAATTTCAAAGCGTCAGACAATGACAGACGGTGAAATTGTCAGTTATGTGCAGTGGAGGTTACAGTTTGCCTGTGAATAAACACAGCTCCTCAAGTGTTCCTGTGTCTTTCCTCCCGGCCGCTGGGCGAAGGTGAAGAGAGAGTCTGTTGGGTTTAAACACTCTGCTCCACCCACATTTCAAAATGTTAATAAATATTACGAGCGTATTGTGAATAAAAATAGACTTTGGGAGGTGGTGTTTAGAACCTGACGGAGCTTGTGCAAACGCGTTTACTGATCAAAATGAGTGTATCTGTTGTATGAGACGGGCGAGTGAGACACGCTTCTGAGACGCCTGTGGTCTAAACACGGAGTTACTCAGCATCAAGGATCATGATGTGTACAAAGAGTCCAGCTGAGGGGAGGAGGTCGCCGTTCTTGTTGAGCAGAGGCACATGTCTGTATCCTGCGTGGGAGCACAAAGCGGTTGCAGTCAGTGATCAGCGAAAGGAGAATATGAAGAGCTCTTTGTCGGAGAGTGTGAACTGACTTCTCTTTGCTCGACCAGAGAAGGGATAGCCCCTGTCTCTGCCCATTCATAAAGTGTGAAATCAAAGAACAATCAGTGGTTTTACATCGTTGCGTTGAAGCTGAGACAGTGAAAGAAAAAGTTGATGAACATACCCATTTTTAAGCTGTTGAACGGAAGCGTGTACTGCCCAACAAACTCATTATCAGACGTGGAGTCGTGGTCTTCGACGGCGAAGCGCACCAGTGCTAGCTCTGGCACATGCACGTCAAACTGGAACGTTTCATTCCATTCTGGGTTAAAACCTTCAACAGAAAAGAGGAAATACACCGTCAGTAACTTCATGTATCGCAGAAATTATGCATCATTCATTTCGGGAGCCATGTGGTGATCTTTTAACCTGCCTCGCCTACTTGCGTTTCGAAACAACCCCCCAGAGGGCGTGAATACATTAGGTGAATGCAGCTGGTTTTACATGTTCAAGACAGACACACAGGGGAGGCAGAGCAGGAGGTTCCCTCAGTAAAAAAGAAGCAACAGTCTTACAACTGACTCAAAATGCTACGTGTGTTGTTGTAGTTGTCCCGCATTCTGGTTTATTGAGGCTGCTGCTGGTAGAGACCATAGACTGTATATAAAGATGGACGGCTTGACAGCTCCCCAAACATAAAGCTAAAACATCTGGTGGCTTTCCATAAACATGATATAAAGTGTTAGTGTGGTGAAAATGGACCTCATGGTCTTTTTTTGACATGAAAAATACATCAAATAAGCCATTGAGACAGTTTTTTTCGTTGAGTGATCGTGTATAGAGAATGCCCGAAGAGACGCTAACACTGATTGGCTTGGGGGCGGTGCACTGAACGCATCCAAAACAGCATTTTTTAACCACCAAGCCTCTGCAGTAGCATGATTAGGGTCCCTACACATTAAACGAAGCACCAACAACATAGTTAGCGAGCCCGTTAATTAGAAATGATCCTCCTTGAACTGAACTCCAGTGCATTCAGTAATCGACCTGTATGGACTAACTGTCAACATGGGCCTACTGGTAAGCAGCAGACTTGTAAAACAGTCTTTGTACATGGTTGAAAAATAACTGTCTCAATGGCCTATAAGACCTTGGGGTCCATTTTCACCAGACTTACACTTTAATTTGGCAGATTTTGCAGTTGTATGGAAACTGCAAAATTAGATCAAACTTCCTCAAATGCACATAAATGTTGAAATAGGGTTGATGCGCTAAATGGGACATCAGAAAATTTGTTCTGATGTAACAAATATTTGGCTCATCTGACTGATCAGCTGATCCTGTCACTGTCTTCTCTGATATTCTCATATCGTGTGTCTTTATCTCCGGACAGCATAAAACAAGGGCAGAACTAGCTGACACGAAAGAACAAATACAACTTTCCCAACTGAAACAAATTCCTGAAGATCTCTCTCCATTTTTCTCTTGTATGCAGTTCGATGACTGGGGGGACTGAACAACACTGCAGTAAAGTTTATATTTGCTCCAAACCTGTTGATGGAAATGCATCTAATTTGATTAGATTTTTTTGAAAAGCAGTGGAAAAAGAGGAAACACGTCGTCCATCTTTATGTACAGTCTATGGCTCTGGATTATCCTGACATCATAAATGCAAAAACACAAGTATATGACCGATATCTGCCTTTTTTAAACTTGGTGGGAACATAAGAGTAGGGTACCTAACACATGTATATATAGTGTTTTAAAGGAAAAGGCACCATTGTTCTCAACAACGTTGGTCTCTTGCTTAGCCTCATCGTCCGGCACTCCGTACACCTCCACTTTTACCAGCGGGTCCAAAATGGAGGATTTCTTCTTATTCAACTTGGGGAGCTGCTGACCCGATATAACCTGATGACAGGTGGAGATGCATCACGTCAGATAATAAAAAGATCTTTGACAACAGCGGGTGTTTGGGCGTTAAGTCAGTGAGTCAGTGTCACCATGACGTGGAGCGTCTTGTGCTTCAGCCAGTCTCCTCGGGTCAGGGTGATGGGGTCAAACTCTGTGTCCACGTCCCTCATGTAGGACGGTTTCAGGACGTAGCCGCTCTTTCTGTTCACCAGGAATCTGCCCTGGTTAATATCCATGTCCGTGCCCGCTGTCTGGAAGTTCAAGGCCACTGAAAAAAGAATAAGATGATGCGGGGACAGTGTTAAATCAAAAATGTCAGACTGCACTGTACATGTGAGTGTTTGTAATCCCCTCCTTGCATCAGTGATGTGTACCGATTTGGCAGCCGGCGTTCCACAGAGGCACCGGGATGTAGTTGGAGGAGCCGGCCCTGGTGCCTGCTGGATAGATGCGGCTCAGCTTTTCCACGTTATGACGGATGTAGCAATTAGCTGCAAAGAACACGTAGAGACAGAAGAAAAGAGTTATCTACTGAGCTGAAAGTTAGTTTCCGTTTACCGATCATCACACAGAAGGGTGCATAATTATGTTCATGAGGTGCCACCGTAAGTATAACTGGTGTCAAAAATCCTTTAAGGAAAAGAAATGTTCAATTCAATTTTGCTGTCACAACTTTCCAATAGATATTAATTAAAATAGCGCTAAGACAAATCTATACATCAGGGTGCCCAGTAGCTCAGTGGTGAGAGCAGGCGCCGCATATACATATGCAGCGGCCCAGGTTTGTTTGTGATAGATCTATACATTAAAGTGATATTCCAGTGCAAAATCCCCCCAGGCTCTTTTTAAGCAAATACACTCATCAAAAAAGCCTGTGAGACAATTTTATCGTGTACGAACTACTAAGGGAGAAATCCGGGACAGACGCTAATAGTCGCTAACAGCCGAATGCGGCTAACATTGATGAGCTCGGGGCAGCGAGTTGAACACACCCCTGACCTCTGAGATCCACGTAATGTTTCGGTGCTGAAGGGAAAGCGGTTCAGGACTTATCCAAACCTTTTACCATCTATTATAACTTATAAGTATTTCACCTAACTGCCACATACCACAACATTTACATGTTTTCCTTCCTTTTGGATTGCATTTGGTAATCGACTTGAACACACTCTATGACTTATGACAGTAGGTAAGTCTTAACACTCTTTAAATAAACTCTGGGTTCGCCAACTACATCGTTGGTGCTTCAGTTAATGTGTAAGGACTCTTATCATGCTACTGCAGAGGTTTGGTGTTATTTTGAATGCGTTTTAATGCATTCACCGTGCTACCCGAGCTAATCACTGTTAGCCGTCTGTTCCGGATTTCTCCGGTTAGTAGTTCGTACACAAAAAAGTTTCTCAAAGGGCTTATTTGATGGGTTTATTTGCTTAAAAAGAAGCCTGGGATAATTTCACTTTAAAACACTTGAATGAATCCAGCCTGAAGTCTTTCTCACCCGACTCCTCTGCCAGCTTCATAGCCTTTCCCTCCTTGAAGGACGACATCTCGTAGAAGCTCAGGTTTTGTCTCGCGTCCTCAAAGCTGTGGAAGTGGACGCTCTTACAGTAGACCACCATGTCAGACAGCTCCTTGGCTAGTTTCAGCTTCTTTCTTTTCTACGCATTGAGTGGAAATCAAGTATCAGAACAAAATAAATGTCGGCTAATGCTTAAAAAAAAAAAAAAAGGGGTTAAAAAAGACTAGTTATTAATTCTCCTTTGATGTGACCCTCACCTTTCTTCTCTCTTCCTCTATCTGTTCATCCTCATCTTCTTCATTTGACTCTTCCTCCTCCGTCATGTCTGTGTAATCAGTTTGTTCCACCTCAAGATTATAGCTGGCCTCCAGTTTGTTTAACCTCTTCCCTTTGATCAGGAACTTCCCCTTCAGCTCCTGGAGGCAGGCAGGCAGGCAGGCAGGCAGGCAGGCAAACACACACACGCACACGTACACACAATCAGCATCAACAGTATAAAAAAACAAAGTCTACCAATGAAAGAGTGGATACAAACCTCAGGAGATGGAAAGTCCGTGGGCATGCCGTCCCCCAGGGGAGAAGTGACGAGTGCGCTGCCCAGAATGGAGCTCAGGTGGTGGGCCATGACTTCCTGCTGCTTCACACTGCAGTGGTTCTCCAGGGAGAGGATCACTGGGTAATCGGACGTCTGGGGAAAACCAGACAGAATATATGGTGAACTCAGATAAAAAAAACCTGTAAGTCCTGTAATGGATATTTCGGGATAGTAAACCAACCTTGAAAGCATACTCCTTGATGACTTTGATGACGTCTTTGAAGAGGATCTTGGAGGTGAGCGTGTATCCGTGGTAGATCTCCGGCTCATCGTCTGATCCGTCCCAGCAGTCCAGCTCCACACAGCGGCAGCTCTTCAGCAGAGCCCTGGGAGAGTCACAACCAGAGTTAGTGACCTAAAAAAATCAGGTTGTTGTTAACGCAACTAAAAGCATCTAGGTCGTCAGATGAACATGTACTACCATCTATAATCCCCACTGTTATATCACCCAAAGCATACATCAAATACAATAAAATAAAAAGTATGCATTTGTTTTTTTTACTGATTCTAGCTGCAAACTTCGAAACACTGGGGAAAGAATTTCATGTCAATAATCTTTAGGTTAAACTAGAGCAAACATCCAAGACATTGCAGCTGACTTATTTGCACTTTCATGAACTAAACAGATGAGTTCAACCTCATGGGCATCCTGCAGCCGTTCTCGCATTGGGACAGAGAGAGATAACCAGAGATGCTGGGTTAATATCTGCAGACTGAATTGATCTTCAGATGCTTATACAGGCGGAGGGTGAACCCTTTTACCTGACATAAGCCTCTGTGCTGCTGGATCCTTGGAGCTGATCCTCCATGAGGTAGGTGTTGTGCGAGGACGAGATGAAGTAGTGGCTGAGGGGCTGGCTCATGTCCTGGTAAACCTCTCTGTGATCTGGATTGAGGATCAAGGCCTCTTCATCGTGCATGTACATGAGGAAGCCATCTTTGGAGAGCAACTTCTTCTCCTTGGCTGAAGGAACACAAAGAAAGCACAGAACAACAGAGAGCAAGGAGCCAGTGATCATTTATCCAAGACAAAGCGAGTGTAATACATGTGCTGTTGAAAATACACGCCAGAATATACAGACACCAAAAAGATCGCTTCAAGCCCGTACAGCTTCACAGATGGACTGACATGGGAGCTGACATGAAAAGGGTACGTCCCACTTTGCATATGGTAAACCATTTGAAGTGTCTGAGCATGCGGCTTAAGTCAAGTTTCAAACAAAATAAACACCTACAGTAGGTTTATGTAAGTGATCTGCATGAGGGGCTAGAATACGGCTACAATCTTCCAGGACAACATAGATTATTTTCAGGGTATTTGATCATTTTGATCAATTTGCAGGTGTGTCTGCGAGAGAACGCTTTATAAGATCCCTGCTGTGTGACTCAGCACCTCTTTGCATTTAAAAGGCTTTGCCAACATGACATAAAAATGTATGCAAAACATTCTTTGAGTATATAACTTAGGTTTAAGAAAGCCAACAGCACTGAATAGACTGTAACCGTTGGATATTGCATGTAGTATAAGTTTATCTATTGGTTTATTATCATTATTATTATGATGATGATAAGGCTGTTAAAAGGCCTGTCTAACTGGTTAGCTGTCTTCCCAACATTATATTTGACTTGGAAAATTGCTTATGTTATAAATCTTTCATTGGGACTTGGTCTGCTTTGGAGTGGCATAATATTACAGTCAGCCAAACTCACACATGATCTTTTTTTGTTCCACACCGATTCATCTAAATCTATCCTCCAGAGCAGATAATTAAACATTAAACAGGACGTTGGTACAGTAGTTGATTTGTTTTATCTCAGAGTTAGGCTAGCTGTCTTCACCCGTTTCCAGTCTTTATGCTAAGCTAAGCTAAAGCCATAGCCTCCTGGATCTAGCCCCATATTCAGTGGCATTTACCTTGTTATCTAACTCATGGCAGGAGAGCAAATAAGTCTATTTCTCAACACGTCAAACAATGGCTTGAATCCAGGGCCAACCCTCAGAGTGGTATTTATTTATTTATTTATTGGGTTATTTCATAGGGACAGAGCCCATTAACAACCATTGCTGTATGCAGAAGAGTTAGCCAAAAGGCACATTTTTCATCTGCGAAACACAAACTCTCGGTTTGCAAGGGGTGTTATCAGCAGTGCAAAATGCCTCTGGATGTAATTACATAGACCTACAATCAGTCAGAGCAACGAAGCCAGGAAACAACGTAACAACAAAACAATGTAACACCGAAACTATGAAAAAAACAAAAAACGAAACGATGAAACAACGACACAGTGAAACAATGTAACAACAAAACAACGAAGCAACGACGCAAACAAGCGCTGGGCGAAACATGCATGCTGTGGCAGTTCTTGGTTCGTACTGAAACAGGGAAACGGGTCACACACTTTCTCAGATTGCTGTTGCCTTGGCCCAGAACACCCTTGTAGAAGGGTATGTTTTATCTCAATGATGTTTTATTTTTTCCTGGATAAATAAATTCTAAATGAATTAATGAAATTCTTGGTGAGAAAAGGCCAATACACAAAGAGAACCTTCACATTTGATCAAGTATCATACTGGATGCAGTTTGCCAGTTACGCTCAATAACTACGTTCGAGCTTGACAAGACTCTGTCAGTCATCGTTCTCGCCCCATACTAGGAAAAAAAGGGTTACGATTGGTCGGGCGAGGGTCAGGTCTGGTGGAAGTCTGTCATGTGTTTTAAATCGATACCAAAAAGTAATGAAGCGATTAAAAAAAAGCAGGCGTACAAACAGATTATGAACCCGATGCTGCACAGGTGAAACAACAGTATGTGTCGTATGTGTTCAGTGAGTGTCACTGTGTGCAGATTGTTAATTTTAAAAAAAGAAGAACAGCAGCGTATCAGTCCCTGATCAGATGTAAAGAGCAACACTGTTCCACCACACTGTGGAGCAACAACCTGAAACAAAAACCCGTTATTTCAGGTACTGACCATTTTCATCTGGCTCGTACTTCTGGATTATGTTGTGTGCATCAGCCAGCGCGGCTTTCTCTTTCTGTTCTTTCATCAGGAAGTCCACCAGGTCTTGCGGACCCATAAGGCCCGCCGTTTTAGCGTACGCTCCGTAGATCACATCGATTTCCTCCCGATGGGTCAACAGGTCGTAGAAATGTCGAATCTCCTCTCCATCCAGGTATCCAGATTTGGATTTGTCACATTTCTGTATGATGAAAATGACATAAGAAAGTTTACATTTAACCTAATATTAAAAAAGGGGTCTTACAAGACTCAACACTAACTTTTAAAAGTTGTTGCCACTGCCAGGTTGGTCAGATTTTGTTTGCCCAAACTAAAAATACGGTTGCCATTTTTAGTCACCATCAAGATACAATTCAGTTTGAAATGGTAAATGGACTTGTACTTTTATAGCGCCTTTCTAGTCTTCTGACTACTAAAAGCGCTTTCACAGTGTTTGTCACATTCATCCATTCACACTGTGAACTGAAGTGGACGTCTACATACCATCTAATCCATGGGTGTCAAAGTGATCCAGTAAAGGGCGTGTGGCTGCAGGTTTTCATTCCAACCAATCAAAAACACACCTGGTCCAACAAATCAACTGTGTGAAGACAGTTCAGGGGATTGAATAAGTTGAGTCAGGTGTGTTTTTGCTTGGTTGGAATGAAAACCTTCAGCCACACGGCCCTTTACTGGATCACTTTGACACCCATGATCTAATCTAATCATTCACACCCCATTTACACACCCATGCGCAGCACGAGGAGCAATTCGGGGTTCAATGTCTTGCCCAAGGACACTTCGACATGTGGACTGGGGGAGGAGGGGATCGAACCGCTGATCTCTTGAATGGAGGATGACCCACTCTGTCACTGAGCCACAATCGGCTTAAAAATTAAAATGTAACTTGATAATAGAATAAAAGTATTATTGAAGTTTCTTCCGGTTGGTGGCATTAATGTTACGAATTGCAGTGTTCATCAGTCCGTCAGCGGGGGAGCACTGCTACTGTCGACCCCTGTCCTACTGTTTTTATGGACACTGCAGCAGTGACTAATGTTTTATGTCTATAGCTCCTGAGGATACCATTAAAAAGCCCTGAGTGTGTACCTTGAAGAGCATATCTGCGTAGTCGTCATCCACCTCGATGTTGATCAGACTCAGGAAATCCTTGAGCTCTGACTTGTTCAGCTTACTGTCTTCGTTCTTGTCTGCTTTCCTCAGGCAGCTTAAGATCCAACTGAAAAGTGTGTCATGTAAGGAGGAGATAACAGCATCTGCATGTCCGCGTGCTCTCATTCAAGTTCTCAGTCTACCCTCCACTATCACGATAAAGGATACTGCTCTGTCTTCTGCTGGGTGCTGAGGTTTTTTATGTGGAAGACCACTTTCTGCAGGCTGCTGACCCACTGCTTGGCCTCCTCCTCCGAGCTGGCGATGAGGTCCAGGTTCTTGCGGCGGCCCTTGAACATGATGGTGAAGCAGCGGCCCTCCACCTGCTCCTCTGTGTGCTTCTTCAGGCCCTCTGACTTACGGCCCATTTGCACCGCTGAGATGTCATCGAGTGAAACTGAAACCGGGGAGGTACACATGTTAATTTACACTTCCAGTGTAGCGATTTAACTAATATATATCACCGTTAAAACTTCCCCGGTTGATCAGGTACATGAGGACAAATACTTTTTGCATTTAAAATTGTCTGACATTTATGTTTAAATTTGCAAATTAAAGGTGGAACATGTAGAATCTTTATGGTAAGCTATATATATATATATTTAATAATACACTCACAGGGCGTTTTGAGGGGTACAGAATGAAAGTGTTGCTTTTCCATTAAATAATTAATAGATTTAGTATGAATTAATATTTAAACATTTTTTGACAGGTTTGACAATGACTTTGTCACATACTGTTTACATTGTAGCAGCCAATAGCGTTGGTCATTGCAGGTTGCCAGGTGTGTCTATTGTTGCTACAGAGACAAGGAATCATTTTGATTTGAGAGTTGGCTAATCGATCACACACCACTCACAGAAAGACTGATTAGTGGAAATGAGTCGTTACCCAGTATGATTCATCACTGACATGGAGCAGGCTGATAGCTTCACACACTCTGCAACGAACCTGGCAACTCGACTGCTGGAATTCTTTTTTGTTGTTGCGACTACGATCTTGAGACAATAGATACTCATTCTCCGTATTCAACCAAAATATTATCTAATTAAATATGTGCTTATGTGCAAATTATTCCTGAACAGAGATTAACATCATTCTTTTGACATATTAGAGCCACAAAAATCAGAAAACACTGGCAAAATATCATTTTCGCCATGTTTTTAGGGATAAAATGTCGTATAAAAGGCTATGAATGACAAACAGTTTGAACAAACCGCTCTGTTAAAACCTTTAGAATACAGACAGGAATCAAACTGGGAAGTTTGGTATGTGTAAACGCTACTGAATTGAAGGTTTCTGTTTCAAAGTGATAAAAAAACAATTTTGAGAAAATTGAATGATGTGTGTTGTGAAATTCATATATTTTGCAAATGTTTCTCAACAAACTACAGGTGAATAAGGTAAAACCTAACAGATATCAATATAATGCTCCCCTGGTGGATTTCTTACATTAAGACAAATCATTTTTGTATTGACTTTTCTGAAATGGGCGACACAGTACTGTGGTGGTTGGCACTGATGCCACACAACGGGAGGGTTTCTGGTTCGAATCCCAGCTGGGGCCCATCTGTGTTGAGTTTGCTTGTTCTCCCCGTGTCTGCGTGGGTTTTCTCCGAGTTCTCCGGTTTCCTCCCACAGTCCAAAGACGTGCACGTGTTAGGTTAATTGATGACTCTAAATCGCCCGTAGGTGTGAATGGTTGTGTGTCTCTGTTCGTCTCTATGTGTCCTGTGATAGACTGGCATCCTGTCCAGGGTGTACCCCGCCTCACGCCCGATGTCAGCTGGGATCAGCTCCAGCCCCCCCGCGACCCCAACAGGGACAAGCGGTTGAAGATGAATGAATGAATGAATGTTTTCTGAAATGTTGAGGCATTAACTCATTCTAGTGTAGGAAAAACACAATAATAGTATTTCCACAAGTCCTCTGTAAGCAAAATAGCCTAAAATCTCTGAATTAAGCGCATGAAAAAGTTTTTGTCTGGGCGCTTCTTTTGTATTTCTGGTATCTTGATGCATCATAGACCTGCCTGTTTGGTAAACATAAACCTGATGTTTGCACTTTACTGATATCACATTACAACTGAATTCAAACAGCTTCGGTTTATTGAGTCACGATTGCAAAGTTGTTGGATTCACCTTTGAGGGCTGCATGTCGTCAGTCAGACATACAGACGTTACTTTACTGCAGTTATCAAACTACATGAAGGACAGTTTATGGACGAATCCACGGTTTACAATATTACAACCACTCCTCCGAACACTTAAAACAAAATAAATCACTATCTCGATAAAACACACCCACTAAACATATCCCTGCTATCAAGAGCAATGCAGTTCCGCCTGATAACACAGAGGACTTTCAGACAGAAATGATCTTTTATGGCTCTATGATCAGTTTTATAATCCACGAGGGAAAAATCCACCCGATATGAGAAATGTGTTGTTGGGAAATAAGTATAAAGTAAAGACGAGGTGTGAGGTCTCACACACATGTAGGTGCGAAGCTGGGACGCCAGCACTCACAGGTCTGGTTCGATCTGAAGGTTTTCTTTGATTCACGCCACATGGTCTTGCAGTCCTCCAAGAGTCTGAAGTAGCGGGTCTTCTTCCAGGACGTGGTGCGGACCTTGAGGAGGTCTCCTCCCTGCAGGAGGAACTGGAGGTCTGGATCGCCCTCCATACCTGTGGAACAGGAGCAGAGAGTGCACATTTTTAAATATTTGGGGGCAATCTGGGGAATTTACTCAATTTGGGGAGGGGGGCACTTTTAAAAAGTAGAAAGAAGTGCATGAAGTTGCTGTAAAATGAAGTGAGCCCAAATTAAAATGCATACAGTTATCACAGCATTTTGCCAACATGAGTAAATAAAAAGCATGCATTCATATGTGCAGTAACAGTGCTGTGTTTGTTAATGTTAGATATGTGAATATAAATTAAATGACGTCTTGAAGTAGGATTAAACACTAACTATTAAACACTACAATCTTATTTTATGTTATCCTGTTCCAAACACACAGCAGGACAAAACTATAGAACTACCCAGAAATAAAAACGTGAAAAAAAACATATTTAAGGCTTAAAAATTGCAACATTGCTTTGGTAGTCTCTGAATTTCAAAATAAAACAACCTTTACATTCATTTCTGCAAACTTACTCCATATGTCCTCATCAGGAAACTTGCATAAAAGAAGTGAAAGTACAAACAACAACAAAAGCTGGCTGATTGAAAGCCCCTCTGCATGCACACATGAAACAAGTCGAGATCTGTGACAACAAAGCGCTCAGGATGAACTCTTCTGGTCTCATCTGCTTCCAAGAAGATCCCTGAAATAACTGCAGGACTGCCGACTGTACCTAGAAGCCTCTGGTTCATTTGCGTCGCCTCCTGGTCTCTGGCATGGCGCCGGGATGCCTCAGATCTGCTGAGTTGGGGTTGACTCTGCAGGCAGCTCATGGTGCCCCGCGGCGCTGACACTCTTACCAGACTGTGTTCACAGGGCGTGGGGCCGACCAGTGTGTTAAAGGGGCGTGGACCTGCTGCCGGCTGCCCCACTCAAAGTTCACTGCGGTCAGGACGCGATTTCCGGCTGACAACCTCTCAGGCACTATGCTGCCCTACACAGCCCGAGCGCACCAGCGATTTAAACATTTAAGCCCAAAAACAATGGCTTTAAAGTTTGTTTACAGTCCCAAAAAAATATTATCTTGCTCATTGATGATGGATTATGGTTTACTAGTTTAATATTTAATCATTTTTATCCAAATCAATCCTAACCTCCATAAGTGTGCAAGAATTTAGGGATTTCGTACTGCACGTAGGCATTGTAGGGCAGTAGTTCAATTCAGTTTTATTTATAGTGCCAAATCATAACAAATGTTATCTCAGGACATATGGTACAGCTACCATGACTAGCGGTGTGTTGTAATGATAATAATAATAATAATAATAATAATAATAATAATAATAATAACAAAAGGGTTCGTACTGGTGCTTGAAATTGCTTGAAATGTAATGTTGTATTTTCAAGGTTTGAAAAGTGCATGAATTTTGGATACATTAATATCTTTCACAACAAAAATATTTAGAATATAAATATACTTTCACTCTTATCCTTCTGGTATAACGAAACAATTTAAGATGCTTAAAATATAATACCATCTCTTAACTTGATTTTGTTTATTTTTTTAAAGAAGTGAAATAATAATTTTCAATATCTATGTATTCGTAGAAATATGGGACTTTAAAGCGCTGGAAAAGCTTGAAAATGGACCTTAAAGTGCTTGAAAAGTGCTTGAACTTGACCCTGTGACACTACTACTACTACTACTACTACTAATAATAATAATAATAATAATAATAATAATATCTATTTATATAGCGCTTATAAATAGTGATTTCTATTGTAAAACTGTTGCATGTGTGGTTCCCTTTAAACCCATTTGCATTTGTGAACGCAGAATTTTCCACATAATCGCCTTCAACATAAACATCCTTTACATTCAGTGCCATTCTCATCATAAATAAAATATCTCTGGAGCTAACACAGGACACCGTTTACACGACACTCAAGTAGATCACACAGTAACCACACCAAACATGTGGATATGCAAATTAATTCAATAAAATATAAGGTTTGAAAAAACGAACTCATTGAATTCAGAGCCATGCTGCACGCTGGCTCCATCTCGTGGTGCGGTCGGGCGCTGTGATTTCACTCAACACGCCGAGGCTTAAAAAGCGCGTTATGTCCTGAAAAAGAGCCGTGAAAGTAGAGAAATATGAGCTGATTTAAAGCTTTTCCATCACGGTGTTCGCTGCAGCTGCGTGTCTTTCCTCTCAGGCGAGCCCCAGGCTGTGCGCTGTGCTTGGGTTACAACAAGGTGAAACTATATAGGCCACACCTTTGGACACAGTATAAGCGAGTCTTTAGAGGAAATATAGGCCTACAGGTGATCTTCCGCGGGCACATTTAGTTCAACACAGTAAACATCCGCAGTTAGGGAAGAAAAGTTTGATAGCAACAGTTAAAATGTGAGAAACAAAATAGAGAAGTAGGCCTTAACCCCTCCAGTTCCCTCAGTTTGGCCGTGATTGAATGCTGGAACACCCTGGACAACAAAGTGACTTCCAACCAATGCAAAACTTTAATTAACACAAACCAAAGTGTGTCCTACCGTTGGTTTTCTTTTCGATCCCATTCGTTTCCATCCTTCCTGAATTGTGTCTCTTTTTTACGCAGTGAGCTCCTGTTATTCCTCGTTTATCCAAAGTTGCTCCTTCTTTCCATGTGCGCACTGAGGTCAGACCAGCTCTGGGATGGTTGAACCGAGTGTGAGGACAACACAACCCCCAGGCAGGGCAGCGACACAGGTGGGTTTCTCTTAGCAGTGTGAATGGTGTCCGCGCTCATGTAGAGGCTCCAACACCGGTTTGACAAGCTCTCAGCAGTGCTGATGTCACAACAGAGGTGGTTACACCTTAACACGAGCTTTTGCCACCAGGCATGGGGCTGGTTAACAAAACAGCCAGCGTTTAAAACAAGTCTGTGCACCTGCAGCCAAAAGGAAACTTTGATATACACCTTTTAATATTCATGCTCTTCAAACAATTTCTGGCCTGGAGGGAAACTCAAGATGTGAATAAACATAGGGGACACACCCATACTTAGATACTGTCAGGTTTTATTAGTAATATTTATACAGTGTGGAAATGTCCTGTCACTGCATGTGTATAGATCACTTCTGCTGAAGCAGCTTTGGTCATTTGCATTTTCATGAAGACACCTGTCCCTTATTTGAACAAAAGGTAAACCAAGAAAGTTGGCTCTCTGCCCGTCCACATAGTTGACAGTGAGTTGGAGCATATTGGTGACACTGAATGGGACAGATGAAGTTTTTTTGCTTTCCTTTTCATGTGCAGCTTAGCCTTGGCAGGATAATAGCACTGCAGCCACTGGTGCACTGGGGCTCTGTGGCTCTCAGCACTTCCCTTTCAGGCCCGGCTTACCCTCGGCGCACTGTCAGCATCAGGATGAGTGAGCTTTAATGCAGCACCAGGGGGAGAGCTTCCGGGCAATGGCCGACCACTTCCAAAAACCCACGAGGTTCAGGGAGACAGAGTGCAGAGTCGTCTTTACTCTGTGTGTGTGTTTTAATGAGCTTACATGTGTGTTGGGGAAGATAAGTAAATAAGGGTCAATCAAGAAAGATGAAGAAACAATAAGATCGGCTTTCTCCATGTGAGTTTATTCCAAATCATTTCCTTGCAAGGAAAGCCCTCTTCCAAACGTCTGCACAAACGCCTCCTGTTTTCAACAGTGCCCCCATGGTCAGGCTTCTGTAGAGTTTTAAATACAGATAGTACAAAGAAGCCCGGCTTGCACAGTGTTTACAGAACACAAGGCCGACCTGTCCTGTGCTTTGAGTCATAATTATTATGAATTTCATTCCAACTTGTATCACAGGATAAAGGGAAGTATCTTCACGTGTTATACAGGACTGTACATTGTATGCAAAGATAAAGAAAACGTCTGCATCACAAGGAGATAAGGAAAGTGTTTTGTCCTATGTTTTAAAACCCAAAACATGTTAATTGTAATTTCCATCACACATGCAGTTTTATCTTGGTTTCACATTTCATGCATTACATCTTCTACCTGATTTTCTCTAAGGCACTTTGTGCTGCTGTAAAACGTATGAAAAGTGCCATTTAAATAAAGATTTGATTTGATCTTCATCTGGGAGCTCAAGCATCTCTCCTGGCTCTGATGAGGCATGCAGGAGAGAGTTACATATTTACTTTCCCCTGTCAGATTCCACTTACTCGGCTCAAAAACTAAAACAAACACACAAAAAACCCTTAAGCGTTTTAAGCAAGCAGTCTTTCCCTGACCAGCTGCAAGGCCTAACTATAAGGCTTTTTTACGTGAAAAGCCTCAGGCTTAGAAAGTGGTCACTCTGATACCAAGTGGGCTAATTCTGACTTTTAAAAGTATAAAAACTATAGTTTTTTGTATATATCATGTAACTATATATAAAACGTTATAAGCTGTGCGTTTCAGGACACATTTTATTTGGTGGAACAGGGGGAAAATGGCTCTTTTGATAGTAAAAGTTGCAGACCCCTGCCCTAGGGGATAACCCGAGGATGTATAAAGATAACTAGACACAGTGTCAGAGGCGGAGTCAGAATAGGAAAGCTGCTCCGTGGTGAATGAAGCTAAAAGAGTTTTACTGTGACTCTTCTAGTTTTTAAAACGTTATCAGAGGTATGGACCCAAGTACTTCTTCCTGCCTCCATTTATTAATGCTCATGTAGACTAAATCGGTTCATTCAGACCTTAACATTAAGTCTTTTACTGTAATATGTCAACAAAATTTAAACAGACATTTTCACTGGTTCATACCAAATGTTTAGATCTGTTGTGGTATTTATGAAAATTAGCACATACGTAATTACATTATGCCCCGTTTGCTCGTGTTTACAAACAATTTCAAAAAACTTGTAATACATTTATTGTTTGTCTTGATGTAAGTTATTAAGTCAGTAATTTCCATGGTGATTTTTGAAGGTTATTTTCCCCCCTATTCACCTGAGAAAAATAAGGAATAGGGTATATTAGGGTCTTCTTTTTTATTTTTAGAAACTTTCCACTATTATCTAGTTCAACATTTTTTCATAAAATGACTGAACTAAACTCTGGAACATGTAAGAAAAGTAATATTTATATTAAAAATAATAATCTTGCCACACTCAAGATGGCGACGTTCCTGTTCCGCCTACGTCATGGCTGCGTCAGCTTGTGTGCGTCAGCGCGTAAGGTTGTGTTGACAGGAGCGTCAGGAGTTTGTCAGCGGAACAGCAGCAGCAGCATCAACCGGAGCTGAATGGATTAATCAAACAAAGATATTACATCCAGACAGCGACTCTAATATCACCATTATTGTTTAGAAGCATTGTTTACACAACAACGACACCATGGCAGATGACCAGTCCTCTCTATCCTGGTCCATCGAAAGGGACGACTACGAACTCAATGAGGTGATAGGTGAGTGCTAACGTTAGCATCCTAGCCTCCCCTCTCTCAACTAGCCACCTAGCATTGCATGTCTGTAGCTAATACAAGGCCAGTTTTAACCCGTAGCTACACTGGCAGGAAAGTTAACAGCTCTACAGACTGTTCCCTCCAGCTTAGGCCAAATTAAATAATTAGGTTCCTGCTAGTTGTTGAGCTATAATAGTGAGATGGCTGAAGCTAAGCTAAACGGCTAGCCAAGTTAGCCTGTAATAGTGCGTGAAGATGTGTCAGTTGAAAGAGGGTGGTGCTCTTTTCCTGAAGGTATCACACGGATTATACATGAGATATTCATGCTTTCGTCCAGGTAACGTGACTGATGACTTGGAACAAAAGTGTTGGACAGATTCATGCTGTATATTACACTATTGTAACACACTAAATTGTGTTACATTAAATGTACCATTTTTGTATTTATTGTGCTACTTTTTTATTGTACTGTGGACCTTTCATTGTGTCCTGAATATAAGTCAATATTATCATTATTATTATTATTAATATTAGTGATAGACCAATACATCGGTCAGACGATATAATCGACCGATATTTGCGCTTTTCAGGTGTATCGGTATCAGCCGATATTTGCGTTTTTCAGGTGTATCGTATCGGCTGATATTTGCGTTTTTCAGGTGTATCGTATCGGCTGATATTTGCGTTTTTCAGGTGTATCGTATCGGCCGATGCAGGCTGCTGTGTTCGCCGATTTAGTTTTCCCCCAGTATTATTTACTGACAAGCATCCACAGGCAGCCTCGTGTTGCTGGGGACGCCTTTTACGTTCAATAAATGTTCCTTTTTTCAAAATTGAGATTTGTCAAATTTGTTATCATCATTGTGTAATTTTTTATGATGTAAATTGAGAGAGAAAAAGTCGTATCTGCTCCAAAAATCATCTCAATCAAAGTCTGTATCCGTCATCGTCACCATCCATTAGTAGCTAGAGGATTTCAACCGGCGACCCTTCGGTTCCCAAGCCATGTCTCCTATGTACTGAGCTACTGCAGCTCCAAATACTTTCTACTCACATTTAGCACCTCATCACATTGCACACAAGATAATTAGCTGAGCTTGCTTTAAAAAGTCAAAGGCTCTATGGCTTAATACAGTATGATGGTTTCTTTAATCTTGTTCTCAGGGAGCGGAGCCACTGCAGTTGTCCAGGCAGCGTACTGCAAGCCGAGAAAGGAGAAGGTGGCCATCAAACGCATCAACCTGGAGAAGTGTCAGACGAGCATGGATGAGCTCCTGGTAAGAAACTGTAGCAATGTGTGGGCCGGTATCTGTAGTCCAGATGTTCTTTGTGTCAGGTTTGATGGGAGTGGTGTCGGCTGTTGAGGTCAGTCTAGAACAGATCAAAAGCGTGATACCACTAACCACTGAGAACAAACGCTGAGTGAAATCATAAGACGCACCAGAAAGACAAATTTAATGTGAATGAATTTGTGCAACATGTGTTTCAACATGTTTTCTAAACATTATTTTACTTTTGATGTTCAATTGTAAATACAGTTACTCCGATTAGATGAGGTAGAGCTGCAGCGATTAATCGTTTAGTTGTCAACTATTAAATTAATTGCCAACTATTTCGATAATCACTTTAAGAGAAATAAGTCAAATTTCTCAGATTTCAGCTTCTCTAATGTGAATATTTTCTGGGTTCTTTCCTTCCCCTCCTCCTCCCTCTTCAGACGGGATTAGTTTCATGTCGGGAAGTGGAGTAAGGTCATTTTTTAGCAGAGGGTTTTAGTCCCGTCCGATTGCGCCATGTCAGTCATTATTCCGGAGAATGTCAGTAAATTTTACAGCGAGTTTTACCTTCTGTAAAACGGTCCAGAAAGAAATACCTCAGCTAAAACAAATCCCGCCTGAATGCGACCCTCTGTAAAATTAATGTATCTATTCTGTCATTTCCTGTTAATATGTAGTTTCCACATTTTTTTGAGCATGGAGGCGCTTGAAGGAGCACTCTTATCACTTTTTTTGGATAATCGATTTTTTTCCTAGTTTCGTGTTAAGTTAGTTTCGTGATATCAGGAAGCAACGTAGCACGCGCATGGCGACGGGGAGTTGACGACAGTGCATAAATTGAGTAACCACTCCCACTTCTGCTAGAATACAGGGATTTCTTGCCCATTTATATTACAGATGTCCTGAGGGAAGTTGTATTTCACCCCACATCCCCACGTCAACCTAATCCTGTCTGAATAGGACTCATGACAGTTAACTAAAAATCTTTGAGTTGTGAACAAAACAAGACATTAGAGGACGTCATCTTGCACTTTGGGAAACACAGATTGACATTTTTCACTTTATTCTGACATTTTATAGACTGGACAAGTAACTGTAACTAACAAGTAACGACAGTATTTGTCAGTTGCAGCCCTTGATGAGCTTTAGGTCAGTGTCCTACACACTTCATCAACATCAGACACGCAGACTGTAAAACATCCAAAACCCAAGGTTCATTCTCTGGTTTCTGTGACATGAGAAATACATTCAATACAATAATCATTAAATATACAAAAAGGGACAAAATACACAGAGCTACCTTTTACTCAAAAGTTGTGGACAAAGCCAGTGTTTACGTAGTTTCGCTCACAGCTCAGTAGGCCGGCCCGTCCTTCAATGTGTTTCAGCTCGTATGTGTGCTCACACTGCTAAGTTAATCCAGGCACAAGTGTGACAAAGTTCATTAATTAGCTGTGAAGGTGTAACTGTTTGAATGTGATTAGGGTGTGAGCCATTCGATTGGAAATGGGAACTCAGGAGGAGGATGACGATGAGGAAGTGATGAATCAATTAAACCTCAGCATCATTGTTTTGGAAATTAAAACAAAGTTATTGCCAATGTCCAAACACACATCTCTTTCTATCTCTCTCCATATTGCTCTGTTAGCTACTACGACCCTCAAACGGTGAAGTGCGGTTTACTGTAATTTGACCGGTGTGCTGGGCACCCAATCCATTTAACTGGATGAACCTTTGTAAAGGCCTCTGAGGCCCTTCTGTAACTGAAAGTGTAATATAAGTGACCTTGAATCTCATTTTTCTTTGTAGAAAGAGATCCAGGCTATGAGCCAGTGCCACCACCCAAACATTGTGTCTTATTATACCTCCTTTGTGGTAAAGGATGAACTGTGGCTGGTGATGAAGCTGCTCAGTGGTGGTAAGTACTGTAACGTTAACTTGGCTAACTCTTATCTTCACCTTGACTTTGGCTTGACTCTTTTGTCATACCTCCTTAACTTAATCTTAAATAAACCTTGGCTTGAACTTTGACTGAGGTTTGGGATGAAGTCACCAGGAAGCCCTGTAGCAGACTACACTGGTGTTATTTTCTTTTCATTATACTTATTAAACCAAATTTCATTCGGCAGCCGTAGTGGGCATTCACACTAGATTAGGCAGTCCGTCGAAAACGCAAGGAGGCTATGTGAATGCAGCCTTACTGCAACATGCTACATCACTTGATTGATGTGGGAGGGACCATGTTTATTCTTAAGCACCTCTTCCAGAGTTACAGGAGGTCTTGTGCTGCTGTTGGCCGGCTGTGTTTTGAGTGTTCAGTTAAGAAGCAGGAAACAGCTAAGAGTGTGCCTTTAACAACATGCCAAACTGGAGAATCCCTCCATGTACTGTCAGCATGTCTTGTGATAAGCCTCTGCCTCTCTCTCTCTCAGGCTCAGTGTTGGACATCATCAAGCATATCATCTCTCGTGGTGAGCACAGGACCGGAGTGTTGGATGAGGCTAGCATCGCCTCCATTCTGAAAGAAGTCTTGGAGGGGCTGGAGTATCTTCACAAAAACGGGCAGATTCATCGGTGAGCTCTAATGATGTGTCACCGGGCTGCAGGGCAAAGCCTTGATATCGCTGTACACTGTGTTCCTGGTATCAGGACGTCCCAACGCGCAGTCCCGTCTCCGCTCCCTCTGAGCATTTCATCTCAGCATATGAGCGTGTGGTTTGAACTAAACCCCACTCCTTCAATATTTAATACACTGAAAATGCATAATTGAAGGGGTTTGTTTGACATAAGAGTGGGAGGAACTCTGTGTCCCAACGCTGAGAAGTAAGCCCTCTTAATACCCTTAGTGTCTCGTTGAATGACAAGTGTAATTGTTTCAAATTAACCGGCTCATGTCTTCTTACAAACAGAGATTATGACTTTGAAAACTGACCCTCCTTTTGAAAGATGGTTTATTTTTTTATGTACTATCTTGATTTATCTCATTGGAAAAGTCCAATAGAGAAATCATTTGATTAGCTGATAATTCAAATGTATATGACGGTCTACAGTATTTCAGTAGACGGACTGAGAAAGCAGCTGCTGATTGAGCTCAGATGCTGAGGCTAACTCACTTAATCGGGATGCGGAGAGGGGGAGGGAGGCGTTTGAGGCCAGCCAGGTTAATCCACTCCTGTTCTTTGTGCATAGTTTGCACCCGTTGTATGCAAACAGAAATCAAGTGGATTAAAATGAGGCAGACCAAAGGTGCAGCCTTGACTTGTTTGTGTGCCAGAGTAAAGTTTGTTCATTTGCAGAGACAGTGTGCACAGCCTAACCACTCCTCTGTTGGTACACCCGCTGACTTGTGACATCTTAATTGTTTTTCATGTTCTATTCCTCCTCCTCTTCATGCACAGGGATCTAAAAGCTGGAAATATTCTTCTTGGAGACGATGGCTCAGTGCAAATTGCTGGTACTGTTTCCTCTGTTTCTATTGTGGTTTAACACATTTTCAGCCTTTCTGCTTGGTTACAGTTTTACATCCCTCTCACAGTTTCTGTTTAGAGCATAGACTGTTTATAAAGATGGACGATATGACAGCTCCTCAACGTCTCGATTGCCCCCTGGTGGTCTTCATGTTAGCGGGTGGGACATGAGCCAAACAAAATCCAGGAAATGTTCAAATTAATTTCCCCCCAAAGATGGTTTTAAGTAGTTCTTATTGCATGCATGTTTGTTCAAGTGTTAATTTTTCTGATACGTTTAGTTTTATTTAGTTATTTCGTGCTATAAAAACAGGGTGAAAGGTCATGATTGACAGCTGCGATTGGCTTGGGCGGGACTTCGATACTGAGGCTCCGCTGCCTGATCACTACCGTGGAGACTATGGTTCCAAAATTACATGATGGCTTCACTTTTGTACAGTGGGAGCAAGTAGAGACATGTCGTCCATCTTTATATACAGTGATGTATGAGATTAGTTTGTCTAAATATTTCAGTGATTTAAGTTAGGTTTTCTCTTGTTTCTTCATACATTACAAATCACACACTCCCCAGACTTTGGTGTGAGTGCCTTTCTAGCAGCAGGAGGAGACATGACTAGGAACAAGGTTCGGAAGACATTTGTGGGGACGCCGTGCTGGATGGCACCTGAGGTCATGGAGCAGGTAGGAAGCTTGCTTTGTAGATGGCTTCTTTCTTTTTGGCTGTTTTATCTCAGTAATGCCTCTTGCCAACTCTGCGATAAAAGGAAGACTGGAGCGCTTTGTTCAAATGGTTTTGTTTTTGATCCGCAGGTCCGTGGCTATGATTTCAAAGCCGATATCTGGAGTTTCGGGATAACAGCCATTGAACTGGCCACTGGGGCTGCACCATATCACAAATACCCACCAATGAAGGTAACTGTGTGTGTGTGCACATCAGTAAGGCATCTCCTGTCTCTTTGGGGACATGGCACATTCAGTTTTGCATGCTGATTAACTCAAAAGTTATTTTCTTTATGCTGATGGTGATGTCTTTAATTCTGAAGAGTTTGATTGAGTTGTAAAGCTGATTTTTTCTTTTCTGTAGGTGCTTATGCTGACTTTGCAGAATGACCCTCCCTGTCTGGAGACCGGCATCACAGACAAGGAAATGGTGAAGAAGTATGGCAAGTCCTTCAGGAAGATGCTCTCCCTGTGTTTACAGAAAGATCCAGAAAAGAGGTCAGCTGGTCCTCAAACCCTCTTTTTTGTTGCTTCATGGCAGATTAAAGTTCTGCTTCATTTTCTTCATTTCCACAAGATTCCCCAGTTGTGTAACGGAGAGTCTTGTGTCTCTTTCTTGTTTAGGCCAACTGCAGCCGAGCTGCTGAAGCATAAATTCTTCACAAAAGCCAAAGTGAGCCTTACACTACTATTGTTAAAATAAAGTGAAATATTTGTGGTGTTTCAGAGAGAATCTGTATAAATCCTGTAAGAAATGTTTTTCTTTTTGTTACAGAACAACGAGTATTTGCAGGAGAGGCTTCTGCACAAAGGTCCAACAATAACAGAGCGATCCAAAAAGGTTTGATCGTCATTACTAATAATACAGTTTTCTGTCTAATGCGTGCTGGCAAGGATTAACCAGAAAGAGGAGTCTGACGTATCAATATTAAGTGTCACACCTTTTTTTTAATGCATTGTGCAGGTACGCCGTGTGCCCGGCTCGAGTGGCCGTCTCCACAAGACGGAGGACGGTGGTTGGGAGTGGAGCGACGATGAGCTGGATGAGGAGAGTGAGGAGGGCAAAGCCGCTGTGGCAGCTCTGCGGGTGAGACTCTGCATGCATGTCTCTCTGAGGCCACTAGACTGGGTTTCATCCTTATAGCCAGCAGATGGTGCAGCTGGACTGAACATTTCTTAGCCGAACTGAAGTGTGCTGTGTTTTGGCCTCAGTGTTAGTTTAGTTCAAGTTCAGGTTACTCAGGTAAATCAACTAAGATGTACCAGATGCCAGGGCTATATCAAGATCTGGAGAATTGAGATTAACTAGAACAGACAGCTGCAGCTTCAATTATTCTCCTACATGTGCTCACAATTCTCATGCTCAATTCATGTCTTGGTTTGGGATTTCACTCTCTGTGTTAACTCACTTTGTGTGAAATTCCTTCAATCGTACAATACTCCATACATTGGGGGGGATGACAGGAGAACTGCATGTTTTTAATCTTGATAATCTGTCATGTCCATTCTGCAGTCCCCCAGAGTGAAGGACGGGTCCCAGAACATGGAGGTGAGTCCATTTGTAGTGGACATGACCTGGAAATCTTGATTTATTGTAATGGCTTGACACAGCGATCTGCATGACTGTCCTGTGTGTCCTTTTTCCATTCATGCAAAACTGAAAATGCCCACTGATTTATTTGAAACTGTGTCTCTTAGCTATTCCCACCAGCAGATGGCTCTACACAACATCTGCAGCCACCCGGTGCTGCACGTGAGAGCCCTGCGAATGTGGGTCAGACAGGAGAAGATGCTCCGCCACAGGCTCCCACTCAAACAGCGAGCCCTTCACATGCACCCGCTGCTCAGGTAGAGACACATTCCTATGTAAGGGCAGGCTCTATGAAACCATTATGAACCATGACCTCTGGCCTAGTGTTGAAAAAATTATAAAAAGTGTTACCCATAGCACTACTGCGGCTGACTTCAGTACAGTCTTCCTACGTCCTCAATGGACCAGATAAACCAGTCTCATCTTGGGGATATATGTATAATTGGGCCTCCTGTTAATGCAGAATGTAAATAGAAAGTTATAGCTTGTGGTCTTTACCTACTCTGTAAAGTGTCCTGAGATAACATTTGTTATGATTTGGCACTGTAAAGAGATTTAAATTAAAATGTAATATATCTTGAACCAAAACAACCACAACTGGGTGACTTTACCTGCACATAAGTAACCTTGTATCATCAGTGTTGTCAAATATTTTACCTCCTTTTAACCAGAAGTGCTGCACAGTAAATATTTACTGTTGTGCTGTGTGCAGGACCCAGCTGCAGCCAATGCCAGTGTTCCCATCAGCCTCGTTCTGAGACTGAGGAATCTCAAGAAGGAACTTAATGACATCCGATTCGAGTTCATGTCCGGCAGAGGTAGGATGCATCCACTAGCTTTTTTTCTTTTATCACGTTCTAACCCCCTAGTCTACACAGCAAAAGTCACGCTAGATTGTGTGAAGCCAGAGTTCATGTGACACTGAACTGTGTTGGCTGGTTACTACATGTGTTTATTCTGCCAGATCAGCTTGGGATCGGCGTTTACAGATGTAACACACCATTAGTTGTACATCTGGTGCATTTACAGCGATAGTATTGTGATATCCTATGCTGTGACATTTATCAGCTGGCTAGTAATAGCTAATTGTGTGTCATAGTGTGTGCAGATGAAAGGTGGGGCAAATAAAACTTTATTTGTATACGACTTTTTTAAACGCTAAAATAAGGATTTCACAAAAGATCAAGGTCACATAATACGAAAAATAAAGAATCTCAATTTGCATTTGTTTTACCATTTTATTGCAGCTAAAGTTGAATGAATATAATTATAAAAGAATGGTGGAAATCTAGTAGTAGTGTTTTATTGAGTATTTACCTCACATTAAAAAAATAAGGCCGGCGGTTGAGATGTAGCTGGACAAGCCTGGAGCCCGTGAAGACATCTGCAAAGATTAAAATGAGAGCAAGGGAAAAAAACGCGTCTGACACATTTGCGGTCCAGTCTAAGTCTTCGGTTCCTCCTTTCCATTGCTGCCCTCAGATTCTGCTGATGGAGTGTCTCAGGAGTTGGTCTCAGCAGGTCTGGTCGATGGGAGGGACTTAGTCATTGGTAAGTAAGAGATAAAGTGCTGTATGATGGATATTATCAGTGTCAAGTCAGTTGAAAGTAAACAAACTTTTCATGCAAGAAGCTTCACACCATTGTTTTCATCACCTCAATATACTTTGGGTTTAGTTACTGACATCACACAGTAGCATCTGATGCATATTCATGATGTTTGTTGGGGTAGATCTCAGTAAGTTAACTATTAATGCTGTACTGGAATCAGTAGAAATAAGGCAAAGCGTGTCTTACCTTCCTGTTTTACTAGAGGGTAATTTCACCCCATTCAGTGTTTAACGCCTGTGTAAAAAAGAAAAAAAAAGAGCTTGGCATCATTTTTCTGTTGCATACTCGGTGACAGTTCCTGGTTTACAGTTTTTCTCAGTTGCTTTGTTACATTTTTCTCGAATCCCCCTTGACATTTGCAAAAGAGTAAGTGCATTTCTAAAATAGGAAATTACCATGAATTACCTGCAGAAGCCAGTCTCTTGCTCAAAATCCTTAGTTCATCTCTCAAAAGCAAATATCTGTGTCAGTAAACATGTCCGTGCATCATAATGACAAGTCCTTGTGTTCTTGTGTGCGTATAAGACAGTCACATTGCTCAGTCATGTTGTCAATATAACAGTGTGTGCTGGAGGGGTGTTCTGATGTGAACTATGGCTAAAGTTCTGATGACAATTTTGTAAATTGTGAGTTACAACTTAGTGGGTGTGGAAGATTGATGCAAGAGACTGGACAAGATGTTTGTACTGTTATTTGGTGACAGAACGGAAAAGACAGCACTGCACAGCACAAAGACAAAACCAAAAAATAAAAGTAGAAATGTGAATATAGGAGAATCTCCTCAGGGACAACTGTACATGCAGTGCTGTAGGATTTACACCGCAGTCTTCCTACACCTCCTGACGTTCCTGTCTGTTGAGCCACAAACTCGCATCCACACATTTCCCCTTTGTTGGAAAAAGTCTAGATTCACCTGAGAGCAATTGACCAATTCAGGACAGATTAAGAAAAAAAGTCTAATGCAAATGTATAGAAATACGCTCGACATATTATGACAACTTGCTCAACCATTTTGCATGTAAAGACTTCTGTGGTGAACTACGTGTGGGTGAGACTATTCAACAGAAACCCTTATAGTACATTTCGATCAATATGACAGAAGCAACTGGTAATGAAGGAAACAGCAGAGAATTGTACATAATCATTTGCATGGATGTACCAAAGCAGTTGCAACTTGTTCAAAGAAATAAGAAAGTGTTTTTTTGATGTGCACAGGTGACACAATGATATCAAAATTTAAGTGGTTTTGAGAATTTCAATTCTGATCTGAAAAGATTTACCAAAGCAACTGAGAAAAACTGTAAAAGGGATAACTGGGTAAACATATTAACATTATGATATTTCTGCAATAGCCTGCATGAATTTTGTACACATCAGTTTTCCTTGGGGTAAATTTTAGCTGTATAACACATGTATAAGAAGAATCCACATTTTACACACACGTGTTCAGGTTGTTTTGGCTGATATTCAGGTCAGCATCACATTCAGTTTTTTAATCTTTAGGCCCTAACTAGAGCTGCAGTAGTGTGAGAACCGCTGACATGGGGTGGGGGAAATAAAGTTCCTGTGAGACATTGACAATTCACACAACACAGAAGAAGGGTTAACGTGTTGAGGACATTAAGCAAAAATAATTGATATTTTTTTTAAGTCACATAAGTGGTATTCTGGATGTACAGTTTAACAGTAGGTCGACAAAGTACCTGACACACACACACACACACACACGCACACACACACACACACACACACACACACATATATATACATAGTCATGTAGTAATTTAGGGTAATTGAGAGTAGTGATATTTGCATTTTTTAGGTGTATCAGCATCGGCAGATGCGTGCTACTGCGTTCGCTGATAGTTTTTCCCTGATGTTGTTTACAGACAGGCGCCCACAGGCAGCTTCTTGTTGCTGAAGACGCCTTTTTTAAATTCAATAAATGTTCCTTCTTTTTTTTAAAATTGAGACTCGTAACATTTGTTTTCGTCACTGTGTAAGTTTTATGACGTAAATTGAGGGAGCAAAAGTCCTATCGGCTCCAAATATTGGCTTAAAAAAATCGGCATCGGCCCTAGAAGATCCATATCAATCAATCCCTAATTGAGAGTAACAGGATGTTTAAAAATATTTTGGTGAGATCATGTGATTTGCAGTAAATGTGATAGAGCTGGTGTATGATTTTTTAGTGTGCATTCCCCGTTTTCACCTGGGATCATGATGGAAACGTCTGTTCTTCCATTATCAGCCGGTCGTCTGACACCTCTCTTCCTTTTATCTTGTGTAGTCGCTGCCAATCTGCAAAAGATAGTGGATGATCCTATTAGTCACAAAAATGTGACTTTTAAATTGGTAAGTACACAAACAGAATCATTAATGACAACATATACTCTTGTAGGTGTTTATTATCACTTATTGTTGAATTATTGTTTTCATAGGTTTAAAAACAGGACAGTTTATAATGTTGTTCCCTCTCTTCCAGGCATCGGGCGTGGAGGAGTCTGAAATTCCTGATGATATCAAACTCATTGGATTTGCGCAACTCAGCATCAGTTAAGTCAGGTAGAGCCGTCAACAGAGGACAGAAACTAATGGTATTGCACAGCTGCATTGTAGTCAACTCCAAGAAACCACAGCTGCCAAAGAGAGGGGGAGGAGGAGGAGGAGGAGGAGGAGGATGATGATGATGATGATGATGGTGGTGGTGATGAGGAGGGGACAGGAAGCTGGCAGGAGTGTGACACTACTGCAGGGTGGATGCATGAGGACCACATTGAGAAGAGGCTCAGTTCATCACAGGAATCACACTTGAAACGTTTACAGTGCGCTTATACAGTAAATGGGAGAAGAGATGCAATCAACTATATCAACTCCTAATTTCCTTTCTTTCTTTCTTCCTCTTCATACATAAGCACAATCCAAACCATCTCCTGCCAGTACTGGAAATGATTGCCTTTTTTCTTTTTCTTTAAAAAAAAAAAAAAATCAACTGTGCCACAAAACTCACAAGAGTGTCGTGCCACCCTTTATTTGGCACTTTATGCTACACTGAAATGAAAAAGTGTAAATTCAGCCTTAGTAAGTCAAAGTATAGATTTTACCAGTGTGTTTGGTGAAAGTTTAGGTGTATTTCACGTACACCTATCCAATAAATCCAAGAAAACCTCTGTTAAAACCAATAAAAATAACTTAGAAACACACCGTAGCATAGTTTTAGTTTTCTAATTCTGTAAATTCAGATGGACATTTTACGTAGAATATAAAGAAACTTACCCGATTCCTGTATAAGGCACCCCAAGGTGTGTGGTGTGGTGGTTTTGTCCAAACATAACCAAAGAGTTTAGGCTCTGACTGCACTGCTGAAACCTTCAAATAAACACAAACCAACTGTAGCTGCTCTGTCCCGCAGCTGCAGTTCCAACACCTTGTCAGATGGCGTTTCCCCGAGGTATTCAAAGACAGGATTATTTTCACAGATTGAGACCTGCCTAATATTCTTGTACTATGCAATAGGTGTTTTGTTTTCACCGTGTGTGACCACTGGTTGTTAATATGATTTCTCTTGGGTTGAATAAATCCACTTTCTGTGCTTGTACCTCAGAAAGAGTTCATGAAGTCCACCAGCCAAACAGGCAGTTTTAGGCACCTGCAGTTAGAATTTACTTTAATTTTCACAAGCAAAGTGAACATTTAACACATCAACAAACAGAAACGGGTACTAATTGCATTTTTCTTTGTCCCTGTGGAGAAAAAGGGGTCATTTAGTCTGTTTACCATTACTGATCTAACAGCTGGGGAGAATCCTGAATGCTGGTAATGAGTGTCGACCCTGGAGCTGCCCGCGTTACAGGCTGGCTGACCATGGACTGCTGTGGTGTGCACGCCCAGAAACTGAAAATGTTCAACCAAAGTGAAATAAAGTTCAAAGGGGCAGTTCACCTAAATTGATATTAAAAAAAATAAGTCAAAGATTTTGTCACTTGCCTCTAGTTGTATTTAGCAGATAACTTGGGTCTTATCTGCAGAGGTTTTGAGATGTTTGTGAGATTTGTGCCTCCACGGCGATACAATGGGGGTGAATGTAAAATTGTTCGTAGCTATGCTAGTGGCCGGACCAAAATAACTTAAAAACTATCAATCTCGCGACCCATTGGCTCATCTGTCTGATGATGATTTAGCCTCTGGTGGCTGCGGCTAATATTTCAGGCTTTCCAGCGGATATCCGGGTCATCACTTCCTCTTCGAAGCGGCAATCAATTAGCAACTTGAGACGCGATAATGACGTGCAGTTGACAGAGGGCGTCTCTTTAAAGAGATCTGCATATGAATCCAGATAAATAATAATAAAAAGCTAATGAAAAGCTTAATCATTATCACACGATAGCAGATGGTCAACGCGTTCCGCCTCTTTTGCTCTCAACACAAACCTGCATGCAACCAAAGAATGCTCAAACGTGATCGGTCAATACTACTAGACTACAAACGGAAACCAGATCGCTGCCCAAATCTTATTCTACATTTCTGTGCAGAATCTCTTTGCAGAGTTTATCTAGATTAAAGGTCCCCAGCGGATGAATTCTACTCCCTTTGGTGATTCCTTGAATATTCCTCCTAACGCCACCAGCTGGTCAAAAATCTCAGTTTCAGTTATGACCAATTAAGTACAACTGAAAACTTTTTTTTTAACCGCTAATTAGCTAATGTTAAGTGCGGTATTCCAAATCACATACTTTGTTTGTACTGTTGCATGTAGTATGCAAACAATTGGGACACACTTCTTCTACTACATTGCAACTCGAACCAGGACCCTCTTGCTCATAAATGCTGCACAAATTATTGTGGGTCAGAAAAACAAAAAGCAGGCTTGCAATATCTGACTGGACCATACTGCATTTGATTATCTATTGGGACGCACTAAATCTTTTTCTGGCAGTGATAGTTTGGTAGTATGGGTATTGGAACTCAGGGTAAGATTGTAAACAAGTTAGCATGCTGACATTAGCCTTAAGCTCAATGCTCTGCTGCTAGCATGGCTGGAGACTTATTTAGATTTGAACTCCACTTACCTGTGTTTAATTAAGATGCAGCAGAAAACTTGAGATGAATCTCTCAAAACCTCAACAAATAGGAGCAAAACTAAATGCACGTCCGGATACTACAGAGGTAAATTTTTCAAATATTGAGTGAGGTAACCCTTTAAACTTCTCCAGAAGCCAGTTATTCTCACTTTAGCTTTTTGTCACTAGGCAAGTAGTTTTGACAGTACTGTAGTCTCTTTGCTTTTTAAACACTCACCAACAAATCACTTTCGTCACTCCCTGTGTAGCTGTATGGTTGTTTTGTACCGCGTTCAAAGGGCTGCAAAATAGCCTCTAGTTCAGGTACTGATGTAAATGGTGTATGTAAAGATGTTGTAAATGTATGTATGATGGCAACTCCATGCACTGTCACACAAACATCATGAGGTTTGTATGTAACGATGTAGATGCATTGACTGTTTTAAGTGTACACGTCAGATAAAAAGGAACATTTTCTTGTAAATATAGATTAAGGCAGGTTGAGACTCATGTTCAGTACAGTTTGTTTTGTAGTGTTTTCCACTGTTGGCCTTTTGTCAGAGCATCACTAATCATGCACAAATTATTTGTTCAATTGGCACCTTATTGATATGTTACCGTGTATTTCCTGAATTACATCACACTCTGCGCTTTGATGTCATGCAGTTTTCTTACTGAAACCTGCCCAAGGCTAACATATGAAATGTCATTTTAATGAGACGGACGGCACAGGTTACACTTCTCTCTCCTCGTGTGTGTGTGTGTGTGTGCGTATGTGTGTGATTTTGGTGATAAAATGATCGATCACCAAAGGTTTTGAGCTGAAAGTCACTTAGATTTTCTAAATTTCTTCCCCTTTTTATTGTTTACTCATTAAAAAACAAACTTCATATTGCTTCTTTAAGGAGTAAATGAATGATTAGTATTAATTGAATCATTTAATTGGCAGGTAATTACTTTTTTTTCTTTATTTACAGATCATTACATATATTTTTAAAGTATTGATTATAAAATGCATCGACAAATGCATAATTTGAGGTGGAATATTTGTGATAACATACAAAAGCGATTCCTTGACATGTATTGATTATTGTCACAAATGCAAATGATTTTTAGTAGCTGAATAAAGTCACATGATGGAATTCAATGAGTAAAGACAATGTTTCATTTACATGTGATGTCTTAAAGCCAATTTTTCTTTTCTGATTTAAAGCGATAAGTCTGATTTTTTGAAGTGGGGTTGTATGAGGTACTTTATCTATAGTCAGTATTTCCACCTCTTTACCTTGACGTTATGGGAGAAATCCGTCAACAAAGATTAGACACAACAAGTTTTGGCTTTTCTCTGTGGTTTTTATTCTGAAAGCATTTTCTGCAGAAAAGGACTGCACTCTAACGCACACAAACACAGGCTGCTAGAGAGACAGACCCAGAGCTAAGGGCAGTTCTCATTTTATACAAAACATGAATACACAGTCAGCGTTTACATGGGTGACGTACAAGGCAAAAGCAGTGTCATTAGTCACATTACAGGCAATAACCTTACCATACTTGTAACACAGGATAGGAAGTATCTCACAAGATACACAGAGCTGAACATTGTATGCTCAGATAAAGAACTTCTGCATCACAAGGAGGATGTGTTTTGTCCTGTGTTTTAAAAACAAACACACAACACAGTGCTGTTATTTCAGGCATCAAGTTGTTTTAAATGTATATAATATAGTATACACAGTGCAAACAGTGATTTTACCTTGCAGAACATGAGAGTATATGGTTTACCGCTGCCTTAATCAGTTCTTTTGTTTGTGTTATTGTGTGACTTTGGTATTTTAAAGGGTTAGGAATTAACTAAACTAACAAACAAACCACTCGAGGCAATGTCAAACAAGCAGCTCCCTTGTTCTTTGAGGTAAAATTACTGTGTTTTTTATCCATGGAGTGGCTTTAACAAGAGTTTGCTTCACAGAACCATCTGAACAACCTGTTCTCATGAAAAACACTTGATTAAGATTAGAAAACAAAACCATAACGTACCGAAAGTCGACCGAGAAAAATCGTTAACCCAACCCCAAGTACAACAACACACAAAAAACGATTTTAGCCAACCGACGGGTAGGGTTAGGCATGAAAGACACTTGGTTAGGATCAGAAAAGAGGCCTCCTTACACGGCAGACTGCTGTCTCACACTACCTCACATGTTTTTACTATGGGGAAAACACACTCATATCTGCGAATTACTTTTCGTTGTTATATGTACGAAAACTGCATCAGAACAGCCTGATCTGAAATAGCCTCAGAAACTGGATTCTTTATAAACATTTCTGGCAGGTGATTGGATGCACCATCTGGCCAACCTCTTGCTGAAGTCGATCAGAAGAAAAGAGAATTTTCAATCGAGAAATGCCTTTTCTCCAAGTTGTCATCAATTGCCTCTCCACTTTCAACTGCCAGTAGCTCCTCACACACAGGACGCTGATTGGATGGTTCCCCTTTGGTCGGAACGCAGACACATTTCTTGGAGGATGACAAGATTAATTTTTGTGTGACGTGAACCGTGAACACGTTTCTAATACATGATCTTGTGTAAGGAACATTTCAGCTATTGTGGAACCAGTATTCCTGCCTGCCGTGGACGTATTAAGAGACAATGGGCCCCTGAACTAAACACAAACTCAAAGTGTACTTTTAGTCAGTTTGCATCTCCTTGGGGTAATTTTGTGTTTATTTTGTGATTATTTTTACTTGTTTTGCACCTCCTTGTGGTCATTTTGTGGTTGTTTTTATAGTTGTTTTGCATCTATTTTAGTCCATTAGTTAGTTAGTTGCATGCTTCTGGTTGTTTGTAGTCATTATGTGTCTGTTTTTGATTGATTTGTGTCAATCATTTAGCATCTCTTCTCTCAGTAATCATTTTGGATTGTTTGTTTTGTGTGTGTCCGTGGTCATTTAGCATCTATTTGTGTGTTTTTTTAGCAGCATTTTCTGACTAAGGGCACTTGACCCTATGGGCCCCTGGGCCTCTGGGCCTGTAGCCGATAGGCCCGTTGAGTAATCCATCCATGCTGGCTGCTTCTCCAAACTCAGGGGGCGTGCCACCCTTATCTATTGGATGAATACGTCATAAAACCCCACTTCAAAATACCTGAACTATTCCTTAACAGATCAACCTTTTGGGTCTGCAGTGTGGGCTCACCAAACATTAAGTTACTGACTGAAGTCTAGTGGTTAAACATTTATTTTGACCTGAGCTTTAATAAGAACGTTTACCCGAGTTAGTTTCACACATAATCTGCTTTGTGAAAATGGTGGATTTTGGAGAGATTCTGAGGACTATCGGGGACTTTGGTTTCTTCCAGAAGCTCTTGATTTTGGGGTTAGCCATCCCAAATTTCTTATTCCCCATTTTCTTTTGTAGTTTTCTTTTCATCGAATCAGATCCGGAGAGACACTGTAACACAGACTGGATCCTTCAGGTGGACTCTAACCTGACCACAGATGAACAGCTGAATCTGACTCTGCCTCAGGACGAGGATGGGACCTTCAGCAGGTGTCGGATGTTCGTCCCTGTGGACTGGGACATTGTTGCCATCAGGGAGTACGGACTCAATGAGACCACAGGGTGCCAGAGTGGATGGGTGTATGGAAACATGCTGTACGAGGCCACCATAGTCACTGATGTAGGTCAAGTATCAAGGGTGATTTTTGTTTTTTCTTTGGTATCACTTGTGCTGACTGCCCTTCCGTTGTCTTGCAGTTTGATCTTGTCTGTGACAAGTCTTACATGGCCGAAATTGTGCAGACCATATTCATGGCTGGTTTACTTGCTGGTTCATTCATCTTTGGACCTACTGCTGAATCGTAAGTGACTTGAAAAATATATATTAGAACGTTGTGCAAAGTGCAAGGAAACATTTGACGGTCACCCACTCTCTAACCTTTAGGTACGGCCGTAAGAAAACCACCCTGTTACCTGCTGTCCTCTTGCTCATATTCACCATAGTTGCTGGTGTGTCTCCAAATATCTACGTTTGCATCGTGTCGCTGTTCATAGTTGGAGCTGCACTCGGAGGATACAGAATGAACTCCACTGTATTAGGTATCACTTCTTTTTTTATCAACCTTTCTTTGATTTATGGTCAATATCACAAGCAGGGAATTGTCTTGTTCTATTTTGTTCTGCAGTAATTTTGGAGTTTCACTTCTGTTTGTAGCTACAGAGTGGATTGGGGTCAGCAGAAGGTCTTTTGCGTCCTGTATGAACCAGATGTTTTCAGCTTTTGGACAGTGTGGCATGGCTGGTCTGGTCTATGCTATCCGTGACTGGAGAACAGCACAGTATGTCATAGCAGGAGGGCAGGCCTTTGTTTGCTTGTACATATGGTAGGTGTTTAACTGTCTTTTTTCTTCAGTTTCTGATTTGACAAATTATTAATATTAATATTAATATTAAGTCTGTGAGTGACTCATTTGGATGGTGATTAATCTTTACAGGTGGATTCCTGAATCTGCCAGGTGGCTGCTTGGACAGGGAAGAACCGAAGAAGCACACAAGTTGATACGTAGAGTTGCAGCAATGAATAAAAAGAAAATCCCAAAGAATCTGCTGGATGAGGTAAGTCAGATTCACTTTTAATGATTTGATCTAATGAGACTTTTATGCACTTTGGTGCTTTGAGCTACAGTAAATGCTAACATGGGCATGCTAACATTCCCCCAAATGACACTGCTAACAGGCGTATGTTAGCCATCTTAGTAAGTTTAACATGTTTGCATGCTAACATTTGGTAATTAGCATTCAACACAAAGTACAGCTGGGGCTGATGGAAAAGGCATTAGTTCTCTTCTGTATCATATTTCACTGCATGCTAGTATGCCACCATTAATTTTAATAGAAATGGATAAAAAAAAAAGTTTATTATAAGTTGGAATAGGTATTGGACTTATTGATGGTTAAAAGTAAATTATATAAGGCTAAACAGGTGCAATATATCGGATAGGCTTAAGTGTGAACTAGTTAGCTAAAAGTAATGGACACATGTTGTCAATTACTCACCAAGAGTTTCCTTGAAGGAAAGAGGAAAGCTTTGTTTTTCTCACATGCCTCCACAGTGAACAAATAATCCAAAAACAGATGCACAAACAGTCTCATGTACGGAAAAGTAGTGTGCAACCTTCTCATCCGAGTAGTGAAAGTGTTTTAAATGAGAAGGTTTTGCAGAAAATGCATGTTTCACAAGAGGACACACGTGATACTTGGACTTGTAAATTAATGTTTTAATATAGATTTGTTGGTCTTAAAGGTGGCCCGTTATTATTTGAATTCATCGAGAATTTCTCCATTTTTGGATTCTTTGTTCACTGTGGAGGTTTTCTTCAACAATCCACAGTAACACTCGCTGAGCAACTGATCATCAGTATTTGTCGGAGCTGAAGCTAACAAAAAATGATTTAGAGTTAGTGCACTATTATAGTTTGCTTACTGTCACTGTACACTGGTGTTTGTAGAGTATATGATATCAATGGGCAATGTTCAAAGCTTCCATTGCTGAAGCTCCAGCAATGAGCTGTGTCCTCAAGGGGCGGTAACCCTTGAACACCGTGGTGGACACCGGTGGTCAGGGAAGAAGTGAAGAGTCCTTTCCTTTCGACTCCGGTGGCGGTTGCAAGGTACCGACAGACCCGAAGGGCTGCAGCCTCTGCCATGTCAGAGGCAAAGCAGCAGGTATGGGAGAAGTTCCAAGAACTCATTAAGAAAGACTTTTGGGCGGCACCAAGGTGCTTCTGGAAAAGAAGAGAGAGCTGTGACCGGATCCTCGGCAGTAAGTCAGACTCGTTCCCGGTGGGGGTTGGCCTCCGCCAGGGGTGCGGTTTGTCACCAATCCTGTTTGTGATTTTCATGGACAGGATATTAAGGCGTAGTCTGGGCGGGGAGGGGTTGCAGTTCGGTTAGTTGAGGATCTCATCCCTGCTTTTTGCATATGACGTGGTCCGGATGGCATCGTCTGTCAGTGACCTTCAGCACTCACTGGATCGGTTCTCAGCTGAGTGTGAAACGTCTGGAATGAGGATCAGCACCTCTAAATCTGAGAACAGGGCTCTCAGCAGGAAACTGGTGTATTGATTACTCCAGGTAGGGAATGAGTCCTTACCCCAAGTGAAGGAGTTCAAGTACCTCAGGATCTTGTTCACAAGTCAGGGTAATATGGAGCGTGACTTTGGCCTGAGAATCGGAAGGGGGGGTGGGGGGGTGGCGTTATTGCAGCTGCTTTAGCGCACCGTTGGGATGAAAAGAGAGCTAAGCCGGAAGGCAAAGCTCTCGATCTACCGGTCAATCTTCGTTCTGTAGGAAGTTTACACACAATACTTTAGTCAAATCAGAAGGACCTCACAGAGTATATATTGCGTAATTCAAATTCTACAGGAGGCTTCCTGGAGTCAGCAGAGTCGTTGGCAGTTTAGTGCGCCAGCAGGCATTTATTAGCAGAAGGACATCGGATGATACAGACGTCTGGAGAAATGTTCTATTCTCTATCTAGAGTAACTGTGTGCAACACAGTACCCGTGATCAGAGGCAAGAAGTATTGATATCTATTCTTACTACTCCAGCATTTATGCTTGTTATAAAGGCGTGGTTTATGTGTCTGCTTGTGCACGCATATGTGTATTTAAAAAAGTAGCCGTTCCGATTCCTCCATCTTCCACCCCCCGCGCGTCGGGGTATCATCTGTTCCACATGACTCTTCTTCTTTATCTGTGAAAAAAGCACATACTCTCATCCTCCCTGTCCCCTGCCTCCTTATATGGTTGTTCCTGCCTCCTTATATGATTGTTGTTTGCGAACGGCAATTCTCTAATCTCAACTAGTTGCCAGGTGCCTTTGTGCAAGCTGGCTATTTCATTGTCTTGTGACCTTGACTGTCCGCCAGGTTCCTGTGCTAGTGTTTTGCAGAAAGCAGAAAGCTTGGCAGAGGCACATACTATCACACTCTTAAATGAGTATACTTATTGCGTCTTATTATCACACTTTCAATAATCATTACTAATACACACGCTAACACATGATTATGATACTTCACTCATTGATTATTAATTCTTCAGTTCCTACCCCCACCTATGTTCATGAAAGCTGGGTCCGAAAGAACAAGGTTGTGTAAAACCTGAAATGGGTTTTCTCAGGAGGGTGGCTGGAGTCTCCCTAGGAGATAGGTTGAGAAGTTGGGCCATCCGTGAGGAACTCGGAGTAGAGCCGCTGCTCCTTTGTGTTGAAAGGAGCCAGTTGAGGTGGTTCAGGTGTCTGGTAAGGATGAACCCTGGGCGCCTCCCTAGGGAGGTGTTCCAGGCACGTCCAGCTGGAAGGAGGCCTAGAGCTGCTGCCCCTGCGACCTGATCCAAGATAAGCTGTTGAAGATGAGTGATGAGTTAGTGATATCATCAGGCCTTTATTGTGTGGTAAAAGCCTGGGATCACTGTTGTATGAATCTTTGTGAATTTTAGAGCGATACTGGACAGATAGTCACCCTTTGTCAGAATAAATGTGATTGTAGTGCAAACACTGAAAAATCACAGCTAGCTTTATAAAAGTGTTGTCCTCTGTTTTGTAATAATAATACATTTCCACTTCAGGTGTCTAAGGAACGAGAAGTCCAAAGTGGAGGACTCAAAGTACTTTTTAAATCGAGAGTCCTGATGAAATATTTATTCATCATATCCTTCGCTTGGTAAGTTAAGCACATTTTTGAATGTAGTTTTTATTTAAATTCAACGCAGTTTTTTGTATCATGTTCTTGTGATTTGAAGGTTTTCAGTAAATCTAGCCTACTTCTGCGTTGTTCTGAACGTGGGTAAGTTTGGTCTGAGCATCTTCCTGGTTCAGTTCCTGTTTGGGATCACTGAGGCGCCAGCTCATCTTCTCTGTATCTGGGTTCTGGAGTTGATCGGGAGAAAAAAATCTCTGATAGTGACCCTCCTGTCAGGCAGCTTTTTTTTCCTCTTAACCCTCGCGTTCCCTCAAGGTGAATTTCCTGTCTTTCACATTCAGTGCACAAGGATACGTCCACCTGACTGTCAACAGTTTAATGCACTCTGCTTACATTTCCAGACAGCGCTGTTATCATCACGGCCCTTGTCACCACTGGAAAGTTTTTTTTGAACGGGGGCGCTTCAGTTGGTATGGTGTACATTCAGGAGCTGTTTCCCACTTCTGTCAGGTAAGATAAAATAAAAAACGTACAAAATATATAATTATAGACATCTATATGTGAAAGTGAATTTCGCTTTTTTAGGCAAACAGCTGTTGGCTTGGGCTCGGTAGCGTTTAGAGGTGCAGGTTTGCTTTCTCCGCTGCTCAACATGTTGGCCGTATACCACTGGTCTGTACCCATCGTAGTCTTCAGCAGCTTTGTACTGATCAGTGGCGCTCTTGTCTTCCTGCTTCCTGAGACCAGGAGAATAGAGCTACCTGATTCAATGGATCAGGCCGAGGGCAACAGGTAAGCAAGCTTGGTGATTTAAAGAGGTACCCTGGCAATATTGGCTTTTATTGGGGGTCATTTACAGGCCAACCAGAACTGCATTTGACAAGCTTGGACTCCCCAACATGTCATTTGTTTCATCCGTCCAAAACACAAATGAAAAAGTTTACATTTGTGGACAGTTTGAGACACATAATTGTCCTTCCAGTTGTATTGAAACTAGCCATACATGAACACACTGGTAGTGATTAAGATAACAATTTACTAAAAAGTCAAAGATACAAAAGGTAAAGGTCAGAATTATGTAATCTAAATCTTCATTTTCGTTCTAGAAATATGACCATCAAGAAGACGGGCGGCGACTCCGGCATGGTCGAACACAACAGCAGAAAATCCACCAAACTGTAGTCAGAATGTTTTTAAAGATGTTTTTGTTGTGTGTAACATATATTGTTGTGTCGGATATTTTCCTTTAGTGCCCTCAAAGCTGCTGAGTCACTCAGTGTGTTGGTTTGTATGACGAGTATGTCTCAAAGTTATGTCTTTACTAGTGTCACTACTGTTCTGTAAGGAAAATAAAACATTGATAGAGATGAACTTCTGACCAGCACTTTATGAAACTACAGTCAGTACCAACGTACCTTATTGGGCTATTGTAGCAGCCGATTACAGCTTAATGACTTAAGGCCTGTCAAGAACAATGGCATTGTGAGAAACCCAGAAAGGTTTATCATATTTTATTTTATTTCGAACATGTAAAAAAAACAAACATATATATAAAACTCAATATACAAATTCCCATAAACTACAACATAAATATTTCATGTCCAAAAAGGAGTAGGAAGAAGTTTTCACTTGTCTAGTCCTACCCCTTCTCCATAACTTAAGCAATTAAATCATATTTAGTAAATATACAACTTAAACAATTACCTCACATTCATCCTGCCAACCCTCTCGTGATGATATCACATCAGACATAACCATGGATGGATTACTGAACGGGCCTATCGGGCACAGGCCAGAAGGCCCATGGGGTCAGGGGCCCTGACTCATAAAATGTTGCTGAAAAATGATCACAAAGAGATGCTAAATGATGACATGATGACAGAGACAAAAAATTACTATAGGGATGTAAAATGACCACACACAGAAACAAAAACGACGACATAGAAACATAACATCATGTACTGGATGAATACGTCATAAAACACCACTTCAAAATATCATATTCCTTTAACAGATCAACCTTTTGGGTCTGCACTGTGAGCTCACCAAACATTAAGTTACTGACTGAAGTCTAGTGGTTAAACATTTATTTTGACCTGAGCTTTAATAAGAACGTTTACCCGAGTTAGTTTCACACATAATCTGCTTTGTTAAAATGGTGGATTTTGGAGAGATTCTGAGGACTATCGGGGACTTTGGTTTCTTCCAGAAGCTCTTGATTTTGGGGTTAGCCATCCCAAATTTCTTATTGCCCATTTTCTTTTGTAGTTTTCTTTTCATCGAGTCAGATCCGGAGCGACACTGTAACACAGACTGGATCCTTCAGATGGACTCTAACCTGACCACAGATGAGCAACTGAACCTGACTCTGCCCCGGGACGAGGATGGGATCTTCAGCAGGTGTCGGATGTTCGTCCCTGTGGACTGGGACATTGTTGCCATCAGGGAGTACGGACTCAATGAGACCACAGGGTGCCAGAGTGGATGGGTGTACGGCAACATGCTGTACGAGGCCACCATAGTCACTGATGTAGGTCAAGTATCAAGGGTGATTTTTGTTTTTTCTTTGGTATCACTTGTGCTGACTGCCCTTCCGTTGTCTTGCAGTTTGATCTTGTCTGTGACAAGTCTTACATGGCCGAAATTGTGCAGACCATATTCATGGCTGGTTTACTTGCTGGTTCATTCATCTTTGGACCTACTGCTGAATCGTAAGTGATTTGAAAAATATATATTAGAACGTTGTGCAAAGTGCAAGGAAACATTTGACGGTCACCCACTCTCTAACCTTTAGGTACGGCCGTAAGAAAACCACCCTGTTACCTGCTGTCCTCTTTCTAATATTCACCATAGTTGCTGGTGTGTCTCCAAATATCTACGTTTGCATCGTGTCAATGTTCATAGTTGGAGCTGCACTCGGAGGATACAGAATGAACGCCACTGTATTAGGTATCACTTCTTTTTTTTATCAACCTTTCTTTGATTTATGGTCAATATCACAAGCAGGGAATTGTCTTGCTCTATTTTGTTCTGCAGTAATTTTGGAGTTTCACTTCTGTTTGTAGCTACAGAGTGGATTGGGGTCAGCAGAAGGTCTTTTGCGTCCTGTATGAACCAGATGTTTTCAGCTTTTGGACAGTGTGGCATGGCTGGTCTGGTCTATGCTATCCGTGACTGGAGAACAGCACAGTATGTCATAGCAGGAGGGCAGGCCTTTGTGTGCTTGTACATATGGTAGGTGTTTAACTGTCTTTTTTCTTCAGTTTCTGATTTGACAAATTATTAAGAATATTAAGTCTGTGAGTGACTCATTTGGATGGTGATTAATCTTTACAGGTGGATTCCTGAATCTGCCAGGTGGCTGCTTGGACAGGGAAGAACCGAAGAAGCACACAAGTTGATACGTAGAGTTGCAGCAATGAATAAAAAGAAAATCCCAGAGAATCTGCTGGACGAGGTAAGTCAGATTCACTTTTAATAATTTGATCTAATGAGACTTTAATGCATGTTGGTGCTTTGAGCTAAATGCTAACATCAGCATGCTAACATTCTCCCAAATGACACTGCTAACAGGTGTAATGTTTATCATGTTAACCATCTTAGTTTAACATGTTTGTATGCTAACATTTGCTAATTAGCATTAAACACAAAGAACAGCTGGGGCTGATGGAAATGGCATTAGTTTTTGTCTGTATCAAATTTCACTGCATGCTAGTATGCCACCATTCATTTTAATAGAAATGGTTAAAAAAAAAGTTTAAATAGCTAAAAATAATGGATATAGAGTTGGTACAGGTACTGGATTTGTCGATAGTAAAAAGTATATCATATAAGGCTAAACAGGTGCAATATATCGCATAGGCCTAAATGTGAGCTAGTTAGCTAAAAGTCATAGATGTTTGAAAAGTCTTCTGCCATGCTAAGTGGTAACAGTACAAGTGTGAACCTGTCCAAACTGACCTTTAAGGAAGACTTTACCCTCAAAATGATCACTTGTAAATCAATTACTCACCAAGAGTTGCCTTGAAGGAAAGAGGAAAGCTTTGTTTTTCTCACATGCCTCCACAGTGAACAAAGAATCCAAAAACAGATGCACAAACAGTCTCATGTACGGAAAAGCAGTGTGCAACCTTCTCATCCGAGTAGTGAAAGTGTTTTAAATAAGAAGGTTTTGCAGAAAATGCATGTTTCCATGGCAGAAGACATTCAGAAGACATCTTTGTTCACTGTGGAGGTTTTCTTCAACAATCCACAGTAACACTCGCTGAGCAACTGATCATCAGTATTTGTCGGAGCTGAAGCTAACAAAAAATGATTTAGAGTTAGTGCACTATTATAGTTTGCTTACTGTCACTGTACACTGGTATTTGGAGAGTATATGATATCAATGGGCAATGTTCAAAGCTTCCATTGCTGAAGCTGCAGCAATGAGCTGTGTCGTCAAGGGGCGGTAACCCTTGAACACCGTGGTGGACACCGGTGGTCAGGGAAGAAGTGAAGAGTCCTTTCCGGGATATGTTATCCCAGAAGTCTCCGGTGGCGGTTGCAAGGTACCGACAGGCCCGAAGGGCTGCAGCCTCTGTCATGTCAGAGGCAAAGCAGCAGGTATGGGAGAAGTTCCAAGAACTCATTAAGAAAGACTTTCGGGCGGCACCAAGGTGCTTCTGGAAAAACATTTGGCACCTGAGGAGGGGCAAACGGGGAACCGGCCAAGCTGTTTACAGTAAGGACGGGATGCTGGTGACCTCAACTGATGAGGTAATCGGGCTGAAGGCTCAGGGGGGATCGTTGTCAATATCTCTGGAAGTCACTGAGGTAGTCAAACAACTCCACAGTGGTAAAGCCCCAGGGATTGATGAGATTTGTTCAGAAATGCTAAAAGCTTTGGGTTGGGAGGGGCTGTCTTGGTTGACACGTCTCTTCAACATTGCATCACACTAGTCAGCATCCCTGGTAAAGTCTACTCCAAGGTGCTGGAAAGGATGGTTCGTCCTATAGTCGAACTTCAGATTGAAGATGAACAATGCGGATTCCGTCCTGGACGTGGAACAACAGACCAGCTCTTCATTCTCGCAAGGATCCTGGAGGGGGCCTGGGAGTATGCCCATCTAGTGTACATATGCCTTTTGGATCTGGAGAAAGTATATGACCTGGTCCCCGGAAGATACTGTGGGAGGTGCTGAGGGAGTATGGGCTGAGGGGGTCACTTCTGAGGGTCATCCAATCTCTGTACACTCAAAGCGAGAGCTGTGACCGGATCCTCGGCAGTAAGTCAGACTCGTTCCCGGTGGGGGTTGGCCTCCACCATAGGTGCGCTTTGTCACCAATCCTGTTTGTGATATTCATTGACAGGATATTAAGGCGTAGTCGTGGTGGGGAGGGGTTGCAGTTCGGTGGGCTGAGGATCTCGTCTCTGCTTTTCGCAGATGATGTGGTCCTGATGGCATCGTCTGTCAGTGACCTTCAGCACTCACTGGATCGGTTCGCAGCCGAGTGTGAAACGTCCGGGATGAGGATCAGCACCTCTAAATCTGAGAACAGGGCTCTCAGCAGGAAACCGGTGTATTGATTACTCCAGGTAGGGGATGAGTCCTTACCCCAAGTGAAGGAGTTCAAGTACCTCAGGATCTTGTTCACAAGTCAGGGTAATATGGAGCGTTACTTTGGCCGGAGAATCGGAAGGGGGGGGGGTTGCGTTATTGCAGCTGCTTTACCGCACCGTTGGGATGAAAAGAGAGCTGAGCCGGAAGGCAAAGCTCTCAATCTACCGGTCAATCTTCGTTCCTACCCTCACCTATGTTCATGAAAGCTGGGTCATGACCGAAAGAACAAGGTTGTGTAAAACCTAAAATGGGTTTTCTCAGAAGGGTGGCTGGATTCTCCCTAGAAGATAGGTTGAGAAGTTGGGCCATCCGTGAGGAACTCGGAGTAGAGCCGCTGCTCCTTTGTGTTGAAAGGAGCCAGTTGAGGTGGTTCAGGTGTCTGGTAAGGATGAACCCTGGGCGCCTCCCTAGGAAGGTGTTCCAGGCACGTCCAGCTGGAAGGAGGCCTAGAGCTGCTGCCCCTGCGACCTGATCCAAGATAAGCTGTTGAAGATGAGTGATGAGTTAGTGATATCATCAGGCCTTTATTGTGTGGTAAAAGCCTGGGATCACTGTTGTATGAATCTTTGTGAATTTTAGAGCGATACTGGACAGATAGTCACCCTTTGTCAGAATAAATGTGATTGTAGTGCAAACACTGAAAAATCACAGCTAGCTTTATAAAAGTGTTGTCCTCTGTTTTGTCATAATAATACATTTCCACTTCAGGTGTCTAAGGAACGAGAAGTCCAAAGTGGAGGACTCAAAGTACTTTTTACATCGAGAGTCCTGATGAAATATTTATTCATCATATCCTTCGCTTGGTAAGTTAAGCACATTTTTGAATGTAGTTTTTATTTAAATTCAACGCAGTTTTTTGTATCATGTTCTTGTGATTTGAAGGTTTTCAGTAAATCTTGCCTACTTCTGCGTTGTTCTGAATGTGGGTAAGTTTGGTCTGAGCATCTTCCTGGTTCAGTTTCTGTTTGGGATCACTGAGGCGCCAGCTCATCTTCTCTGTATCTGGGTTCTGGAGTTGATTGGGAGAAAAAAATCTCTGATATTGACCCTCCTCGCAGGCGGCTTTTTTTGCCTCTTAACCCTCGCGTTCCCTCAAGGTGAATTTCCTGTCTTTAACATTCAGTGCACAAGGATACGTCCACCTGACTGTCAACAGTTTAATGCACTCTGCTTACATTTCCAGACAGCGCTGTTATCATCACGGCCCTTGTCACCACTGGAAAGTTCTTTTTGAACGGGGGCAGTTCAGTTTGTATGGTGTACATTCAGGAGCTGTTTCCCACTTCTGTCAGGTAAGATAAAATAAAAAACGTACAAAATATATAATTATAGACATCTATATGTGAAAGTGAATTTCGCTTTTTTAGGCAAACAGCTGTTGGCTTGGGCTCGGTAGCGTTTAGAGGTGCAGGTTTGCTTTCTCCGCTGCTCAACATGTTGGCCGTATACCACTGGTCTGTACCCATCGTAGTCTTCAGCAGCTTTGTACTGATCAGTGGCGCTCTTGTCTTCCTGCTTCCTGAGACCAGGAGAATAGAGCTACCTGATTCAACGGCTCAGGCCGAGGGCAACAGGTAAGCAAGCTCGGTGATTTAAAGAGGTACCCTGGCAATATTGGCTTTTATTGGGGGTCATTTACAGGCCAACCAGAACTGCATTTGACAAGCTTGGACTCCCCAACATGTCATTTGTTTCATCCGTCCAAAACACAAATGAAAAAGTTTACATTTGTGGACAGTTTGAGACACATAATTGTCCTTCCAGTTGTATTGAAACTAGCCATACATGAACACACTGGTAGTGATTAAGATAACAATTTACTAAAAAGTCAAAGATACAAAAGGTAAAGGTCAGAATTATGTAATCTAAATCTTCATTTTCGTTCTAGAAATATGACCATCAAGAAGACGGGCGGCGACTCCGGCATGGTCGAACACAACAGCAGAAAATCCACCAAACTGTAGTCAGAATGTTTTTAAAGATGTTTTTGTTGTGTGTAACATATATTGTTGTGTCGGATATTTTCCTTTAGTGCCCTCAAAGTTGCTGAGTCACTTAGTGTGTTGGTTTGTATGACGAGTATGTCTCAAAGTTATGTCTTTACTAGTGTCACTACTGTTCTGTAAGGAAAATAAAACATTGATAGAGATGAACTTCTGACCAGCACTTAATGACCCAATGAACATTGGCTTTATTAGGAACCCATTTTTTTTTTATTTTGAACATGTAAAAAAAAAAAAAACATATATAGAAAACTCAATATACAAATTCTCATAACCAAAATTTTCAGGTCCCAAAGGGAGTAGGAAGAAGTTTTCTCTTGTCTAGTCCCACCCCTTCTCCATAGCTTCCATCCACCCTACGCCTAGTATATACAACTTAAACAATTACCTCACATTCATTCTGCAAACCCTCTTGTGGTATCACACCAGACACAACCATGGATGGATTTCTGAATGGGCCTACTGGGCACAGGCCAAGGGGCCCTGACTCATAAAACGTCTAAATATAGATGCAAAAACACCACAAAAAAGATAAAGAGGACTAAAAAACAAAAAAAAATGTCTAAAAATAAGTACACAATGACCACAAAGAGACCCAAAATGACTACAAAACGACTAAAAATAAACTCTTTGAATTCAGGTGTCCTAGACAGAGTGGGGGGCCTCTTGCATGTCTGTGCCCAGGGGTCCATTGCCTCATAATACGTCCATGGACGCAACAGCAATTTGGGCCAGTGTGGATAAAAATGTTCTTTCCCCCATTCCCCCATTCTTTCAGCACCCTTGCTCGGACCACACCCATCTTCGAACACCGCCTTCACTTTGATCTCAACACACGTGTACATTTTTGTGACTTTGTATCTTGCACGATTGTGACGTTATCACGGCGACAAAATTTGTCCGCAGGAGACTGACACCAAGCAAAATTCACAAGACCGCCTCTGTGGTAGCTCATTTACAGGAAACATTTTGTCATGATGACACTCAGACTCACAAAATGTAGTAGGAGACCAGAGGAATAGGATTAAGTGCATAAACTGATCGGGACAATGTTAACACAGTCGGGGTGAGAGTCCTGAGAGGAGGTTAAACTGCATGTTTTCACACAGAAACTGTTCTAGCATCTAAAAATATGAGTTGTGACATCCAGCTGTGCTTTAACAACTTCTTATCAGTCTGGAAACAAGACAGTATGGCTTTATGGACATATTATCGCTCACTGTCCATTTATCACTTACTGTCTAAGTGACAAACTCAAACATGAGTTAACACGCAGTTGAGTTTCACATTCAGCAGACATGCCAAGATGAGAAGTTATAGAATAAGGGGCTAACAATATTAATCTTAAAGCAGGAATTTATACTGTAGCTGTAGTTTTTGAACTACTGGGTATCTGTTTTATTATTAGTACAGGGTTCAGTTTGAGCATAAAACAAAGCAAAAGTCTGGTATCTGATGTAGAAACATCTCACAATGAAGTTTCACTCTACAAGTGTTGCTGGCGTTTTGTTTTCTTCCTCATCAGTCTTCTACCGTGACGAGGCAGAAACGTAAATCGAAGCAGACACGATGTAAAAAAACCTAAAAGATTTCAGAAAACAAGAAGCATTTTTCCTTTAAAGTTTGCAGACGAAGCATAACGAGTCTATTGTTATGTTGTTGCTGTAACAACCGCGCCACTAAAGTTATGATGACTTCATATTATGCAACAGGGTTACCTTTCATGTGAGTGTGCTCAGAAGCGTTCATAAGTCAGCATACATGTATTGTAAAAGTCGATGAAAGATCTACAGCACTTTCTGTGAGAGATTAGCAGCGTCACGTCTGCAAACAATTGATATTTTGCTTTTATAGTAGATTATCTATATACAGGTATATTATATATATTAGGGAGTTAAGACACCCCAAAACTTTTTTTCAAAAAGTGCTAAAATAATTAGGAAAAAAGGTTGTTGATCAATGAATGCTGGGGTAAATTTAACTGTGGGCTTCAGGTCAAAGCACAGAGATGGTAGGCAGATGTCACATGGTACAAAGAGTGACAAATGTATGTCACGATAAGACCACCTCTTGAAATTAAATGGCCACTAAGTGCTGTCTCATCCTTCCTGGGGCAGAGGCTACTGTCCCGAGTTTAAACATTAATGGATTTTGTTTAAAGGTCATCCTCTATCAGCATCTGTAAATCCATAATCACCTTCCCTGATCATGGCTGATTTTGGAGAGATTCTCCGGAGTATTGGAGAGTTTGGATTATTTCAGAAAATCACCCTTTTTGCTCTTTGTTTTCCAAATGTGATTCTGCCTTTTCACTTTGCCAGTGTATTTTTCATCCAGTCGGATCCGGAGCGACACTGCAACACAGACTGGATCCTTCAGGTCGACTCTAACCTGACCACAGATGAGCAGCTGAACCTGACTCTGCCTCGGGACGAGGATGGGACCTTCAGCCGGTGTCGGATGTTCGTCCCTGTGGACTTGGACATTGGTTCCATCAGGGAGTACGGACTCAACGAGACCACAGGGTGCCAGAGTGGATGGGTGTACGGCAACATGCTGTACGAGGCCACCATAGTCACTGATGTGAGTGATAGGTCTGTGTGGTGGTCATTTATAATACATATCTTTATCCTTTTTTCTAACCAGGTGTTTCATTTCCCCACAGTTTGATCTCGTCTGTGAGCACGCTAATTTGTTGGAAGTTGCACAAGCAGTGTTGATGGCTGGCATTCTTGTTGGTTGTCTCTTATTTGGACCTTTTGCTGAATCGTAAGTGTACTTGAAATTGTTCAGAAGATATCCTCTCGTTGAATGAAACTCCACCACATAAAGAATGAGCAAGTTATATTTCACTGACTGGAGTTTTTTTTTGTCTGTTCCAGGTTCGGTCGTAAACGAGCGTCTCAGATTCCAGTCATTGTGATGCTCGTTTTTACTGTGACAAACGGATTATGTCACAACTTCTATTTATATTTGGCATCCCAGTTCATGTTGGGAGTCGGCTACGGAGGTTATCGACTGAACAGCGTCATATTGGGTACAGTTTTCTCCATACCACACATGGTCAGTTTCTGTGCATTTAACTCTTCATGTTTAATGCAAACTAACAGGATAAGAACAGGTCAGATTATCCTTTATTACTTTACAGCTAAAAGAAGACAATAGTGTAAAAACATGTAAGATATAACACAAGTACACAAACAGGAAAAAAGCAAGAAAACAATAGAAAAACATTTAACAGCAAAAAAGCAAAAACAGTCGACTTCATCCCAATATCAAAAATATCCCAATTATTAACACTCTCTTCTATTCAAACTTTTCTCTGGTTCATTTTATTTTTCTACATTATTTTCTTTCCACACGTTTAATCATTTGTCTTTTCCAACCATAAAAAAAGAATGAGCTTTTCCTCTCTGCAGTGGAGCAATCGAGAGCAACAGCTAACAGTTCAATTCAATGTTATTTACAGTGCCAAATCATGACAAAAGTTATCTCAAGACACTGTACATATAGAGTAGGTAAAGACCACACTATGACTTATTTATGATTTACAGAGACCAGTAGAGCAGTAATTATTAAAGTTATTATAAACAGTATTAATCCATCAATCTTGTGCACACAGTGGCGATGAAAACCTTCCTTTTAACAGGCAGGAATGAGCAGACTCAGCTCTATGGTGGGCGGACATCCGTCCTGACCGGCTGAGGAGAAAGAAAAAGAGAGAAAGAAAGAAAGATGAGACAGACAAATAACCTTCATCACAAAATTTCAGACATTATTAATAAACCATTTACCTTGTACTGTTCTGCATGCTGCTGTAGCATTGTTAACAGTAGCTAAAGCAAGTTCACAGACACCATATTTCTATCTACAGGTAAACCACAATAAAAGTATTTTTAATCGACTAAAAGGCTCATTTATCAACAGTTATATTTCTGTTTACCCCCCATTTAATTGTTTAACAAGAATATTATTTATTGATGTATTCATATATATTGTTGTTTTTATAGTCCAAATAACCTTTTATAACATCACTGTGCTTCATTTCCTGTTTTCAGCCACCGAGTGGATCGGGGCGTCCAGAAGGTCATGGGGAGCGTGTGTGACTCAGGTCTTCGGTGCAGTCGGACAGTGCGCCCTCGCTGGTTTGATCTACTTCATCAGAGACTGGAGACTGGCTCAGTTTATCACCGCAGCTCCTCTTGCAGTTGTTGCTGTTTACATATGGTTTGCATTAACTCTTTTTATTGCCCTCTATAATTGCTTTACTATCTTGGTTAGGCCAAGGACACCTTAGCCGGAGGTCCCGTGGACCCTGCTCCTGCGGTAAAAAGTGAGATTTCTGTGTCTTTTTTTAAATTATAAAGCCGGTTGAGGGCGATATAAAAACTGTGAAAGTATCAAAATGCTCAATCCACAGAGAAATACACACGGTCCGCATCAGAAACTGTGTCTTCAAACGAGCCCCAGGACTTCTGTACGGTTGTGTGGCCACAATTACACTATATGTTGGTAGAAAGTGCTGCTACAGTCATTCACCGGCTGCAGCGACGGTGCAGAGAGAGCGCAGATGAACACTGACCAATGAGAGCAGACTGGCCTTTTTCAGGAGGGTCTTAAAGAGACAGGCGCTAAAACGGAGCGTTTCAGACTTAGGATGAATACGGGTATATTCAGACAGAAAGGATGACAAAAATAATGTGTTATTTGCACAACAACTCTTTTTATGTTGCATACAATACTAAGCTATTAAAACACATTTTTCTTTTTATGTATTTATTTATACATCCTGTTTTAATGTTAAATATAAATGTGGGAGGCACAGTACATCCTTAAGCTCCTCTGTATGTGTTGTGTAAATTATATGGGGTTTGTTTTCGGGGTTTTTTACGAATTGGTCAATATTATTATTATTGCTTTGATTTATATAGCACCTTTCTCGGTGCTTAAGGCGCTTTACAGAGTCCAGTTTCATTCACTTTACCACCACATACATGGTGGTGGTAAACTACGTAGTAGTCACCACCACCATGTCACCAACACCAGTCACAGCTGCCTTGGGGCGGACTGACGGAAGCGTTGCAGCTAATCAGCGCCTACGGCCCCTCCGACCACCTCCTCAAACATACAGCAGTCATACACACATTTACACGAGGCAAGGTGGGTGAAGTGTCTTGCCCAAGGACACAACCACCATGACACAAGTAGGGCAGGGCAGGGATCAAACTGCCAACCCTTCGGACATTGGCCGACTCGCTCTACCAACTGAGCCACAGTCACCCCAATATATCTTTGCTAATAATATGTTGGATTTTGTTCATGAATACTTTAAGAAATATTGAAATTTTTTGAAAAAGAAAAAGAAACACAATGCTTTTGCACCCCTGCAGTAACTCTGTTGAAGATCTCTGCTCTATTGTTTTAAAGGTCAATTAGTAATAGTCTTTAATCAATTGAAACACTTATTTTACTTCCTATCAGGTTTATTCCAGAGTCGGCCAGATGGTTCTTGAGCAGAGGAAGAACAGAAGAGGCTAAACAGCTGATCATCAAAGTGGCGGCCATTAACAAACGCACTGTTCCAGAGTCTCTGCTGGAAAAGGTACCGACCCTTCACAAAAATAAAACATTTTGCCCCATTGGAGCGAGGCTTAAATTAAATAATTTATATATTGGCAATTCATGGTGAAAATGCCTTTACTTGAGAAAATATTGAATATTTAATGAGCAGTGGGGCGACACGGTGATGTGGTGGTTAGCACTGTCGCCTGACAGCGAGAGGGTTCCTGGTTCGAATCCCGGCCCTTCTGTGTGGACTTTGCATGTTCTCCCGTGTCTGCGTGGGTTTTGTCCGGGTTCTCTGGTTTCAATTCAATTCAATTCAATTTTATTTACAGTGCCAAATCATAACAAAAGTTATCTCAGGAATCTTTACAGAGTAGGTAAAGACCACACTCAATGACTTATTTATGATTTACATAGACCCAACAATTCCTCTGTAGAGTACGGTGGCAACGAAAACCTTCCCTTTAACAGACTGGAACGTCAGACAGACCCAGCTCTGTGGAGGACGCACATCTGTCTTGACCGGTTGGGGAGGAAGAAAAGGAGAGAGAAAGAGAGAAAAGACGGACAGATGGACAGAGAGAGACAGACAGACACACTTCCAGAGATGCAAGCAAAGCCTAACAGTAACTATAATATTTATATATATATATATATATATATTTATAGTATAATGTGAATATAACGTATATGTTAAGACAGTTAATACAACAGAATAGTAGAAACAAGCACAGCTAAGGTGACAGAATATGAAAATGATAATAATTATGGTGGCAAACATGATCAGTGATGAGTAGTGGCAATAGCAGCTACGATACAGCTACAAATTTTATAGTTTATTAAACTAGTGATAGTATATATGAGTAACAGTGATAATAGCAGCAGGAAGCGTCATGTAGGACCACGGCAGCAGGCACCACCACGATCAGCAGAGACCTGCGAGACGACAAAGCACAAACAGCTCCGGGGAAGAAGCTGAATTAGTAACACGCATTAATGAAACATGAATGATACAGACAGAGAGGAGAGAAGCTCAGAGTATCAGGACAACTATTATCCCCCGGCAGACTAGGCCTATAGCAGAATAATTAAGCAGAATAAAGTCTCATCGTAAGTCCTAGCTGTAAGCTTTATCAAAAAGGAAAGTTTTAAGTTTACTTTTAAATAAGGGGACAGTGTCTGCCTCCCGAATAACATTTGGGAGTTTGTTCCACAGGAGAAGAGCTTGGTAGCTGATGAGATGTTTCCTCCCACAGTCCAAAGGCATGCAGGTGTTAGGTAAATTGATGACTCTAAAATTGCCCATAGGTGTGATTGTGAATGGTTGTTTGTCTCTGTGTGTCTCTGTGTGCCCTCTGATAAACTGGCGTCCTGTCCAGGGTGAAACCCGCCTCACGCCCGATCAGCTTCAGCCCCCCGGCGACCCCAACAGGGACAAGCGGTTGAAGATGGATGAATGAATAATGAGCAGTGTCTCTTAACTGTATCAGAGAGATCTTGACTCAACTCCTTCGTAAGTTTTGAGGCAAACGTATTGGATTATAATGGCCTGGAAACACTGCAGTCAATTACTGGATTGCATTAAGTTATTTAGGACAACATAACAGAACAAGTTACATGAAGAGTCAATACAGCAGAGTGCATCACCTCTCTGATACAGTGTGAACAAAAGGCTGTTGGATGACATGATGGGTGATATTGTGTCCACCCCCCTGTGCGTTACAGATTGTTGAGAAAGAAACTGAGAAAAGGGGAGGCTTAATAATTCTTATCCAATCATCTGTGCTTAGGAAGTATTTCCTTACCATAATATTGGCATGGTAAGTTACTTTTTACAACACACATGAGAACCCCTGAGCCAATAAATTATATTTCAAATAGATTAACGGTTGTTTTCCTTTTTGAAATCGCCAGGTTCTCGTTGAATGTCGCCTACTACTGCCTTTCATTCAACATGGGAAATTTAGGCATGGACATCTTCGTGACGCAGCTCATGTTTGGTCTGACTGAACTACCAGCTCATATTCTTTGCATCTGGCTGCTGGAAGCACTCGGGAGAAAAGTGTCGTTGATGTCAACTCTCCTGGTCGGGGGATTCTTGTGCATCTTGATCGTAGCTGTTCACGGTAAAGCACTTCAGAAGGTGTTTCTCGTCTGTTATAGCAGCTTGTGGCTTGGGGTTGCAATGTTAGTTAGGTCAGTGGGAGTGTAAATAAAAGTGTGTTTAGTGAGTTCTCACTGTAACAGCAGTCCGTGCGTCCTGCAGCCAGCTGCTGTCACTGTCACTGTCACAGCCACGTGAGAAGGTTGAAGTGCCTCGAAGCGCTTGTGCGAGTATCAACCTGGCACTGCGGATCTGAGGCTGGCAGTGAAATCTGGGTGCAATGATACAAACAATGGCTCTCAAGTACGACTCGGTTCCCTCCGTTCATACCAGAGAGCCGAAGTGCTTTGTTGGCGAACGTCACATCACTACTATATGAAGCCATGGATGGATGACTGTACGGGCCTAGTGGGCACAGGCCCAGGGGACCATAAAGTCAGGGGCCCTGACTTATAAAATGTTGCTGAAAAAATCCCACAAATGACCACAAAGACATGCTAAATGACCCCAAGTATACACAAAACGACCAAAAATGACTATGGGGATGCAAAACAACCACAAAGAGATGATGAATGACTGAAAAAAGACACAAAAAATGGCCACAAAGACACAGATAAGGATTTAAAAAAGATGTTAAATGACCACAGAGAGAAACAAAACAACCAAATAGAAACGTAAAATGTGTAAAATAAATGCAAAACCACAAAAAGATGCAAAAACAATTATAAGTGTGTGTGTGTGTGTGTCTGCACCCAGTGTTATGAATTATCCTGCTCTTTTTTGCAGAATCGACAGTGGTTGTATTGTATTCTACCTCTTTATATATAGGTTACGGCCTCCAAACAATTGAATAAATTGACTAGTGGCTCAAAATGGAGACCGAAACATAAAAGAAGGACACCAAAGAAAATAGAACTTTTACCGTTTTTTATTAAACAACTTATCCCACCGGGAAATAAACATTCTTGAAGGAAAACAAGCGAAATACAAATAAGGACCTTACCAAAATAAGAAATCAGCAAACCCAAAAAGGGACCTGGAGATGCCGGCCAAACTCAGCAAAAATGGAGGAAGACCAGGCCACCCCCTATAGGGACGTCGAAGCTGGCCCCCCTCCCTACCTAACAAAACCAAATTATAAACTAAAAACCAAACAAAGAAAAGAAGGCAGCCAGCCATCTCCAGGCCAAAAATATAACAACTACTAAAGCAAAGATTTTAACAAATCATAATGTGGAACCAAAGGTGCTGGTGGGTCTGGTCTTGCTGGCTTTATATTACAGGTTGGCAGTCAGGCAGTTGATCGGCTGCAGGTGTGTCAGCCTGATCGCCAGCCTGCTGAGAAAAGGGAAAACAGGTTTAGGCACATGGAGGAGATCTTTCATGGCCACACGCAACAATATATATTTTTTAATCTCACCAAAAATGTTTTTTACATGTTCAGGCTGAGAAAACACATTGTTGAAAAAGGTTTGAGAGTCACTGGGTTAGTGAGTCCTGAAATATCTGGATGTATTGCCATAACATTCAGCACAAATTTTGATGGTTCCCGGTGATGTCACAAACGTTTCCTGTAGCTCCACCAGCAGATTTATGTTTTTTATTCACAGTCAAATCTCAACAATATCAGATGCATCGCTCATTGCTCGTTCTAAGATCAAGTTAATTGGACAGTATTGAATTCATCTGACACTGTGTTCATCTGTTCCAGGTGATGCTGTCGCTGTGACCACGTTAGCGACCTCCGGACGTTTCTTCATCAACTGGGCCGGATCCATATGCAGCGTGTACGTTCAGGAGCTGTTCCCAACATCTTTTCGGTAAGTCCTCTGTCTCCATAAGTCTCTTCATTTCACTGATACATTCATAAGTGCGTTCATGAGAGTGACGCATGCAAAAGTACATTCTGGTTGGTTGTGACACCACTGGAGGACACTACTGTTGTCAGCTCAGGGTTAAACATGAGACTTGGTTACTATTTTTCTATTCAAATCGGTTCAAAACACATCATTTGGTACTTTGCAGAGCTGCATATAGTGACAGTTTACACAACATATTTCATTAAATTTAATTAAATGCATTTATTTCAGGCAGCATTCATTACAATAGCATTTGCACAGAAAACGGCAACATTTGAAGGCAAATTGTGCCTGAAAAGGAGTGGGAAGAAGAACAAATCTTATTTATACTCCAGCCCTTTTTCTCATCAAGTGTCTTAAACAGAATGTGTGTTGTCACTTCCTGAATTTATGCAAACAAATGTAAAAAAAACAGAAACACACACAAAAAAACTAACAATAATAATAATAACATAAGAAAATTAACACAATGGAGGGGGGGGGCAAGCTATAAAAAACTACCACAGTGTAAAAGGTAAATGAAGAACACGCTGTACATGTTATAATAAAGAAAACATACATATAACATATTATAAAACTGAATTTTTTTTTGAATAATAATAAAAACATTTGTTTGATAATTTTATTTAGCACTTTTCAATTCAAAGATTAAGATTAAACTCCATGTTGATACTATTATAGAATAAAACAAACATGCACTGTAAAAAAACCCTTTTTGCACTTATTTATTCTTATTATTATTAACTTCTGTTTAAATTGAATGGAGTCAAATTTATACATTTGAATGGATTAAATAGATTTAAGCGGTAATGTATCTGAGTCTCCTTAACTTTATTTTGACAAAATCCACTGCATTGTTTTAATTTAAGGCAAAACTATTTCTATTTTACGTCTCGATTAACAAAAATATTTTGGAATTAAGAGCAGAAAAAATAATTTTCAATTTATAGCAACAGTTTTCACAATATGTTTTGATATAGTTTGTATTTTGTGATATTCCTTTTAATATATATTCTGTACTCTTTGAGCTTGACACAATGTACAATGTTTAAAGTACGACATGAAAACCCCTTTTTGAAGAACAAAGAACTCTTTTTAAAATGCATTTTTCTTTCATTTTCAATGATTTGTTGTTGTGGTTCACATTTTATTCTTTCTTTGACATCGGAAATGATTTGAAAATGATCAATAAAGATGTCGATGTAAAAGAACAAATGTTTGGTGTGGTACATGAGTATAAGCTGTGCACGTCTGTGTGTGTTTCAGACAAACAGCCTCTGGGTTGGGCTCCATAGCGAGCAGAGCCGGCGGCTTGCTGTCCCCGTTGCTCAACATGTTGGCCGTGTACCACTGGTCCATACCCACCGTAGTTTTCAGCAGCCTTTCGCTGATCAGTGGCGCTCTCAGCTTCCTGCTTCCTGAGACCAGAAGAAGAGAGCTTCCTGATTCCACCGATGAGGCCGAGGGCAACAGGTGAGCGAGCGAACCTTCACCGTGCTGCCCTGAGCTAATCAGTGTTAGCCACATCCGGCTGTTAGCAACATTCCAGGATTTCTCCGTTAACAGTTGTTAGACGAAAAAAACTGTCTCAATGGCTTATTTGATGAGTGTATTTGCCGAAACAAACCATGGGATGATTTTACACCGGAACATCACTTTAAGAAGGTAACATATAGAGGTGATTGTGTTCCAATAAAGTTTACAAAAGAGCAAAAAAAAAAAAATACAATCATCAGCACACATAGTGACCATGAATGTGACAAGATGGAGGCTCTGAAAGAACAGGCCTGTGAATGTCATTTGTCCAGGTCATCATTATCCTCAAAGCAATTTCAGTCAAAAACAACTGGACTGGTTGTTTGTCTAGGAAGACGTTTCACCTCTCATCCAAGAGGCTTCATCAGTTCATGTACGCATCTGACCAAGCTGGGACTGGTCCAACTAAGCATCTATGCAAAAAGTAGAGAAACCATCGCTAAACAGAGGAGGAGGTCTGAGTCACCACTTGTCTCCACTTTACAATGCTGCCCTTTCATCCCTTCCCGTTTAGACTCAATAGAGCACTAACAAAGTCGAAACCAACTTCCCACCAACGACTGCCACTCCAACGACGGCCGTTTCTTGGAGCACAAAGGGTTCCAGTGACATCATCGGCGTGAGAGGTTAAATACCTGGATCTCCACACCAGTTAGCTGGTCCAGTCCCTGTCTGGTCAGACATGAACCGATGAAGCCTCTTGGATGAGAGGTGAAACGTCTTCCTAGACAAATAACCAAGTCCAGTTGCTTTTGACTGAAATTGCTTTGGGGACTCTGGAAGAAAAGGCTCGCCTGCAGTTACATCTTATCGCCACAGAGGTCGCTAGAAACAACATCTCAAATCTTATAGAGTACAACTTTAAGTACTACACAAATCAAACCCTCCTCCATTATGGATAAAGAAAGAGTTTAACGGTAATCATTTTGTTTTTGTAGTTTTGTTGACAAAAAGATTAAAACAAATACATGACAGAAAATATAAAATGTAAAAAAACCACTTCAACTTAACTAACTCACTCTTCTGTGTATTTCTTTCTCCGACAGAAATAAGACGACACCGAAGAACCAAAGAGAATCAAACAAACCTGCACAAAGCAAAGCTACCAGACTATAATCTGAATATTTGTATTACTTGTGTGCGTTGCTGCTCTGCCAGCAGCGGAGCCGTGAAACAGATTACTTACATGCTGTCATGATTGACAACGGAGAATACACGGAGGAGACCCAAATGCAGACACGGAACGCAGGAGACGGTATTAACAAATTTAATAAAACTTATTTTACAAAAAAGGTGCATTAACACAAAGGAAAAACACGAAGAACTAGATACAAACTCACACGATGAATGGAGACAAGAGGAACAGGTACATCAGGGTAGGTAGAACGTATGATCCGGCACTGAGTGAGGCCCAGTACCGGATTATATACAGACCGGCAGGTGATCAATGCTAACAGGGATCACCTGCCAGGAAAACAAACTCAACACCAGAAAAAGAATAGCACATACAGAAAAACACCGACAGAGGGAGACAAAAACAACGATTAAAGGGGAGAAGGCACAGACTGTCCAGAATCACAACACATGCACTCCATTTTGGACACTTCATTGTTTTTTTACTGTTGTGCCAAACGTCAACACACAAAATATCTCACAGTCTGATGAGCTGATAAAGTTACTGAAAACATTCATGCTCACAAGGTAACAGACCCTTTTAATTTACCTTTTTAATATTCTAATATTTTCAGTCAGTTTTTACCTTGAAGTTAAACACAAGCATGTTCCTTAATTATTTATTACTACTGTTATTACTGTTTTCTGAGATTTATTTTCCACTGAGATATGATTGCTGAAGTTCTCAATGAAAAAATATCCACCATTAAAGGCCCACTGTGAAAAAATACACCTGTGGAAAATCACACTATTGTAGTCTCTCAAATAAAATGTTTTACTCTTTTTTTGGAGAAAACCAAAAACCATTCAGCTCTGTTGTTTTTTGGGGCGACTGAAGAAGTCTGAAACAGCTTCAGGTTAGCAGCAGGAAGAAGGTAAATGGCCAAATGGGTATTTTTATGTGAAACAACAGCAAGATTCAAGCAGTTCGTACATTTTAAAGAGAGGACGATTGAGTTCATCCCTGTTATTTGACAGAGTTTTATTAATATTTGGATGATGAGAAGAGGGTTTGTTGAACAATTAACAGGATAATCAGAAAAAAATATGAAAACCGACTCAAATCTTAATATTAATACATATTTATGAGAAAATATTATGGTTAAAGTTATCATGAAATACTTTTGCAGTAAAATGGAGATTATTTTTATATAATAATTCTATTAGAATAAGTTATCTTAAACAAGGAATAGAACAACATAAATAAAAAAACGTGCCTCTACGTGCACCTAGAGCTTGTTGATTGTTTCGCAAAACTTGACCTCGCCCGTATCATCCTGTCCACTTAGCGCTAGCACACGCCACAGATCCCCCCCTCACACATGTTACAATATCACGCCTCAAGCTAGGCATACGCTGTGTGACGTTAGCAGTTGCTATCTATGAGTAAGTTAGCCAGCCTATCTCTGTGTAAACTAGCCATCCTACCTCTGTGTAGCATGTACTCCATGCCGTTTATCGATGAGAGAAGAGACGGACGCGTTCACAGGAATCTGGTGCACACGCACTGATGAGCACTCGTTGGGAGGGAACTGAGGAGCTCGTTGGTAGAGGGGGAGGGGCGTGACAGTTGTAAACATTCGAAATTTGACTGAGTCAACTCAATCTGCCAGACTTGGCGACTGCAGCTTCATTAATGTTCGACAAGAATTTGCATGAATATCGTATCAAATCGTATTCACATAGAGTCATTGGGATGAGCTCAAAATTAATTTTAGTAAGAAAGAAATGCCTACTAATAATTGGGAAATGTATTTTCGGAAAGTTGCATGACCCAAAAGGCACCCGTCTCAGAGAATCACCCCAAATGATAGAAATCATCCACACGCAGCATTCTTCCTCCTGACCACCAGGAGGCACCAGCAGGAAATAAATCTGCCACAGGGTTGTCACAAACATGCAACATGCAATATCCATACACGCACAATATCAACCTTTAATGTGGTCGGCTTTGCAAAGTAGATGAGAGGTAATCATAAATGTTGCTGTGTTCCTGAGGTCGATCAAACCGTCTTTGATGGTAAACTGAAGACAAACACTGAGTCAAGACGGTAACTGGAGTTCAGTCTCATAAAGAGACACAATAAACAGCCTGTAGCGTCTATAATAACATTTTAGTGCACCTCAGGTGACCTGCAGCTGTAATATACCATATATTAGTCACTCTGAGTGCTTGAATGTACCTGAGTAAGATTAAACATTAGTGTTATATTGTTGAAAGCTGGGGTGCAGCACTTTTTCTTCCTGAGACAACCAACATCAACACGGCTGATTTTGGCGAGATTGTTTTTATTTTGTTTTTACTTTATTGAGAAACTACTACTAAGTTGTCAAGTTTTTTGGGGCTCATAAGAATTCAGCATCTTTAAAAAAATTAGGGCAATGTTTTCAAATCACAGGTTAACGCTTGTTTTAATGTTTCAGATGGGGACAAGTGGTTGAAGATGAATGAATGAATGAATGTTGTGTCATAAGTGGACATCTGATAAATATGATGAGTCAGAGGTGTGAAGATAACAGTCTGGAGTTTAGTTCAGGTGAAAACAAAGACTCGTGATAAGAAACATATTCTTCATAATACACAGCCTACAATAATAAAGCTCAGGTTGAATCAAATAATCATTTACTGAGTGTAGCAGATACTTCGGTATGGTTAAACATTAATGGTATATTGTTAAAAGCCGTGGTGCAGCCCTTTACATTTTTTAGATGACCAAGGACATGGCTGATTTTGGAGAGATCCTGAGGAACATTGGAGAGTTTGGATTATTCCAGAAGCTTACTCTCATTGCACTTTGTTTTCCAAATTTAGTTCAAGCTTTTATTTTTGCAAGTTTTCTTTTCATCGAGTCGGATCCGGAGCGACACTGTAACACAGACTGGATCCTTCAGGCGGACTCTAACCTGACCACAGATGAGCAGCTGAACCTGACTCTGCCTCGGGACGAGGATGGGACCTTCAGCAGGTGTCGGATGTTCGTCCCTGTGGACTGGGACATTGGTGCCATCAGGGAGTACGGACTCAATGAGACCACAGGGTGCCAGAGTGGATGGGTGTACGGAAACATGCTGTACGAGGCCACCATAGTCACTGATGTGAGTGATGAGTGTAGAAACTGGAGAAATGACCTGCAGGAATTGAATGGTGACCTTTTTTAAACTTTCTTTCTTTCTTTACAGTTCGATCTAGTCTGTGACAACGCTAACTTGGTGGCAGTGGCACAGGCCGTGTTCATGGCCGGTATTCTTGCTGGTTCTGTCATATTTGGACCTTTTGCTGAATCGTAAGTGTCTTGTGGCTCATGTGTTTTTCATCTATGGTGGGAAGATAAAGAAATAATATAAAACCTACCTACCCCTATCAACAAGTCATTGGTGTGTTTTTATTTTCAAAGCTACTCTTGGTAAAGTTTCTCCCTCTTTATCCTCTCTTTTTAATTTACATCATGTAACTCCTAAAGTCAGAACTGAACTGTGAACGAAAGCTTTGGGGTTTTCTGCACCTGCTGCGTTTAATAATCTACAGACTGATCCAAAGCTTCAAATGATATTAACACTGGATGACTTCACATCTTTGAGTCCAAGCTCTCTGTGTACAGTATAAATGTTTAATGTGACCGTTTGAATGATTTTTCTATGTGCTTTTATGTTGAAACTCTTGTGTTGCTGCTTCTTTGTCAAGTCTCCTTTGGAAAAGAGATATAAGATAGATAAAAGAAATAAGAAATTAACAAAAAACAGATACAATTTTTTGCCAACACTAAACTCAAAAGTAACAGGAAATTATCCTTGAAAAGTCTTAATATTGAATTTGTTTCCTCCCCAAAATGCCTTAGATGGTATTAAAAAAGAGTCTGAAATGTTGCATCTTGCACATGGGTACATTAGCTGTCATGAACGGTACGGGGAATAACTCTGAGGAGTAGGACCCAAATGCAGACACGGACAACGAGTAAGATTTAAACAGATATTTAATCGACGAAAAACCAGAAACAAACAAAAACCAGGGAACGGGAAAACAGGAACAGGGTCCGGGTGAAAACGAGGGGGAAAACCAAACACGTTGATCAGGAGACGAAACACTAACGGATGGTGCGGAACAGGAACTCGGGAAACTATAACAAAAGAGACAAAGAAACGATTAACACAAAACAAAGCAACACGGAAAGGTAACACAATCATCAAGTAGGAAGCCAACCAAACGAGAGACACAAACCACAAAATAGCAACCGTGACGTGGGTCACATCCGGCTATTTATCCAGGCGTTGACGAGGAGACGAGCCACAGCTGGGCGAAACCACGCCTACCAGCTCCAACAGAACAAACACACAGGGAAAGACATAAGCAGGGAGACAAACTCATACAAAAGGAAGAGGGAAGGGACCGACAAGACCTGAATCCTGACATTATTTATTTTACTGCTGTGTGTCGAACAGAACAGAAGCACCTTTTTATTAACGCTATACCTTTAAATATCAGGGAGGCCAGCTCGCTAAATATTTTAAAAGAAAGCTAAAAAATGTATCTCTTCACTCTAGCTTTTAACTAATTCTGCTCAATTTCAACCTTTTTTGTAATGTTAATTTAGTTATTATCTATTTTTAATCCTAAGTCTCTTCTTAACCTTACTTTTGCTAGAATTATCAAGTGGGTTTTATCCATGTGAAGATGTAGTCTTTGTATTTTATTCTTAACTTATTTTATTTTAATCTCTGGGTTTTATCTTTCATCTTATTTCACATTTGGCACATATATTCCTGTTTTAATGTTAATTCTGTGACTTTATAATGTGAAGCAATGGGATTTTTCTTTTTCAGCACTTTGGGCTGCATTTAGTGTATGAAAGGGGCTGTACAAATAAAGTTTATTATTATTATCATTATGCTTTTATTTACCTCTTTCTGTTGCAGGTTTGGTCGCAAACGAGCGTGTCAAATTCCAGCGGTTACAATGTTCGTATTCACAATAATAACTGCGCTGTGCCCCAACATTTACCTATATTTACCATCCATCTTCATGGTGGGACTGGGAGCTGGAGGATATCGAATCAACTGTATTATACTGAGTATGTGCGGTTTACTGGTAAAACCTTTTATTTAATCACACGTGGCATCGATTTTTTTATCAGAAACTTCCAAATCAAAGTAACACAGGACTTTAAATGTTTTTAAAGAATCTGGCAATGATATTATCATTTAAAGCTTTTGCAAAAACTGAGGATTCAAAATGATCGTAAAAGTAAAATATATGTAAAACATAACATATGGTTATTGACCACCAGTTAGTTAGTTTGTTATAAAATGTGTTAAAGCATCTTTCCAATAAGTCTTAAAGGATATGTTTTAATGTGGTGCAAAACAAGACAATGCCAATCAAATTTTGATATAATGAATTGTATATTTTTTTGTTTTTTAAGCCACCGAGTGGATCGGGGCGTCCAAAAGATCATGGGGAGCATGTGTGACGCAGCTTTTTGGTGCAGTCGGACAGTGCATCCTCGCCGGTTTGATCTACGTCATCAGAGACTGGAGACTGGCTCAGTTGATCACCCCAGCTCCTCTTGCAGTGCTTGTTATCTACATATGGTGTGCATTAACTCTTTTAAACTGCCTTTTTATTGTGTTTTTTTTGTTTGTAAATTATTGATTATTTGATCTGTCACTTCCTTGTTTCAGGTTTATTCCAGAGTCGGCCCGATGGTTGTTGAGCAGAGGAAGGACAGAAGAGGCTAAACAGCTGATTGTAAAAGCAGCCGCCATCAACAAACGCACTGTTCCAGACTCTCTCCTGGAAAAGGTACTGACCCCTCACAATGTCTTTCCTTTCCATTATTCATAAAAGTAGTTATTACTTCTTTAACCAATCCCAGTAAACTATGATTTGATATGAAAAACATACAAACTGTGTGCAGGAGTGTTTCACTAGAGACTCTTCCTGTTACAGATCGGTGTAAAAGATGTTGGAAACCACAGAGGAGGCATTAAACTTCTCTTCAGATCACCTATACTGACCAAATATATCTTCATCATAATACTGGCATGGTGAGGTAACTTCTTAATGCTGCACTACTCTTATTAAATAAGATAGTATATTTTATATTTACAGTAGATGAAATGACTGATGAAATCTAAACCACCATCTCTGCAGTACCTCTCAACTCTATGGAGTATTTTAGTACCCTTTATCTCTTCAGAATCGAATAGATTTTTACCTATTTTAAACAGTAAAAAACCTATATATTTATATATCATATTATTAAAAAATTGTATGGGAAACATTTGTACACATAGGATGGGGGCTGACACAAACCACTTGCCATCGTGGTGCATCGTAGTAGGCTGGATATTTTGTTTTTAGATTCAGATTTTTATTGTCATTTCAAAGACAACAAACAATCAGACCACCACACACAAAATACATAAATAACTAAATAAAATAAATAAGGTAAAATAAGATAGAAGGGCGACATGATTTCTTTGAACTTTGCTGGAAATATTTGGGATAGTGTCAGTGCACAACTCGACAAAATATACAGCATAGGTCCGGTCGTTTTTTCACATTTTTATGCAGAATCGTTACATATTATACCTTTTAAACATATTATTCAACAACATGGCAACTACAGTGATCAGTCGTTAGCACTTTTGCACTTGTGTGTCCTCTGCATGCTCCAGTTTCTACTTGCAGCTCAATATGTTAAATGTGCAGATTCAACCTCACATTGGTGATATTTCAATTATATTTCAAAAAGTGGTGAGTAAGGAGGTAGTTTGATGCTGCAGATTAGGTGACCAAAATCTACAGCAACAATGCAAAGGTTAAAAGGCTGTTGTGCAGATGTTAGGATCTAATTTTGGACATTCAGAGCCTCATCCTCTGCATGACTAATGTGTTTATTTTCTGTGTTTTGAACTCAGGTTTTCACTGAATCTTTCCATCTTCTGCCTGTACTTCAATATTGGAAACTTTGGGTTGAACATCTTTATGACACAGTTCTTGTTTGGTGCTATTGAAATACCTGCTCATATACTGTGCATGTGGCTGCTGGAGGTTTTTGGCAGAAAAATATTACAGGTATCAACACTCGTGACCGGAGGACTCTGTTGCATACTTATCCTAGCTGTTCCTCAAGGTAAACCCTTTGGCACAATTGAGCAAAATGCCAATTTAATTTCCTGTTTGTCTCATAATCAACTTTTGTTTTTGTGATTTGTTTTCTCAGGGCAGGCCATTGCAGCCACGTCTTTAGCGGTTGCAGCACGTTTTTTCCTGGTCTGGGGAATTAGTATATGTAATGTTTTTGTTCAGGAGTTGTTCCCAACATCGGTCAGGTAGGTGTTCAGCTTTATGTGCGCAATTAAACAGCACTGAAGATGTATTTGATAGTTTGTATTAACCCTCTTGGATATCTAATGAAATGGCTTGACACATGAAGAGATGGGTATTGAAAGGTTAACACAGTCAAAAACAGACATTTTAAATTGAGTTTATTTGTTGATCCCATAGAAATAGAACGCAATACAAACACGCTGCAGTTCCTGTAACTACTTGATAAGAAAAGTCAACTCTTGTTTGTTTCGTGAAGCTGCATCAGTATGAAATGTCCAGTTTGCATTAGCAGGAACGTCAGCTACACAAAAGGCGTTTCGTCACCTTGCAAATGGGTTTACACAAAAGTACTCATCTCATCTCATCTCATCTCATCTCATCTTCAACCTCTTATCCGGGGTCGGGTCGCAGGGTCAGCAGTGTGGAGATCTAATCCCTCCACCTGGTCCTGGGTCTTCCCCGAGGCCTCCTCCCAGCTGGACGTGCCTGAAACACTTCCCTAGGGAGGCGCCCAGGGTTCATCCTTACCAGATGCCTGAAGCACCTTAACTGACTCCTTTCAACGCAAAGGAGCAGCGGCTCTACTCCGAGTTCCTCACGGATGGCTGAACTTCTCCCCCTCTCTCTAAGGGAGACTCCAGCCACCCTCCTGAGAAAACCCATTTCGGCCGCTTGTACCCGCACCCTCGTTCTTCCAAATGAACGATACACATAAGAAAAGGCTGCTGCTCTGACAGTTGTGCTGCATTGATCTGAATGGGAAAGTCCTTTCTATCCAATTCAATTTCTACGTCTCCCCCCTGTATGTTTGAACCAAGCTCTTAAAATGTGCTCTTTGCTATAACTTTCCACTCTTCCCCTTTCAGACAAACAGCCACAGCTTTTGGAGCCATAGCAGGAAGAGTAGGTGGATTATTGGCTCCACTGCTCAACATCTCGGCCCGGTACCACAGGTCCATACCCACCGCAGTCATCAGCGGCCTCACACTGATCAGTGGAGCGCTCTGCCTCCTGCTCCCAGAAACCAAGAGAAAAGAGCTTCCTGAGTCAACAGAAGAGGCAGAGAACAGGTGACTATCGCAAATAAATCCCATCTTTATATATATATATGTGTTATTAGACAAGTGGATGTCTCTTACATTTCATGATTTGCTCCCTGATATCTCTCTACTGTTCTTTGTCTTGCAGAGACAGGACCCCCGTAAACACAACCAGCTGTTCACATTCAAATGCAACCAAGCTGTAGATGTGTTCAAAATGCAGAACTCTTCATCGTGTCATATAAACAGACAACCAACTGTCAAAAGTTACTATACTATAAAGTGGTTTACACACAAAGGTTTCTTACCATTTCACTTTGTTTTCTTTTTCTGCTTCATTTCACATGAACTGAGATGTTATTAAGATGTTAATAATGAACTATATTGTTCTTAGATAGTGTGATTTTATGCACTTTAAATATAAACATGATTGAATCAAATGTGTCGTACATCTTACCATTAAAAAGTAAGTGAATAAAACCTTTTTAACTAAATGTGACTGTGTCCAATGCACAGTTTACTTCTACCTTCGATGGCACAAGAGAGTAAACTATGATAACTACATAACATAACTACATATGACTACAGAAAAATAATAATACACACATCTTAGGCAGTCATATACGAGCAAATTTATTTGGAAGATTTACAGTAAATTAATAGGAAGTTAAAGATATTTTAAGAAGAGGTAGATAAGAAAAACTCCACTCTCATGCATTTTTCTGTACATATAACAACGCAAAGTAATGTGCAGATATTTGTGTGTATTCCACGTATCTATGATAGCACGAAAGCATGAAACAGAGTAGAAGATGGTGCACATAGGACTTTAAGCCAGGGGAGCCAGGTTCAATCCCTGCACTAGACCAGTCCACGACCTCTTTTCTGATCCTAACCAGTGTTTTTAATGCCCAACCCTAACGTCACCTTTTATTGGTTAAATTCAGTCACATAACGTTGTTGCACTTCTGGTCCAGCATAAACTTTATTGCTGTTTTTAACCCTTTTGTACTCTTATCCTTTTTTCTCATACTTTGTAGGCTATTTCTACCTTATTTATTGATTTAATAGCATTGTTACAGGATTATTTCACCCTTAATCTGGTTGTACCTGTACAATTACAATAAATACAGTATATTCTAATGTATTTCAGTGTCATGGACTACTAGACATGACATCGACTTTTTACCATTGTTGATCTCCCTGCACTCTTGTGCTGATGTGAAAATGTTACCACATAAGCAAATGATTTACATACTGATGTTATACATGGCTTATACAGATCAATTATAACATAACTTCAGTTTACCAAATACTGTGATTGGTCCATTTTACTTTGGCGCTCTGAGTTGTCAAACTTTTGCTTTTAGCGCCTCATAAAATAAAGGGTTGCCCTTTAGTTTGAACTATAATGTGTCTGGTGTTTACATTTAAGCTGAACTTCAATGAGTCATCAAACAAAACTGCTGCAGAGCTCAAAGTCGTAACTTTATGACATTAATCATTAATCAACAAATTCAGTATACAGCATTTTCATATGAGAATATTTACAGTTTTATTTTCCAGAATGCATACGGACATTTCACAGCCAAATTACACCAACACTTACTCTTGAAAGCCTTATTTTTATTTCTCTCATGCAAAATTGCTTCAAAAATGTACGGTTATTCAGCAAACATTACATTCTTTGCTTCTCTTTGAGTTAACTTTGAAAGAAAAAAAATGTTATGACATAAAATGCATTGATTTTGCAGCTGTAATGTAAAGACTTATACTGTATTTTACCTTTATGTTACAGATTGTGTTTGATACAAATTTCCAAATAAAACGTGACGGTAAATTAAAGCGTTCCTGTGTTTAGCTCATTAAATTTTAAGTGATAATCATATTCATGCACTTAAAACTTCCTTTTTTTAAAGACGTCTTAATACAATATTTTTGTACATTCTTTTACTTTTTGTATCACATCATGTAAACAGTGCTACTTTTACCCGAGCAAATCATCCATCCAGCTACTATTTGTGACTGTTTTCTCAGTGCTGTTGTTGTCAGACACTAAAAGACCGTCCACAAATACATTTACGTCACTCTGCTCCGACACTGGAAGCAACTGAGGTGCTGATGCAAAGATGTCATCGCCAAAAAGATCTTTTAGAGCTGAAGGAGCAGCAGTAGAAGACGTATCTGAAGCAAGTAAATCACTCAGTGAGTTGGAAGCGGCTGTGGTGGACGGTGACACCGTGAACGCATCACTGACTCTGAAGATGTCATCTGGAAAGGCAGTCAGTTGGGTTGAGGAGGCATCGGCTCCTGCTGGATGAGGCGCATTAACAGGAGGTGACTGAGTGAACAGAACGTCATTTGAGCCAAATATGTCGAAGTCTGCACCCTCATCTTTTGTCTGGCTGTTTGCACCGAAATGACTTTGGCTCTCATCTTGGTGTACAGGTGCTGAAGCGGGTACGAAAGGCTGATCTGTCAGGCCGAGCATCCCATCGTCTTCCGCCGATATTGGGTGGGAGTCAAACAGGTCCAAAGACACAGTGGGAGCAGCTTCGGACACAGCTAGGTCACTCAAAGAAGATACAAATACATCACCTGGGTTGTTTGCAAACATCTCCTGACCAAAAAGATCAGAGGAATCTTGAGAAAGTTTAGGGTTGAGATCAAGAAGCGATCCTCCGCGCAGGTCTCTTTGTCCTACGTCTGATGCATCAAACCGTTCGTTTGGCTTTTGTGCAGATTCGGCCGTGTTTATCTTAGTGGCCAATTGGTCAACAGGGTCTGGACTGACACTGTCCCCAAAAGCATCATCATTAAATGGAGCACTCAAAACTTCATCACAACCTTTCTCAGCTATTGAGTGACTGATCGACCTCTCAGGTGCTTGGCTCATGGGATCTTTAGACTCAACTTCTCCAGGATCAGGTACGGACAGGACACTGCTTTGTAAGTTTGTTTTTTCATCACCAGTTTGTTTTGTAGCTGTTAGGCCATCTCCTGTTTCACTTGTTGGCATCTTCAGTAGGTCGGATGGCTCTGCGGATTCACTTACAGCCTCACTTATGCTCATTTCCGTTGTGTTAGGCTCAGCGTCTTCCTTCTTCCGTCCAGCTTTATGTTCCTGAGGTGGTTCTTGAAACATTTGGCCCTCCCTCTGCATCTCTTTTGTAATGACCTCCTTTACCTCCTCTGTCTCTTTGTCCTCATCGCGTGTTTTGTCATTTCTTTCATCTAGCGTAGCTGATTTTGGAGTGTCCTCAGTCTTCTCCGAGGATGACTGAAACAGTCTTCCTAAGAGACCACCACTGGATTTGACATCTGGTTTCTTGGCATCTTTTGGTTCAACCTTGTTTGTTTTGTCACTTCCACCTGATGTGAAGAGCTTTGACAGAGGACTCTTTCCTTTGGACCAGGATCCCAGTTTGACTCTTGTCTTTTCAGCCTGTTTTGCAGAACCCTTCAGAGAATTCGTTCTTGCAACAGGCTTCCTCTGACTACAGCCACTTTCTTGGTCATCGGCTGAAACAGTCTTTTCAAATAGATTTTTATTCCTCTCAAGACTGGCCTCTCCTCCGTCCTTCTGCTCTGCAGGACTCTGCGGTGGATTTTCCAATTCACACAGGTTGACAGAGTCTGTTTGAATGACTTGCGACACTTCAGATGGCTCCTGTTGTTTCCCAAGTTCTTGGGTTGAATTAAACGTTTCAGCAAAAAGTGATTCCTCAACCTTGTCTATGACTCCATCAGCCTTTGGGACCTCCTGACTGCTCTCCACTTCAACATCCGGCTCTTGGCTCAAAGAACTGCCATGACATTTATATTCAGGGGTTTCAACTTCACTTCCACTCTGTTCTTTGCTGAACTCAGATGACAAGTGATCAACGCTATTTTTGTCACTGACATCATTTATATCCTTGGATTTATTCACTTCAGTTTGGTCGGAAAGCTGCGTACTGTGCTCTTCGCTTGTGGCTCCTGGGCTCAGTTGAGAGGGCAGGTCATAAAGAGCAACATCAACACTTGTAGCAAACCGTACAGACTTCCTAGCTTTATATCGATAAGCGTCCAGCCTGCTAGATATTGGACTGTAGTTTGTTTCTGAGGTGGGTGCCTCCTTTTTCTGTCCTGTTTTCTGGTTTGTGCCGGTCAAACCCTTTTCTTGGGAGGACAAAGAAAGGTTAAACACTCTCTGAGAGATGCTGTCTTTGGTTGGATCACTCCGGGGTTTTTTTTCCTCTGAGGGAAACTTCTCAGCTGAGTTATTAGATGTTGTCTTTGATTGCTCCTTGACCCCTGAAATGAAGGAGTTTGAAAGTGCTTTCACTTTATCTTTCATTTCTCCAACATGGCTGATCTTTAATTCGTTGTTATCACTTTTCTGATGCTCTGAAAAAGATACTTTTCCAAAGTCAGATATCTTATTTTTCACACATGTTCCCTGTGCTACGCCAACCCCGGGACTCTTCTTCTCTGGTGGCCAGCTCATTTTTAGTTTGCCCTTAACGTCATCACCACTGTTATATCCCATAGACGACTTTTTAACAAACACACCAGCAGAGGCCTCTCTGGAGCCATCAGACGTGTTTAAATTGCTTTTTGTCATTTTGGGAGTGGCCGCAGCATTTGGCTCGTCTGTGCTTTTACTCTTCTGAAGCCAGCGGTCTTTATGTTGCGTGTGTCCAAATCCCTCGTCATAATTTCCTTTTCTTTTAAAGAGCTGCTGGTAGTGAGAAATGCAGTAGAACTCTCCATAAAGAGATGAATAGTTGTGGATGCTGGAATGAAGTAAAACAAAGTCTGTTGTAACATGAAACCAGATTTAAAGTCAGATGGGTTTTTTTAAATTGTCATATGATTTATTATTTATTTGTTTGTTATTTATCAGCTGTGGATTATTTCAATGCATTGGAGATTTGCAATAATCATGATGCCATTTCAAAAATCACCTCTAACAATGTTTTTTTTTTCATTTATATGAGATTAATACTTATGTATACATTTTCATCATTTGTTTTTCAATCAGGGTGAATCTCTTTTTTAAAAACGGTTGATTTGATTAATCATACTCATACTGTGACAGATATCTCACCTGAGCTTCTTCTGACAGTGTTTACAGCAGAAACATTTGTTGTGCAGGATAAGTTTATTGGCCACCATTTTTTCCATCGGATAGACAGGAGTCAAACAGGAAGAACACATATCCTTGGCAGGTGACCCAAACTATGATGATAAAACAAATTCAGTTTAAGGTATTTTATGTTTAACACATTCAATTTGATTTGGTTGGAATATGTTGGAGTTTCAACACCTTGTGGGTTTCATTTACATTTTAGTGATCCATGCGCTTATAAGAAGCATTTTAAGATTACAAAAGAAAAATGTAAAAACGCTGGAAAAGTAAGAATAGCTCTAAGTGGACAGATATGAGAGTGGCATCGATCTTCTCTTCTAACTCTCTGCAAGAAAGTGCATTTCCCAAAATGTTTAACTATTAAGTTAACTACGTAGGGCATGAATATTTTGTCTGTAGTACACATCAATGGTTTGTTGTTGATGTTTGTTATGATCATTTTTGTTGTTTTTAAATTCATTTTAGGGTTTTAAAGTTATGGAATAATGCAATAATAAGAGACCAGTATAAAGAACACAACATCAATTACATCTTTTAAACTATTTATTTGACAATTTACACAACAGAACATACAGTATCAACTATATGCTTAGCTTTAATACAACAACTTAACACTTCATCATGTGGTTACAGTATAAAATCTATAAGACAAATTATGTTTTAGTTAAAAGTCAACATCATTCATGATTTCATAGGATCAATTTTACGACTAACAAAACCTTTCATGAAAACATATTGCAATAAATACACAAATGGAATAACTGCTTTCCTTCAAATTAAAGGACCAGGTAAAACGCACTGTTTGTCTCATTTAGTGCTTTTCCTTTGGTTGGCTAAATGTAACAAACACTTTCCCTTCCTTGTTGGCGTTGCTCACCACTTTGTCTTCAAAAGGGCGAGCAGATCTTTGAATTAATGGGGATGTCATGACTTCGTATCTGGCCGGACTCCCGACAACTTCAAACAGTGCTGATGATTTACTGTCAGACTGTTTGGTGACAACTGTTGAAGTCACGGAAGAGACAAACACGTTGCCGAAGCCGTCAGTCTCTTCGTATGTTTCACTGACCGTCTTTGTGCCAACTATTCCTGCGGGTTGCTCTGGAACAGTTTTCACTTCGAGCACGCTGACCTTGCGTTGTGCAGGACTTTGAGACTCCTGTCCCAAAGCCGCATTTGCATCATGGCAACTTTGAGAGACACCCTCTGCTTTTGGTTTAAATGTTGTCATGGGGGATTTTGGTTGTTCGGCAGGCTTTTTGGCAGCTGAGTGAATGGAGATGAACGACGGGGACGACTGGGAAGAGGACTGTCTGACGAGTGGCTTGTTGCGGACTTGTCTGTGCACTTCTTGTTTAGTTGGACTTGAATCTGTTTGCTTTTTCAAGTCAGATGCCTCTTTGATTTGACCTGATTTGGCCTTGCTTGACCCAATACTTATTTTCCTGATGTTGTTGGCGGGTTGAAAGTTTTGCTCATATTTCAAAGATTCATCAAACAGTCCTGACAACCCTGCAATGTCTGTCTCCGACTTCAGATTGGACACGGAGTACAGAGCCTTTTTAATCGCCTCTTCAATGTCGAGAAGTTTTGCTAACGTTTGTTCCTTCAGATTCAATATTTCCTTGCTTGCCTTTTCCAGATCTTCAAACGCAGTCTCAACTGAGGAGATGCTTTCTAGATCATCGTCCTGTGTCTCTACTTCAACTTTCTTTTCCTCTGTTTTACTTTGCTTTGCATTTCCACTCTGTGTAGCCATCCAAGCAGGGACAGTCTCATATAACGTCTTAAAGGAGCTGGCGTCTACACTGCTGGTCTCCCCCTCGATCTCTTGCACTTGAGACAGGATTCCTTTGAGTTCCTCTCGTTTCCTCAAATTTTCAAAGATGTCCATGGCTGCTTTCACATTACCCTTCATGATCTCCTCCTTGTGGACGGAAAGCCTTTGCCGCCTTTCATCATCTGTCTCCTTTACTTTCTTCTCCCTTAAAACAACTTTATCTTCGAGTTTGGGTTGCTTTTCATCGAGATCATGTTGCCGTACATGGCATTTCATTGTCTTTGATGTTTGCTGTGCGTCGCAAGTGTTGTGTTCTTTCTCGGGAGGCGATTTGTGTTGTTGAGCAGTGGTTTTGTTGGTTTGTTTATGGTCACCAACATCATTTATCACTTTTACCTTCTTGGACAACAGCGGGGTTCTTTTATCTCGAGTCTCACTTTCCTTTCTTTCAAAGTTCTGTAGAGCAGCCTGCAAGCTCATGTTCATTTCATGTTTACCATCTTCAGCATAATTCTTCATGCACATTTGAATCTCCTCAGCTGCATTGATTTTCTGTATTACATTTCTCTCCATTTCAACTTCAGTGCTGTTAGACATTAATACTTGGGAGTCTGATTTGCTCCCTGTAAGTCTTTCCGTTTTCTTTGTAGCTTCTTGGGCCTTTGAGTGCGTTGGTAGAAATTCACTTGTTTGATGCAAGTCTTGTGATGCTTCCTTACATTTTTGGTCTGATGTTTCATGCATTTTGCCATGTGTTTCTTGTAGTTGAGTAGTTTGATTCGGAGGGATCACTTCATTTTTAATGTTGTCTTTAATGGGACAAGCAACTTTAGAAGCAGCTAAAATATTCTGTTCTTCTACAACCACTGATTTTGTCCATTGTGGTTTTGGCGGTAAAGCTGGCTTCTGCTGCTGCGGTTTCTCGCTTGTCTTTTGAGGGAGTGGAGGTGGAGTTACAATCACAGAGCTGGATGATTTAGAGTTTCCATTTGCTACATGGTTGGGTGTTGAATTCTGTGTTGTAATGGATGGTTGTCCTTCACAGGTTACTGAAATTGAAGGAGACAATTTTGCATCAGACGGAGGCATAGACACCACAACACACTGCTTGTGAACAGTCTTGCTCCTCCCTGAACAAGCCTTCCCTGAATTCCTGTATATCATTGCAGCTTTATAGTCTCCTTTGGATACATTTACACTAGACTTCTCAAGAGACTGCAGAGCCAATTGGACATTACCTCTTACAATATCTTCTTTATCTAGGAGCTTCTCCTCTGTTGCTGCACTCTGCAGAGACCTAATAGCTGCCCTCACGTCTCCTCTGATAACTTCTTCTGTCTCATCTTCTGTTGTCTGACCATTACACTCAGAACTTACAAAAGGTGGCAGGGATTCTGGTGCACAATTACTGACTAAAACTGCACTTTGTTGACAAGCCTCAAAGGAAACATGGCTTTGCTGATCTTTCTCTGCATCACTGACCTTTGGATAAGTCTTGATTTGCTGGCATCTGGAGGAAGATGAACATGTAGATTGCATAACTGCGGAGGAGCTTTCCTCTTGTGCTGTAATATTCATGTTGTATATTTTTCCAGGGACGATGACTTCGCGCTCCACATGCAAGCTTTGCTGCTTAGCCATTTGAAGGGACTTTTTAGCCGCTTTTACATCTCCAGATATAATGACCTCTTTTTGTGCTTGGCTTCCTTCTATTTCAGGACCGGACAAGTCCAAGTCATAGATAGTTCCAGGGTTAATGATCTCCCGCTCCACACACATGCTCTGCTGCTTTGCACGTTCTAATGACTGCATCATTGCCTTGATGTCCCCAGCCACAATTTCCTCTTTTTCCACCATGACAGGTTGCTTTACTGCAAGTTGTTGCTTTGCTGATAAGATATCCCCAGGGATTATTTCTTCTTTTGGAATGCAGCTTTCAGCACCAAGAGAGCACTCTGATGAAAAAACTTTTTTGGTGTTCTTTACATCCCCTGGCAAAACGTCAGAAATGGTTCGCTGTACCTGCTCTTTTTGCAGACTGAGATTTCTCTTTGCTTCCTTCACATCCCCCTGAACTATTTCAATGTGCTCCTCAGCCGTGACGTTGCTATCAACTTCATCTCCTGTTGCCTCAGTATGAAGACTTTTCAGATAGTGCAGGTCTCCTTTCTCAATGCAACTTTTATACAGATTTACATTTCCCTTTTCATTTTCATCCACTCTACACGACGCTGGCGTCCTCTGGCTATTGGCACTAGCTAACAGATTACCAATCGTAGACTTTACGTCTCCCTTCTCCGTAACGTGACTCTCAGTGTTGGTTTCAGAACTGCAGATGAGGGAATAAACGAACATCTCTGCTTGCCCTCCTGCAATCTCTTGCATTATGATTCCTTTTCTTAAATTCTTATCTTGGACAAGAAATTCATCGATCATCAGGACAATGTTTTGTATTCTTTGATCCCTTTCAAGGTTAATTGTTGTGGCTGACTGGTAGACTGGAAGTTCTACTACTGTGGTGTTCACTTTACCCTTCTCTACTTCTCTAAGAAGACTGACTTGGGGCTTAAGGGTCGGTTTGAGTAAGAGTTGAAACATAATGTTCTTGATGTTACCCCCAACAACGTCTTCTTTCTGGATTTGCACACCTTGGTTGCTTTCAAGCAGATATTTTGCCATGTTAACATTTCTACTCTCATTTGCCTCTATAATGATGCCGCTTGAGTGAACAAAACTCATTTGGTAGAGATAGGACAGGGTGTCAGCAACACTGTTGACTGTGATTTTGTCCAGTGGAGTGGTCTCAAAGAGCCAGGTAGTGCACTTCACATCAGATTTTGGTTTTTCCTCCTCAGTACCTTGCAATGAGGTATCCTCAGGCTCCTTGATCTTGTCCAGTGGCTGTGATTCAAACAGCCAAGTGCAGCGTTTCACATCTCCTTTCTGGCTGTCTTCTCTGTGGACTGTTTTTACCAGACCTGGCTCCTGAGGTTCCCCTTTCAGACTGTCCATGTTTTGATTCTCAAAGAGCCAGGTGGAGGTCCTGACATCACCCTGCTGGACATCAGTGACACTAACCATTCTCATGAACTTCTGGCATGACTGCTCTGATTCAAATTTCTGTTTATTAAGCTGCACATTGCTGCCTCCCACGTCTTCAATGACCCTGACAGAGGGCTCTTCGCGACTGGTAAAGGAGTCCAAAGGTTGTGTTTCAAATTTCCATCTGGCTGATTTGACGTCTCCTTTCTTGACATCTTCTTGGGTAACAGCTCGGATCACATAAACTTCCTTCTCTTCTTTGATGGCGTCAAGGGGTTTTGTCTCAAACATCCACCTTGCTCCTCTTACATCAGCACTCATTACCTCCTCCTTTTTCACAGTTGTGACTTCATGAAACTTTCCCTCTTTGTCTCTGATGGCATACAGTGGCAGGGACTCAAACATCATGGTGCTTGACTTTACGTCAACATTGCTCACAGGTTCTTCCACAGAGTCAGACTTCTGTTCAAGGGGTTGGTCGTGGATTTTGTCCAGTGAGGAAGTTTCAAATATAAACTTTTTGTTCTGTACGTCACCACCTTCAGCACCACTGACTGTCTGAATGTTTGCATCCTCATTGTCCATATTGATCTGGTTCATGGGACAGTTTTCAAACATCCAAGTAAATTTATGAACAGAACCTTTTTCAAGGTGTTCGTCTTGGTTCTGTTCATCAGATGTTGTCATCATTTCTGATCCAATTTCATCAAGGGACCGGGATTCAAAAAGTTCTTTGACTCGTGAGACATCTCCAGACTGAACGTTGACCTGGCTGACACATCTCACATCGTGATCTGAATTTGTGTTCTTCCTTATTCTATCCAAGGTTTCTGTTTCAAAAACACGTTTGACTGTTTGAACATCAGCCTCCGATTTCACAGAATCCCGTATTGTGTTGCATAACTTCAGATTGTACTCCTCGCCATCTTTGATGCTGTCTAGAGGCTGTGATTCAAAAAGCCAAGTGATGGACTTGACATCGGCATTGTCAATTGCTTCTTTGTCATCAACTTTTTCTGATTTGTCATATAAAATGTCCATTGGTTGTGTCTCAAATAGCCATTTGCAGTTCTTGACATCACCTTTACGATGCTCCTCTTCTACAGAAGCATCCTTCTCTGTCTGGTTGAACTTGGAATGGATCCCATCTATTGTCTGGGTCTCAAAAAGCCACTTTGCCATCTTGACATCGCCCATTGTGTCTTCCTGTCTGGTGATGCCTTTGATTACCTCAACATTTCCTTTTCCCTCTGCAAGCTTGTCTAAAGGCTTGGTCTCAAACATCCACTTATAGTTTTGGACCTTCCCTTTGATTAATTCTTCTCGGCTGACTGTTGTAACCGTATGGAGGTTCCCAGAACTGTCCTTTATTGCATATAAAGGACTTGTCTCAAACATGGCTTTGTTACCTTTTACATTTCCTGCTGCAATAGCTGCTTCCCCCTCAATCTCCTCTTCGTCAGAATGAGCGATTTTGCTCAGAGGTATTGTTTCAAAAAGATGCTTGAATCCTTTAACATCACCCTTTTCAATCTCCTGTTCCTTGAACGAGGTGTTCTTTTGAGTACTGCAGCTCTCAAATATCTGTTTTTTGCCTTTTACTTCTCCTTGTTCGTCAGTTGAAAGAGTAATTTTCTTCAAACGCCCAACTTCATAGCTATCACTAAGGGTTTCGATGGGTTGAGTTTCAAACAGCCACAGAGAAGTCTTGACATTTCCTGCAATAATTTCTTCCTTTTCCAAAGACTTTTCTTCAGAGTCGCCTTTTAGTGCTGCCAAGGGCTGCATCTCAAAGAGCTTCCTCTTGTTTATGACATCAGCCTCTCCTGTGCATTCAGCCACCATCCCTTCAAACTTATCAACTCCCACGACTTCTTGTATTGTGTCAACTGACTGAGTTTCAAACATCCACCTCTTGTGGTCAACTCCTGCTCTGTGCCCCTCTTCCAGAGATATACCCCGAATTACTTTCACCCCATCAGTTCCCTTATTAATTAGGTCTAAAGGCTGGGTTTCAAAAAGCCAACGGGCAGTGCTGATGTTGCTGCTGTTGACCTCCTCCCTGCAGATGGATTTGATCTCATGGATATTGCCGCTGTTGTCTCTGATGGCACAGCCAGGTTCTGCCTGGAAGAGTTTTACAGTCTTCTGGACATCTCCTTTTTGCTCCTGAAGCTCAGATCTCAGTTTGAGGAAGCTATGATCTTCTACAGAGTTGCAGCGCCCAAAGTCGCTCAGTGGTTTGGACTCAAAAAGCAGCCGAGCCCCTGTCACATCTCCTGGCTGGATGGGTTCTTTCAGCAGTGCTTCGACAAGTTCACCCTCCTCTCTTTTGGATTTGTTTAGAGAATCTAAGGGCTGGGACTCAAACAGCCACGCTGATGTTCTCACATCACCACTGACAGAAATCTGTCTTTTAGCAGACATTTGTTGAGTGCTGTCAATGTGCTCAAACATAGAGGAGGTGCCTCTGACGTTTCCACCTTGTAACTCCTCATCATCCAGCAGTTTCTTGGTTGCATGAGGATCCCCAATATTGTCCAGGGTCCAGTTCTCAAAGATCCACCTCATGGACTGCACTTCACACTGATGAGCTGCGTCGGCTGCCTGAGTGTTTTCTGGCTGCACCGCCTGCAGTATCTCATCGTCCACTGCGTCATCCAGATTTGCCCTCAGGTCTGGGTGGATGTGTTTAAAGAGCCTCTTCAGTTCAGTCTTCTGCCGTTGCTGGTAGAACGTGGAAAAGGTTTCTTTAGGTGGAGGCACAGGGAGGCTACTTAACGCTGAAGGCCCTTCATAGTCGACAGGTCTAGGTGGCACAGGAGGAGGTGGGGGAGGAGGCAGGTCGTCTTCATCATGAGATGAATGTGAAACTGTGATTTTCCTGGCTGCTTCAGCCATCTTTAAATGAAAGACAGATGGGAGTAATATTGTCAGGTTTCAGCAATCAAAGAAAAAGTATTAGTTGAGGTAAAAGCAACTATTAGATTGACATGCATTTCAGCAAGTGAAGGCATACTTTACCTTTGTCTATGCTCGCTTGATGTGTTTCACAGCAAACCATCCTCCGTCACACCACGGTTAACAAAACACTTCACAGCTGTTAGTAAGCAGACATCACACAGACACCAACTGCAAGTGCACTAAGTTATATTCATAACTAAATGGCTGCCTTTGGAAATATAAGTCTGCATTAAACGAGCACTACATTTTTTGGTCACTAAATGTTCCATTATGTTCAACAGCTAGTGGCTAATGATGTCTGTTTGGTGCTGGACGGGTAGGTACAGCAGGTTTTAGAGCTTTTCTGCAACTGAAAACAACACTGATAAAAGCAGTTCGACTGAGCCCAAATAGCAGAACTCTCCATAGAGCTAAGGGGCCCTTAGTCACATCATTGGATCCATTGTTAATGTAAAATATTGATTATAGCAGCTTTAAGCTTTACTTACAGACTGCATTGTTCTACTGTTAGCATAGTTTTAAAGAATTGTTGTCATCAATTTAGATTTAGTGTTCGGATGTTTAGATCAAGCCCATTGAGATTCAGTTTCTAGTTTGACTGTGTGTAACTGGGTTACACATAATGGTAATGGTATATGAATATCCATGAATTCATGCATAATTTAATGAACGAAAAATAATGAATTTGTGTAGTGCAAAAACAACACATGACCTGATGCAAAAACTAAGGTATCTAAATCCCTGTGATGTCTGAGCCGTTAATGATGTTCGTGTCTTCTTTTTAGGTCACAGCAGTGCAAACATATTCTGTTGAATTCAAAGTGTTGTAATTGTAATTAACATGTTTATGTTCCTTAAAATAAAGGGTTGACCTGGTCTGTCTTTTACATCAATCATCTTCGTGACCCCTCAGATAAAGTCATCCATTCTGCGCTCATTCAATAACTTATCATATATATTAATCATAACTCATTCATAATATTTACAAACTTTAATTAATAATTCAATGGCAACAAGATGGACTGGTCCCATCTTTATCTGAAGGGACACAAACATGATGAAGTCATGAAAAATAATATTTGGTTAACCATGATTCAGTTTTTTGTGAAGAAGGCTTTAATAACTCAGAAATCATGGTGATTGAGATACCTTAGTTGTTGTATTATTTGATGTAATGTTCTTGAATGAAATACTATTATTCCTTGTACATTCATGATAGTTCATGAAGTACTTCATTTATTCACGCATGCGTTTTCATGCAGAAATGTATGATAATGGATGAAACCCTTATCATCCGTTTACCCATTTGCTCTTGGTGTTGTCTGGTACTGAACATAAAGCAGTTACGTTGTTCTACGTGTCTTTTATCTAACTGTAAATGTTATTATGCGATCCTATTATGTTGCTTCCTGAGTTCTTGGATGTAGGTCAAAGGTTAACTGTGTCTTTTATCACAGAAGCAAAGTAAGAGTCAGTTACACAGCACACACACTGTAGTGATGGATGCTTAGTGATCTATACCGTACCTTACTGTTTTTAGCTTTCGTTCCTTGAGTACTGATGAATTCCTGTTGAACAACAGAAAAATAAAGTATAAAATAGATCAGTTTGGATCAGAAAGCAGGCAACAGATTTATTGTAAAATGATCCCATTGAAACAGAGCATAGTGGTCTTTCTGGGTTGGAGCCCTGGACCTCAGTGTGTGGGGAGGAATGACAGGCATTTCAGGAACTCACGGGCTGTGTGGAGCCTCCTGTGGAGTCGATAGCTGCTGCTCTTGACAGATAGAGAGCGGATTTGTCTCTCACTGAGGAGGAAGTAGATATCTTGTCTCTGCTTTGTCTTGTTGGCGTGGCCCCCTTAGTCAGCGATGGACTATATTTATCATCTGCAACAGAAAAGGCCATATAAATTCAATGTATTTATAAAAATGTGACGTAAAAATAACCTTTGGATGGTTTGGTTTAGATTTGCTGACACACAAACGTAAAAGTAGGACTCAGATGTGTCCCAGAATAAATGTGGAGTGTGTCTAGTGCCAGCAACAGGTTTTATGATAACAGTGTGTGTGTGTGTGTGTGTGTGTGTGTGTGTGTGTGTGTGTGTGTGTGTGTGTGTGTGTGTGTGTGTGTGTGTGTGTGTGTGTGTGTGTGTGTGTGTGTGTGTGTGTGTGTGTGTGTGTGTGTGTGTATTTATAGTGATGTAGGAATCTTTCTTATCACTGTTAACTTGTGGAAACTATTCCGTCTGCAACAGGGCCTACAGTATCTGACATCCTAACAGTGATGTTGAGTAGCTGATATTTAAATGAACCTACGTGTGATTTATTGTGCTAAAGACAAACACTTTTAACAGACAAGTGAGTTTTTTAAAAAGGCTAGGGTCCCACACAGCCTGCCTACTGCCTGGAACCATCACCCATCTGCATGCCATGGACGACCACGGCGCCCAGGAAGAAAAAAAAAAAACAGCAACTGCTAGCTCAGCTGGGGTGACACAGATTGTTTGCACATTGTTTGTGTGAGCTCTCTGCCATCAAACCATCAACACCTGACCAAAGGGATGTGTCTGCCTGACCCCATGGATAACATGGGAATGGTCTCAGTTGGCTGTGTGTTAGTTCAGTGTTTCCCAGACTTTATTTTTAAAAATGACAAGCCATCATAACCTCAGTCTCAATAAGCCTTATCTGTAAATCGTGAGACGAGCATGTTTGTGCATAAATGAATACTCCTGAAACATCTCCTTATATTATCTTGAATAGGTAAAACAGCCATTTGGATGAGCTATGTGTTTGATAAAACAAATCTTAGTATTGTACATGTGTTTTTGAAAACATAGCCTAAAGTATATACATGTTAAACATTACAGCATCCAATCAATCAGTAAAACAATATAGCCTGGCAGAATGAAAGAACATCCCTCATGTGGCTTAAAAGTGTACTGCAGATATAAATCTGAAATAAAAGACTATTTAAATTGATAAATATTTTTGGCAACCTAAATAAACCATATGGGTTGCGACGACCCCGTCTCTGGGAATGACTGTGTCAGTTCACCTGGTTGTTTTACTCTGCAATAATACCCATGTTTGATTCATTGAAAAAAAGCAAATGTATCAGCTGAAAACAGTTAATCGAGTCAAGAGTGGATGTGTTTGATTCAGAAAGTGTTTCAACAACAACAGCGCTGCGGGACAATATGACCAGAGGTCAACAGCGCAGAGAGCTGCACAGGCCATTCAGCTGTAACTAATGGCCAGATTTGAACACACCTCCCCTTTTCACACACTAAGCCCTCGCTGGACAAAAGGATGGACCAGCAAGCTGGCGCCTCTCACGAGTCCGGACTTAAACTATTTTCATAGATGGGTGAGCAGACAGAATGAGGCAACATGAGCGCCGTGCGTGTCCCCGTTGAAGTCCTCACCCACTCGACTGGGAGGTCAACTTGTTATCACTCACACAAAATATAGATTCGTAAAGTCCAGTCCAAAAGTGACTCAAAGCTTCATTGATTCTCTCTGAGATTCCCACACTTTCAAAGGCACTTCCTGCTGACAGCTCTTTGATCCGGGTTCACTCTCCAGGAATGAAGAGGAGCTATTAGCGGCACAGTAATGTGGGGGGCATTTTTGGCCGCTGGCAGCTGTACAAATGATGGTGAAATGCAGTTGGTATTTGTTCTCCACTACCACCACCTTCACCGCCGTCAGCTGTTGGTGATTGTAGCCACATTCACAGACTGTAATGAAAACCAGCGTGCCAAAAGGGCCCCAAACAGCACATCACACCACTGTGTGTGTTACACCAGTCAATAAAAGTTATATCTGATTGTCCTTGGGGCTTTTTATGAGCGATGCGCTGCGTCTAATTTCATAAATCATCATGACTTTTGTGATAATTGAGACAAGACACAAGTGATGTTGTTGTCTGACCTCCCATTCCAGACATTTCTAAGGATAAAGGGCTGAAAATCGATAGCCACTTAAGACTTAATGTAGATGCCAGAAATATAGTCACAGCACTTTAATTTGTGACCTTGTTCGGCTCTGCTATCACTTGTGAAGAAATAGAAGTTAAAAGCAAACCGGAAAGCATTTAGATCACTGCACTTAATCCTTTCTTCTTCTTTTTTTTAATCAAAGTCACATAATTTAATACTTTAATTCAAAGCTTTTTTATCCTTTTAATTAATATCTGAGAAAAGTATCTGATTTATCACTGACTGGCACAATATTAAACTTTGACTTAATATTTTGAATATTGTTATACTGAAATAACGCAAAAGAACAACCACTAAACTGCTCGTTCATTCAAGTATCTCACAGATCAATCACATCACACTCATCATAAAGAAACAATATAGATTTGAGAAGCTTTCTCAGTCATTAGTCAGTTATTATACAGGTTTTTTTACATTAGGTACATGTTCGCTTTCAATAAAGTGAATACTCACTAAAATATCATCCAGCGTGGTTCTCTGTCACCTCCCTGTGTATCTCCGCTGTGCTGGATAACTTAAGGTCTCCTCTCTGCTTCTCTTCTCACTGTGACTGAACACTTTCTGGTCCTGTGGCCTCGGTGACAGCTGATTTTTATCAGAGCCCGCTAGCCCCAGTGGAAGACTTTGGCTATTTTGGGAGGGTGGGCTGGCGGCGGCTGCTACTCAGCTGAGTCAATCACCTCTGTTAGTCACTCAGGGGACTGGGGCACCCCTCCACCCCCCATTCCCATAGCTACATTGTCACCCACTATAACGGGCACTGCAGTATGTGTGTCAGTGGGTGTTTGGTGGACAACACAATAAAAAAAGACAAAATGTATGTCCTGTTTAGGTAAAGTAGTACACTGATTAGGCTTCTAAAGACATCATATTAATATTGTCGTGTACGAATAATGTTGTTGTTGTTTGGGGTGGGCTGATTTGATCCCTGTAAGTGCTCAATCCTATTGACTTCACACTTGGCACTACAGTCCCTTTGGGTCCTCAGCAATACAATCACCGAGTGTTAGGCCGATTGGATGGACGGTTCCTGAGATAAGTGAAGGAAAGTCCTACATTCACATCCTGTACAGTATACACACAGACAAAACGAGAGATTCCTTCCTTTGTTGTTAGATGCTGCTGCTACAGCGCCATCTATAGACCAAATGGCACCAAAATTGGCACGGCAACTCAGACATCATATCTACACATGTACACCAAATGTGAATCCAATAGCACAAAGTGTTCAGGGGATATGTCAGTTTCTGTAATATTAACATTGAGCCAGCTTTGAGGGCCAGCTGTAGCAAAACTGTATCAAACAAGTGTCTCTTTTTCCGGATTGGTTCAGAGATGACCTGTATGAGGTTTGCTGACAATTGCTCCAAATTTATAGAAGGAAAAACAGATTTGGACATAATTCAAAATGGCGGAAAATCGATAGATGCAAATGGACGTGGCTTATTGGAGTATATTCAAAAGTTACAGACTGAAATGTTAAGTGTGTTGTTATAGCCACCATCTGTCCAAATTGCACCAAATTCAAAAACGGCACTCACTCTCTTCGGTCCCTAACAATATGTCCGCCAAGTGTGAACTGGATGAACGGTTCTCGAGATATGCGACCACACACAAACACACGCAGAGATTGCTTACTTGTATAGTTAGATCGAGAGGTTTTTTGCTAGATTATGCATGTAGACAATGATTTTCTAGTGGCTAAACAACAATTTGTACTTGTTTTACAATATTTCAACAGAACAGATGTCCATTCACATTCCTGTCTGTCTTATTCACACCCGACACATCTCAGGGTCAAAGTGTCATGTACGATACGCTGAAGTAGATATAAGTTTCAGGACACGGAGAGGCTCAGAGGGTCTGTGTCATGGTCAGGGTCTTTAGAGACAGCGTCACTCCTATCTTAAGCATGTAAGCCAAACACATAGTTATGCATTTACACCACAACATCCTGGTCTTTATTTAGCTGTTTCCCCACAACTCCCATGGCCAAAGAACACAGAGGTCAGTGTTTACTCTACTCTGTCAGGATGTATGGTGACACTTTTAATACCGTGGGCCTTCATCCTGGCATTTTTTACTCTGGCAACTTCATCGAGATCCATCGATATATTTGACAGACGGATAAACGTCTCAGCCTGCGCATTTCAAAGAACTTCAACTTGTTCAAAGATCAGTGGGGAGGACAAATGTGTACAACAGGGATCTCATGCCTTTGAGGGAACCCTGGCACCGACCCCATCTGCCCTATCAGATCTCAGTGACGGTGAACCGGAGATGAGGCAGCGCTGCTCACCGTGTAAGTATCTGGGCGCTCTGTCAGGAGACTCAGGGAGTCCATTCATAGCCTTCCCTCCTTCCACCTGGGCGCTTCTCTGTAGAAAACAACATTTAGTTTGATGAAGACAATTGTTTTTTTAGTGTCACTATGTTTCTTCTTGGGTGTAAAAGAAGTGTCCTGAGATTTGAACCAATGGGAACTTAAAGGGCAAATCAGTCGCCAGAATAAAATACATTTGACGTTTCTGCAAACCACAGATACGCTTAATATCAACTTGTCTTTTTGTTGCTCCTCGCTCGCAGTTTTCTAACATAATTAATGGTGTAAATTTGAATAAAATCTATTAAAGTGTAAGTCTGGCGAAAATGGAGATTTTGGGAAATTCATTAATTCGCTTTCTTTCTGAGATTTAGATGAAACGATGGATACCAATTTCATAAAACTATAGCCTGGAGACAGCTGCCTGAAAAAAGGATTGTTTTTACATAAAACAATTGTACAGATTAATTAATAAAATTATTATTATACTTTATATTATATAATGTCTTCAACGTTATGTGTTACTAATTTTCCAGGGTTGCTTGGTGGCTTTGAAAGAAGAATATTAGAGACTCAAAGATTGCATCAATGTGTTAAAATCTGGAATAAAATAATGACAAATGTGTTAGACTCACACACCTGGACGGTTGTAGGAGTGTTGTGACTTCTCCAGTCCTGCAGGGGGCAGTCTCTCCCCGTCTTACTGCCAGCAGCAGATGCTGCATTGAGCCGAGGGCTGCTGTTGAAGCCCTGCTGCAGAGTGGCCTTCGACTCAAACAGGGCACACAGAGCCCTGGTGCCGGAAGTCTCCCTCTGAGGGAGGACGTCCATGGAGCGACTCCTGGACAGATTGGAGCTTCTTCCAGATCCCCAGAGGGCCGCACTGTCCCCGCTCTCAAGCCTCCTCCATCGTCCATCCACACAACTTTCTGACACCTGAAAACAGCGATGTTATGTGTGTTTTATTGTTTTACTGGTTGTGACATTTATTTCTCATGATGTACATTACTACCTGAAGTTTATGCTCCTCTTTTTCAACACTCCTTAGGTCAGCACTGCTTTGGTAACTGTTTGAACAAAGTTAGTGACGCATTTATTTAATTTGTGAGCAATAAAGGTGAATGAAACTGTCTACGTGTCCTTGAGCAAAGCAGACGCTCATCTTTCATTCCTCATTGGCTACCACAAGAGAACTGGGAAATACTGGGAAGCTCCCAAAGAATAAATGTGCAGAACTTACTGTTGCACCAGCTGAGACACAGTCTTCCTGTCCCAGCGGGTGAGAGTTTGCATGACCCATGACCTCTCCTGAACCCCAGAAAGACTCCTCAGGGACTGGGTCCTCCTCAGGCCAAACGCCTCCATAGCAGTCCCTCTAACAGCAGTCCCTCTAACAGCAGCTAAAATAAAGAAATGTTGCAATTTTAAATGGCGTTATTATTGTGTGTTAATGCTCTAAAATGTTTGTCTCATTTAGAGCAGAAAAGAGGAAATCCATAAATGTGTTCTTTAAATATTCTGACTAGTTTTAACACTGGTCAATTTTTGACAAAGTTTTGCTTCTTTGCGTTCTTTCAGAGTAGTGGAAGGAAAACATCTAAATAGGAGTTAGGTGTTTATTTCACTACATTTTGTCTAATTCTTCTGTGGATTTAGTTAACATTTTTACCCCATTCACCTTTAGTGTAAATATATGGATTTTATTACAATTTAATTTTTTTTCTCACTCTGAGCCAGAAATCTCCACTTCAGTATCACTAAGATACACCAAGCTTTCCAGTTTCATTCATAGCTTGATTTATACAACATTTTATTCCTAAAAACATGAAGATTTTAAAGGCTGTTGCCAGTACCTTCTGATGTATGGAGTGATAAAAAGAAATATCCAAAATCCCCTCTGTAAAAACCTTTCACTCTAATATCTCAACAGAATAAAACACAGATTTTGAACCTGGCTTCATCCAATATCACATTTCTGTTCTGGAAATGTATGCAAATTAACACATATTTCACAATAAAATACCTCATTTGCATGTTTAAACATACAATTTCAGAAAACTAAAACCTGTAGTGTGTCCCCCTTAACCTTATTTGAGTTATTAGATAACAGATTGTCACACTGGCAGTCATATGACTCTGTTAATGTTTAGGAACTCCTGCACTCGCACTGCCAAATGTACTCCTCAGTATGACTGTGTTATTGTACAATCAATATAGGATTATACTGTATCTAAAAGACGTGCAACGATCTCGAAAAAAAAAGTAACAATATCTACATTTTGAACAGAGAAAAATATTTTTAAATGGATAATCTATAAATGTATGCATCTTGGTAAATAGATAAAACCACAAAGCAGATGACAGTTACAATATTAAGAAAGTTATGCTGCTTTGTCTGCAAAATCAAAAGAATATTCAGCCCAATACCTGAGGAGAAGGAGCAGGAGTCACCTGTGCATCTCTGTCACTTGTGGTTTAGGAGCATCTCTCACAAGACGCAGCAATTTCTAGGGGCCAAAGTCCCAAAGCACCTTGTGATTCAAGGCTTCCGGATATGAGATATGCTACCATAACGTCACCTGATCCCATTTTCTTTTATTATGCATTTTGCATTTTATGCATTTTTTCCAGTTGGGTCTTGACGGTGATGACAGTGTGGTGCATTCAAAGACACTGAGAAACCAGAGGGCGGACCTGTGTGCTCTGTGACAGCTGCTCCCATCAGATGTCAGCGTTGAAATGCCCGGCACAGCCGCTCTGTTACTGTATCTCATGCCAAAACTCAGAGCAGTCGCATTTTATCTGCACCTCACATGCTTATCATAGCTACTTTATCACTGCGAGCAGGAGTCACACTCTTTTACCTCACACAAGCACAGGGAAAGACGAAATTGCATGGCGATTACAGTCTGCTGGTGCTCAAAGGGTGGAGTTACAATTCTACCAAACTGTTGCCACATGAATTCTTTACACCAATAAGTCAGCGAGGACTTTATATATTCCTTTTCTTCGACACAGGAAACATGAAGTAATCATTAACTGTCAATGAGATTCACTACATCAGATAACAATGCACACATCACACTCTGAAATTCAGTCATCTCTATGAACAGATTTTGCATAGGAATCTTGGGACAATATTTGGGTTGTGGAAGCGGTCTAGTGTCCATTTGTTGTCTGAGTATTGACCAGTCTCGTTTGAGCATGCTTCGGTTGCATGCAGGTAAACGGTCCATGTTGGAGAGCAAAAGAGCGGGCGAATTGCAAACATGGAACCCATCGGCTATTGTCTGACGACGATTTAGCCTTCCATTAGCTTTTTGTTATTATTTATCTGCATTCATATGCAGATATCTGTTTATAGAGACACCATCTCTCAACTCCAACTCCATTCTCACGTCCCACGTTCCTCTGAAGAGGAAGTTCTAGCCCAGACATCCGCTGGCTACACCAGAAAGACCCAAATATTTGCCTCCAGATGCTAAATCATTGTCAGGCTGGAAACTGATGGGTTGTTTATCGTGATACACAAAAAATGATCACTTGGCTGCAGTTTTCCTCTGAGATTTTTAGCGTGTTTCAGCAAATCTTTGTAGTCTTCCAACCTGAAATGTCTCTGTTTTGGTTCTCTCTCACCGCTCTTGTTAGCATTACAGACGCAGCTGTTTTCAATGACAACGCTCTAAAAACTCTACCTGCCAGACACCAAAGTTAGGGACTAGCTAGTGAACACAGTGGCTCATTAGCAGCTAAAGGGGACAAACAGGTTGTTATTTGGTATAATCACAAAGTTAAGTTTAAGAAGTGTCCTCAGTGTGACTCACACAGTGTGAGAATTGATCTACCATTTAAAGAGCTATCAGGAGTTGTTTGAGACCAAAACAGAGCTAAAAGGAGAGTGAATATTAGACTTACATTTCCCAAATGAGCTAATGTTAATGTTAAACAGTTAACCAACACATCGACCATATCCAACAAGTAAAGGCTGCTTGTCTCTCGTTTCAGCTTTCCCTGCGTGGTCAAGAAATCAGTTAAAGCAGGTGTTTTTTTGCTGACATGGAGGTCGTTATTACACAGACTGAAGCTGCATTTTGTTATGTGCTCGTTCTGCATTTTTCAAGGCCTGTATTCATCTAAAATTGTTCTTTGCTGTGGATGCACTTTATATTAAAGTAGTTATCATTCAGCATCTTAAATTATATTTATCTCCTCTGACCACGTGACTCATAAGCATTTACCATGCCGACCTCCAGTGGAGAAAATGGTTCGTTGAGTTACTCATGGTGAAAAAACCCACCACTGACATTTAACAGGCAGGAGATGGCGCCAGAGCATCACGCCTGCTTCTGTACCAACTGTGGTTAAAGATCATCAAAACTGCTGATTGTTGACAGAACATGAGTTGTTGTCAGCCAGATGAGTAAACATGTATACAAGGCAGCTATTGCACAAAGTATCACAATGCACCTTAATGCTTTCCAGTTATTTATTATCATATGCAGAACAATTGTGAATGAACGAAAATAGAATGTAGGGATAAAGTACTGTATATAAACTAAAATAATATATATTTGTGGTAGACAGGGGGACAATGATTGTTAGATGAATAAACTGCATGTAAACTGGTTGTAAAGCATTCAAAAGTATATAAAGGTTCAAGTGGTAATATGATGATAAACAATAATATAATGGTGAAAAAATGCTTTGCGCAAACATGAATACATGACAAGTGACAGTGGAGTCAGACATCAGCAAGAGCAGTGAGGAGCCCCCCTGTGTCTGTGCTGTCAGCCTTTAATGCATGTGTTTTGCCAGCTGCAGGGGAAGAAAAGAGAGCTCGGCAATCAGCGAGTGATTGAGCATGTAGGGGAGAAAGAGAGGGAGGGAAGGGGTGTCACACAGCTCGGCAAGTACTGGCCCGAACAGCTGAGAACAGAGCAGGTCTCCTTCCTCCTGCTGCTGCTGCTGCTGCTGCTGCTGCTGCTGCTGCTGCTGCTGCTGCTGCTGCTGCTGCTGCTGCTGCTGCTGCTGCTGCTGCTGCTGCTGCTGCTGCTGCTGCTGCTGCTGCTGTGTGCTCCTGCAAAAGCCTCACATGGAGCCACATGTGACAGCCAACACCAACAGCAGCGTAACCCACAGGAGCTCCCGCTGCAGGGCAGACAGCCAGACACCATCAGTGGCAAGAAGAGAACAGGGACACTCCTTCCTCACATATACACACACACAACTTTGTTACTTGCATAATGAGACGTAAAGAGAAAATGCGTCTTTACTACATTCCTTTAGGGGAAAAAACACATGCGCTTTTGGGTCCACATTGCATCACACAGGCCAGTTTTTGTTAGTTTGTAAGAAAGGTCACCGCAGCACTCTGGATAATGTTGACAAGAGGCTCATTGTTGAAGGGGGGAATGTCAAACCCAATCACACAGCTGCTTGGCTGTTACAGCTTGTGCTGCTCACATGCAGCGAGATAAGATCACTGCTGTTGAAAGTTGTAGTTGTGTAACCTACTTTGCACTCGGGGCTGCAGCTCCACTTCTTTTGCAACTATATACTGTGACAGGGATCATGCACGGATGTTGTTATGTAGGGAAACAATGAGCAAACAAAGAAGAAATCAAAAACTGTAAATTCTTACTTATCCACATTGTCTTAAAATATTACAACATAGCTGCTCTGAGCCTCTCTGTTCTGAAGGCATTTGAATTATATATTGCAGTTCATCTCAGACCATGCATTGTTATATCATAGATCTCTCTCATATAAATCTTTCAACCTACATATTGCACAGAGAGCACCCTCGGGCCCCGGGATGCTGTAGCCCTGACAAGGCTGCAGAGATAGGCTATCACCCCTGGACCAGCCCCAGGATTAGTCAGACGTGAACTTGGCACAAGCCAAGGCCGGCGCCTGCCATTAGGAAGTTCTCTGGTGTCACTCGCAGAACTGATACCACTGCACACACAAAAGCATGGCAAGTTGATGCACCACTTAAGGTGTCACTGTTGTGAAATTTTAGCCAAAGTTTTCATGTCGTTGGAGAAAGTGAGGCTGGAGTCTCTTTGGTAGAAGTTTGGCACACAGTTGAATTAAAAGGCCCTGAAAACATATTTTTGCAAAAAGCTTCTTAATGAGAGCGACAAGGTCCAACATGAACATAAAATATTCTGCGTCCAGCCAGAGATTCAACTAGGTGCCTTCATTTAAAGAGACAGGCGCTAAGATGTTTCAGAGGGTGAATACAGATATATTCAGACAGACAGGATGAGAAAAATTATGTCGCCTCACAGCGAGAGGGTTCCTTGTTCAAATCCCGGCTGGGGCTCTTCTGTGTGGAGTTTGCATGTTCTCCCCATGTCTGCGTGGGTTTTCTACGGGTTCTCCGGCTCCCTCCCACAGTCCAAAGTCATACATGTGTTAGGTTAATTGATGACTCTAAAATTGCCCGTAGGTGTGAATGGTTGTTTGTCTCTATGTGCCCTGTGATAGACTGGCGTCCTGTCCAGGCCAGACCCCGCCTTACGCCCAATGTCAGCTGGGATCGGCTCCAGACCCCCCGCGGCCCCGACAGGGACAAGCAGTTTAAGATCGCTGGATGGATAATAATACACCCACAGGGCGTTTTGAGGGGTATGAGCTAACTTTCATGTTTACTGAGCGCTGCTGGCTAATGATAACTGTCAGTCAAACTCCTCTAATACTTGTTTTTATGGTGTGATTTGCCGGAGGGGACGCGTTCAAACAGACTCAAACAAACTCCGGTCTCCTGGAGGCTACTGACCAACCTGCCGACCTGAGTGCTGGAATTATATTTTGTTGTTGCTATTACGATCTCGAGACACTAGATGGCGGTGTTCTGCTCATTCTCCATATTCAACCTTTCAAGCTTGTTCTAGCAGAAACTTAAAATGCACTATGACCCTGAAAATGAGCATTAGATAGGACCTTTAATAAAAACTATAAACATCAATCATTGACAGTCTGTATCCAACTATTTAAATCTCAGAAATTGAAGTAACTGCTCCATACATGAATGCAAAATGATCCTTTTTAAAAAAGAGTAAACCTGACGTCAAAAACGATGACCGTAACGGTTGCAAAAAGATGTTGACTATGTTGACGCTGATAGCGGTTTTGCTGCTGCTGCTGAACGTAATGACTCACTGTTTTATACCATCCTCTAAAATAGAAACTGGGCTATATCTGCGACCATGGTGACCACAGTCAAAACATGACATCAGAGGCTATGTATAAAGGAGCCAACTCATGTGTACATGAAACATTTCCAAGACATCAGCAGTTCAGAGAGAAAGAGAGAATGTAGAAGTGTATCTATCTATCTATCTATCTATCTATCTATCTATCTATCTATCTATCTATCTATCTATCTATCTATCTATCATCTATATATCTATCTATCTATCTATCTATCTATATCTATCTATCTATCTATCTATGTATCTATCATCTATGTATCTATCTATCTATCTATCTATCTATCAGCTATCTATCTATCTATCTATCTATCTATCTATCTATCTATCTATCTATCTATCAGCTATCTATCTATCTATCTATCTATCTATCTATCTATCTATCATCTATGTATCTATCTGTCTATTTGTCTATCTATCTATCTATCTATCTATCTATCTATCTATCTATCTATCTATCTATCTATCTATCTATCTATCTATCTATCTATCTATCTATCTATCTATCTATCTATCTATCTATCTATCCATCTCTGTTTGACACATTTCTACCTGTCTCTGTAAAGTAATAACAGACCATCTGATACTTCCTGTTAGGGCCCCAGGACAGAGAGAGTGATCTTTACAGTAAAAAAAAAGAAGGGTAAATTCATGAGATAGTATCCACAGGAAGGAAGGAGGAACTGAGCCATGGTTAGTATTCACATGCCTGAAGCTTTGTCCAACTCTGTCAGTATGTGGCTGCATGTGGGCCATCGAACGGCACAGCTTGACTGAGAAAACGAGGTCACAAGAGCCAGTGGCAGCAACCTGAGAGGCAGCCAGAATGTAGGTTGACTATAAGTTATGTAACGTGGACTCTGGACAGAAAACACAGAGAGGGCTCTGCTCTCACGGTGCTCGGTGCACGCAAGATCTGTCAGACACAGAGTACAGGGGTGAGGGCCAGTGTCAGGATCGGGGAGCACGCAAAAGTGATGTTTTCTTTGTTTTTTTGTTTTTGCTCCTATGCAACTCATACCATTCCACCATAAATCACAACTATAATAATAATAATAATAACTTATTTGTATAGCAGCTTTAAAAACAGCAGTTAACAAAGTGAAAATACAGTTTAAACAAAACAAATATTAATAATGGTAAAATCCAATGGGGCAGGACATAACCATAAATTACACATCATTGTATAAAAGTGGACAAAGGAAATTATCAGTAGCTTGTTAGTAAATTAATATAAGGTGCTTTCAAAGAACTATAAGATAAAAAAGACTTTGTAGAGGCTCCCCATATCGTTCAAAAGGTATCATAAGATAAGATATTCCCACAAAGGGAACATTTCTTATTGAAAGTGGATAGAAAACACAGAAGAAGCAGAATAAGAAGAAATAATAAATTGTAGAAAAAATATAAACAATATGAACAATATGAACACAGGGGAAAATAAAAATAATAATAACAGGAACAATATATACAGGATTTTTAAAAGTATTTATAAATTGAGGGAAAATGAAAGTATTGCACATTGTGATTGAGATTGACATTATTTATTATTATTGTTTTAGGTGTGGATTTGGAATCACAACTATTATCATTTATTGTGCTTACTGTTTATTTGTCCTAAACAACCCACAGCTCATATCATCGTTTACTTAACTGTTTTATTAGTGATTCATCATTTTAAGGGTTTCAGGAATGTAATGTGAATTCTGAAAATACATTTGTTCACTTTTGAATAATTTAGGGTATTTTTATTGGGGGGGCCAATTCATATTTTTGAGGATGGGGGGGGGGTATATAAATACCCCTTCTGACTCACGAATCCTGTGTGTGTGTGTGTGTGTGTGTGTGTGTGTGTGTGTGTGTGTGTGTGTGTGTGTGTGTGTGTGTTAACAGTACTCAACACAGCAAATACCTTTACCTATGATGGTACATGATGCTCAGGGTTTCTGCAATCTACTGTTTTCTTGTTTTCTCTCCTTAAGGTGCTACGGCGTGTGTGTAAGCTTGTCGTTTTAAATGTGTCTTTTAAAAAGGTGTAGCCTATTCTTTTTGATGCTTTTAATGTTAAATTATTTCTTCACTTTAAGGGATTCTACTGTAAATTTCGTTGTACTGGTACAATGACATTAAAGACAATTCAATGTGCATGAGTGTGTGTGTCTTTGTGTATCTCTGTGTGTATATTTGTGGGCGTTGGAGGTTTGGGTTTTCATGGCATTCATGCTTTTATTTTCTTTGTGCTCCTGTACAAAGCATGAAAAGTGCCATATAAATAAATAAAGCTGATTTAATGTGAAATAATGAATCTTTACTGCCCCCTCTGTTGTTTACAGGCTGTTTGAATGGAACTGAATCTGGTGGAAACAAGTAAATAAATCAGGTGAGGAATCTGTTTTTTTTTTACTTTGATTACATGAACAGTAAAATTGTGAAAGAATTGTGCTAAAATAGAAATGACCATTGCACTGCATCTCCTTCTCTGTGAGTTCTGCTGCACTAATGCGGTCTGAAAGAAAAATCTCCTGACACATCGAAGCATTGAGTGCACACAAAAAAGGGAACAGGAAACTCCAACTGTATCGCACAAATGTATTTTTGGAGCGGCAGTGTGTCCGTGCTATAAATAGCCATGTAGCCATGACGTAGCACTTTGATCGTACAGTATGAGTATCACCAGGATACACAGATACTTCACACACTCCTCCACAAAGAGTCCAAGTTTGAGCTTTAAGTAAAAGATGTATGTTTTATTTCATTAGTAGTTCCCTCCTCTCTCCATGGTGTTTACTCCCCACGCAGGTCGGTGGAAAGGAAACACACATCAGCCAGAGTGGGTCACAGTCTCATAACACACGTCCACTGAGTGTCGCGGACAGGACGAGCAGCCTTTTCCCTCCTGTCTTTAGGCCGACAGGTACGGATCAGAGCAGTTTTGACTTCAAACTGAAGCACTGATGTGAACCAACATGGGGTCAAAGATCAACAGTCTTCTGGACTCGTCTGTCTGTCCATCTACCTATCTATCTATCTATATCTATCTATCTATCTATCTATCTATGTATCTATCTATCTATCTATCTATCTATCTATCTATCTATGTATCTATGTATCTATCTATCTATCTATCTATCTATCTATGTATGTATGTATCTATGTATCTATCTATCTATCCATCTATCTATCTATCTATCTATATCTATCTATCTATCTATCTATCTATGTATCTATCTATCTATCTATCTATCTATCTATCTATCTATCTATCTATCTATGTATCTATGTATCTATCTATCTATCTATCTATCTATCTATCTATCTATGTATGTATGTATCTATGTATCTATCTATCTATCTATCTATCTATCTATCTATCTATGTATCTATGTATCTATCTATCTATCTATCTATGTATGTATGTATCTATGTATCTATCTATCTATCTATCTATCTATCTATCTATCTATCTATCTATCTATCTATCTATGTATCTATGTATCTATCTATCTATCTATCTATCTATCTATGTATGTATGTATCTATGTATCTATCTATCTATCTATCTATCTATCTATCTATCTATCTATCTATCTATCTATCTATCTATCTATCTATCTATCTATCTATGTATGTATCTATGTATCTATCTATCTATCTATCTATCTATCTATCTATCTATCTATCTATCTGTCTATCTATCTATCTATCTATCTATCTATCTATCTATCTATCTATCTATCGCCCTGTCCGCGTGTCTCTCTGAGCGCTGAGCTTCCTTTTCCTCCCAGTGGGGGCACAGAGTCCCATGAGATTATCTTTAAAAGCACAAACTCTGGAATCAGATGCTTTACTTTTTCCGTTGTTCGCCCAAAAAACACAGATTGATTGTGCCTGTTTATGCAAACTAGAATATAAGAATAATAAGAATATAAAAGAAAAGAAGAAGAGAGGAGGATTTTTCTTTTTCCTTAGAAGGGCAGAGGCTTTACGCCCAAATCCATAATCTCACCATCTCCTCCACGCTGCAGGGAGCTTCCTGGAGTTTAGGAGCGTCTGACTTAAACCACCATCTCAGAGCAACTCCAGTGTGTGTGTGTGTGTGCGTGTGTGTGTTTGTGTGCGTGTGTGTGTGTGTGTGTGTGTGTGCGTGTGCGTGTGTAATAGAGGTCTGGATTTACAGAAACAAAAGACCAGACATGCCTATGGAGGCTAAAAGTGGCCATACGGATCAGAAAATCTTTTTTATTTTATTTAATATGTAAAATAACCACTTACAATCACGTTGGCATGTAAATACCACTGAATGAAAATCCAATTAAAGCAAAATATTTCAATTAAATAAATGAAGGTGTGTTTAAATTTACGTCTGAAGATCTCTGTAGTGGTTAAAAATTTGGTTATAAAGGTTTTGCTTTCATACCGTCGCTGCCTGAACTGTTGTTGCATCTGCCACAAATAATGCACAAATAAAGAAATAAAGATAGTAATAATGATATAAATATGAGATAAGATGCCTCATTTTCAGTGCATTTAAAAAAGTAAACACTAAATATATTTATATTGCAGCAGACAGCTGAAAAAACTCCAGATACATATGTCAAAGTAAAATCTGTGGAAAATGAACCAAACATGGATTTAACAAAAAAATCCATTAGATTCCGGTGATTTTTAGTGTCGTGACTAAAAATATGTAGATACATAAATAAATAGATAGATAGATAGATAGATAGATAGATAGATAGATAGATAAACAAATACATAGATAAATAAATAGATAGATAGATAAATAGATGAATAAATAAATAATACAGTCTAAATTGTTCTACATAAATGTTTATTTTATTAAAAACACATCCGGTCAAAGTCCTTCAGTGACAGGGACGGATAACCATCATTAGTTCTGTATTTACCTCCACATCAGCGGCTGTAACAGTGAGTGTGAGTGGGCAGCGGTGACAGCGCGTCTCCTGCTACCGCTGCGTGTGTCACCGCCTGCGTCAACACAGACGGGAGCCGCAGAGATGAATTAGGTGGAGCGAGATGATTCCCCCCTCACAGCCACTTCCGGGTTCGTTTGGTCAGAGGAGCGGTTAGCCGGCTAACTGTGAGATTTATACAATTTCCAAATCTTAGATAAATGTGTTTAACCTGAGGTGTGAGGCTGATCATTATTTTATTTTTTAGGTGGTGTGTGTCACGTTTGGTGGTTTTCCTACAGCTGATCCTAGTTTGAACGACGCTAATCGAGGACTAACATGACTTAAGTCTCAATAAATAATTCAATAAATACATAAATATATTTATAAATAAATACAAGAATAAATAAATACAGAAATAAATTATTAAATGAATAAAAAATACAGAAATAAATAAATATATGCTGAAATAAATAAGTAAATAAATGAGTAAATAAATCAATGCGTAAATATATTTATAAATAAATACAAGAATAAATAAATGAATTGAATAATCTATAAATAAATACAATAATAAATTAATACAGAAAAAAATGAGTAAAAAAATAAATAAATGCATGGATTAATGTATAAATAAATGCAAGAATAAGTAAATACAGAAATAAATTAGTAAATAAATAAATGCATTAATTAAATGGACCTTCTACCTTATTAACATATGGACACAGAAATACTAAATTAATTAAATGCAGGAGAAACAAAAATGTTGAAATAAATGTAAAGCATATATTAATTCATACATTTATTCATGCATGTATTTATTTATTCATACATTTATTTATATGTTATTTATTCAATTTATTTATGCATTTATTCCTGTATTTATTTAATTATTCATACATTTATTTATGCATGTATTTATTTATACATGTATTAATTAATTTATTGCTGTATTTATTTATACATTTATTTATGCATGTATTCATTCATTGAGACTTAAATCATGTTAAGTCCACCATAGATGTTAGCGTAACGTTACGGCCTTTAACTGGGTTAACTACGTTGTGTTATTTAAATCAGTTAAAAAAATTGTAATATTTTTTAAAAAAGTGGATTTTCATGAACTTATTATACAGATAGTTTACATCTGACCTTTCCTACATGAATAATGGAGTTGCTGGAGTCCAGGGGGGTGAACTCTCTTGCTGCTGAACGTCGACTCTTTGATCTGCTCCCAGCCAGTCCTCCAGTGTAGCTGCACATAAACACACAATGCTCAGCTGGCTGCACCGCGGACAGGACCACAACTCCGTGTCAACTGTCGCCTTTTTTCTTATTTTATTTTGTTTATATATAATTATGCTGCATTTCACTTCTTGCTGGTGAGTAAAAAGCCCTGTCTTACTTTTGTGTTTATCACTTTGTGTTATATTTATCTAGAGTAACTTTCTGTGACATTTTGGCATCTTTTTCCTCTTTGTTGATATTTTCATAAAGACCCCAAAACAGCCAGAAAGTTTTAGATTTAAACAAACTTCCAGTCACAGAGACACGAACTCCTCTGTCTGTGTGTCTGAGGCAGCACAGGAAGTTTGCTCTTGTTTTGAAGGGGACTGTGGAGTTTGTGCTGTTACAGACAGACAGACAGGCAGACAGACAGGCAGACAGGCAGGACAGTGTTGATTGTAGCTGACATGATCGCCGTGTGTCTCCGTCGGGGGTGAAGAGGTCATCTGCCTAATGACTGTTATTATGGCAAACAGGAAACGACTCTTGTGCACTTCTCCAATGAAAACTCGCTGTGACATCTGAGCAGCATTCCTGCAGGGATTTCAAGTGTCTGAAAACAAAGAATTACATCATTATGAACTGTTATGAGGACTTTTATGGGTGCATGAAATCCTGCCATTTCAATTTGGTGCTTTACAGGTTTGAAAAGTGCTTGGATTTTCAAGATTCAAGAAGCTTTATTATATTTATATAAGTGAAATTATTGTGCAACAGTTTCAATACAAAGATGGGAAAGGGTCAGAGTAACAATAAGCATAAAAACATAAATCTAACATAAAATAAATCAAACAATTAACTAAATGTGACAGAGTGCAACAGACATTGTGGTTAAGCGTAGGTAAATACAATATACAACAATACGCAGTGTGCAGTTTAGCAGCATGTTGAAATAAAATAAGTACAAACTAAATAAGTGATAAGGAGCGATAAGTGATAACAGTGTTAAAAGTGTAGCAGCATTTTTTAGCTACATAAATGAACTAAGTTACAGTACAACTAAACCTAAATAAAGTGATGCAGTGATGATATAAAGTGACAAATGAATGCAAACTGCTTAAAAGTAGGTTATACATGATGCCAAGTCTGCTTATAAGACAGGTGACACATTTTAAAACATGAAACCTTGTTTTTTGTGTTTCCCTTATATAGAAAGAAGGTGTTGCAAGTATAATTTTGGTTGTTTATAGCACAATAACATCTCATTTGATATAATGAAGAAGTGCAGTAATCAGAAAACAGGTCACACTGTGCATATGTACTGTATATGCATATGTAATTAACCACAGCTGTAAGTTGCTGGAAAATCTAGAAAATGTATACTGAATTTATATATTGAAATTTATTCATATGAGGGGATACACCTCTTGGGTTGTGCCAACTCATTTTCGAGGGGTACCCGCACAAAACAGGTAAACACAATACAGATAAAGCAGTAAAAGATTCAACGATGATAGAAGAGACACAAACAACTAAAAAGCAGCAGAATTATACAAACAGACATAGAAAATTACAGAAACATGATAAAAAAGGGGGTAAAACGTAACGTAGTATGAAACTTTGCTTTATGTGTTTCCCGTATATAGAAAGAAGCTGTCGTGAAACATATTTCTGGTTGTTTATAGCCCAATAACGTTTAATTTAATGGGATGAAGAAGTGCAGTAATCAGAGTATAGTTCATACTGTGTGTCCTGTATATACACATGTGATCTAACACGGCTGTAAGTTGCTGCAAAAGCGAGAAAATTGACCCTGAAATGCGTAAAAAGCGCTTTTATTTGACTTTTGAAAAGATCTAGGAACCCTGTATTGTCATCATGCAGTTTCCCTTAATACTGTCACTGTAAAAAGCCCTGCCGACTACTCTTAAAGTAGTAAAGAAAGTGCATTATAGTCGTACATAAAGCATGTTCCCCCCTCCTGTTTCACGTGCGCTGTGTGCTGCTGCTGCTTCCAACCTTTAAATTATAGATGTGGTCTCAGTGGAGACTCACATGTGCAGCAAAGTCTCTCCACTGTCAGGTTTCAAATGTAATAATTGTGATATAACTGGGGCAAAGTGCAGCTATGATAACACTGCAGTGCCGTGTTTATTGGAAATCCTGCCTCTTTATTTGTATTTTTCAGGAATATTAAATGTTTTTTTACACCTTCCTGCCTTTGCAGCACAGGCTTCAAACAGTGTAAACAGTGTGAGGGCGCAAGAAGTTGTCTCTCGTTTCACCTCTCATTTGCTGATGGATCCAGGAAGTTGCTCACTCTGCACACACGCACACACGCACACCCACACGCACACACACACACACACACACACACACACACACACACACACACACACACACACACACACACACACACACACACACACACACACACACACACACAACCTCACTCGTTTAGCTATTTGCTTACTGCAGACAATCAGAAACCTTTTTTTCTGTGTGTGTGTGTGCGTGCGTGCGTGTGTGTGTGCGTGTGTGCGTGCGTGTGTGCGTGTTCATTTAATTCTATGTTTATATACTGGAATTTAATCCCTGTTTTAAGATTTGACCAATTTGTTGCTGCATTTATAAAAGGTTACACCTGGATTTTAATTGTTTTTAGTTAGTTGTTGTTTTTAACAAGTTGCTATAATAAATAACCATTTAGTAAAAGGCGCCTTAAGGAAGACAAGTTTTATAAGTGAACGTTCAGTTGCTCAGACAAAACAAGATGTTTAATTATTGCTTTAGGAAAATTGTGATGCGCATTTACATTAACATTTTATGAACAGAGTGAGTTAAACATTAACCTAGTGTGTAAATAAAAATAATAGTAATAAAATAGCAGTTTGCCTGGCATTTGCTAGGTCAAAGGCATGTCCACTGTCCAAAACTGATTGACAGCTTCTACACACACACTGCTAACTCAACTTGTGTGACAGAGCACGCTGCACTAAACTAATAACAACTTTTCTGTACTTTAACACCCCTCTTCTTTTACCCAGTAGCTGTGAGCAGCCCTGCTAAGGTTTATAACTCTGAAATTACTCGTGTTTGGACTTATTTTCCATGTTCACATCCAAAAATAGCAGCCACTTGAACCTTTGCAACCCCCCCCCCCCTCGGCCCTCAGCGTGCAGCCATTGGACGGTCCGTTTCCACGTATTCTTCACAAAAAACTCGAGGAATCACTGGAATGTTAATTACTCTGCGGGGGAAAAAGCTTCTTCTTCTTTTTTTGACTCTTTCAAATGCTCAGCTGGTTTTCAAGTGAAAGTTGGATTGCAGCTCATATATTTGTACAACATCAGTTTGTCAGATAATCACTTTCAAAGATGTCATAAGCCTAAACAAACTGGTGCCCTGAAACCGGCTCGACCAGCAGCTCTCAACAGGAAAGACCTCTCGTTCCTCCGGTTGTCGCATCATTTGACTGTGTACTCAAACAGAAGAGGTTGTTGCTATTCCATTGTTGATTAAATGATTTACATATCTGCTCTTATGTTCCTGGATTAAGCTCTTTGGATAAAGCAAAGCATTGTTTCTTATCTGTGCATTTATTACCACAGTGTGATCATTTTTAAACGTGTCTTTTTCCCCTTGTGTTCCTGCAGAATGTATCTCAACCACCACAGCCAAACAATGAGAGGCATCCTGAAGAGAAAGTATGCAGAGGTAGATGACAACCCCTGCTTCTCCTCCTCCTCCTCCTCCTCCTCTTCTCCTCCGTCCTCCTCTGAGTGGGAGTCGGACGGGGAGAGCTCTGACAACCAGGCTTTCCCACCTCACAGTCCGTCTTCACCCACCACTTTACCCCGTAAGTCTCCAAACCAACCACAGTGTTTTACTCACTTTCAAATAATGCAAACCTCCTTATCTGGCTATCAGTGTTTTATAGGAGTGTCTCTTATCAGCCGGCAGCAGCACCGATATGAAAATGCTAACCTTAGGGCCGTTCCAGTCCACGCACAGACAATGACCCGCCTCTGGACTGCCTGTCCGGTTTGGTAGAAGATAATTTGCCTGAGCAATAGGATGTTGTGGAATTAATTTGAATAGCAAGGTCCCTTTAAACAAGTCATATCAAATGGCCTCATTAAGATATCACAAAGCTGCACAGGGGAGGGGGGCTGCAATGCCAAAACACTGCAGTTATTGTGCAGTTTAACGCCTTATGTGTAACAGTTTCAGGCTTGTTATTTTGTTAACAAGTCACAATTGGGTTCGTGGTGAAAACAGTGCCCCAGTGTGGAGCTTTTTTAGACGGACAGAGCAGCTGAGGCGAGCTTAGTCAGCTGGTCTCGCTTGTTTACTGACTTGTGGAGCCAGAGTTGAGCCTCAGTTATGTGTGAAGGTTCGACAGTTAGTTGAAGCCAAACTGTTAAACCACAGCACAGGAACCTGATGGATACTAAACAGTCAGAAAGAGTCTGACTATGTTTTGCTAAACCTCCAAAGAGTGGTTAGATCCTGGTTTTCCTTCTCTGTTGATCTGTCCACTGCTGTAATAGATCCTTTGCTTGGTATTTCCTCTTCACGTGTATGTTAAACTACTGAAGCAGCCACTGCACTGAAGCACCTGTAGTGTGTCACCTAGTGGCCACTCGCGGGTCTGCAGAAGACGAAGCCTCTGTCAAAGTTCAGGGCCTTTGTTTATCAAGCGCCCAGGAATCATTTCCAGAAACTGTGCTGAAAGTTAACTCAGTGGTTCAAGTCCTGCTCTACATTCTCACACTCACTTCACAGCTGCTTACGAAAGAAATCGATAATTTGACACAAAATATTCATTTAAACGAGTAAATGTTGTTTTTGCCACAGATGACGTTAAATTTGCTGGACTTTTTTCTGTGGTTCATTCAGAAAATGCAGACCGTGCAAAGCTTAAAACTAAAGCAGCGCCTCACTTTTTTGTCTTTTTCTAACACGAGCAGTTCGGTCCATTCTGAAAAGGCCCAAGCTTGCAGGCACACAGAGCAACGTGCGCTTTGACCAAGTGAGGGTGTTCAGCTTCCCTCGCTGCCAGGGCTTCACCAGTGTGCCCAGTCACGGAGGTGCTACCCTGGGCATGACGCAGAGGCACAGCACCCTTCAGAGATACACCGTGGCAGAGCACGCACTGCAGAGAAGGCATGGACGCAGAGAGAGGCTCCGAGAAAGACGGAGAAAAGAGAGGTTTGAGTCATTGAAACACAAAGTGAGTGCCCTTCATTTCTACGTTAGTTTGCATTGCTCGTCTACACGGCGGTCTACTTATTTTATTTGTTTGTCTGATTCCAGTTGATCATCAGTGGGGCCATCGACCAGAGAGAAGCAGACAATCTCACGGTGGATCAGATCCCAGATGATGAAGACACTGACGTCCACATCAGCGATGCAGAGCTTGAGGATGGGGGTTTCCTTCAGCCGTACTCCTCCAGACAGCGGCAGGCTCTACTCCAGGCCGCGGGGGTGAAGCACATCGACAGGGAGGAGAAGAGGCAGCTTCACGCCCTGCGTATATCCAGGGAGGCCTGTGGATGTGACTGCCAAGGCTTCTGTGAGCCAGAGACCTGCGCATGCAGTCTGGCAGGAATCAAGTGCCAGGTACGACAGGCTTGATTTGATCACAAATGGGTTTCATGTTTCATTTTTACATCTGAATTAAAGACAAGTTTGATCTGAAAATTGTAGTTAGAGCTCACGTGTTTCAAAGCGATACGATATCCACACTCCATAGTATCGAAATTACCAGCTATAAAAATAAGCAGATCCACAATCAGATTTTAACCCAACGCTGCACAGATGAAACAACAGGGGGAAAAATCATTCCAGTTTGTGTTCAGTGACTTTGTCTTGGGTTCAAAAGTCAAATGGGGAGGGAAATTATCCTATTTTGTGTCCATGGACTTGTTTTCTTTTTGCCGTGGTATCGAAAGTATCATTATTTTTAATACAAGTATTATTTCATAGTTCAATCAAATGTATGTTGAAGCTATTTCACTATTTACTTTAAGTTTACCATACAAACCATTTCTATTACTTTAAGTTTACCTTTATCTGACTGTCAATTAGCCAAAAACAATGTATTAATGACATTTTTAACAAATTGTGTTACATCACTATCACTATAGGGGTCTAAAAATACATTTATTGTAATTGAGGATAGCACTATCGTAATAAGTAGCCAATCAGAAGCCAGTTTTTTTAGGCGGAATTGAGTAAAGACTTTTTTATTTTAGCAATACATTTATTGGAATCACATTAACTGCACTAGTTTCTCAGTGATTGTTGGCGTCAATACTCTGTTCTGTATTTGAGAACCTACAACACTGATTTTCTCGCTCTGCTGGTGCAGGTGGACCGCTTCAACTTCCCATGTGGCTGCACTAAGGACGGCTGTGGAAACACTCAGGGACGCATCGAGTTCAACCCCCGACGCGTGCGGACCCATTACATCCACACCGTGATGAAACTTGAGCTGGAGAGGCGACTGCAAGGTGAAGCGCTAAGCCGAGAAGACCAGACGGGACTTCCAGAGGACCTTCAAGAGTATGTGGACCAAGATGAGGCCCATGCAGTGCAGAGTGCGCAGGACAGGAGCTGCCCCTTTGGGTTCACCATGGAGGAAGACGGTCTTCCTCTCACCATGCCCGCCACGCCTTCTTTTCACTTCCCCCTGGAGCGGCCGGTGGTGGACGAGAACAGCAGCAGCGGCAGCAGCGACATGACCGAATCCTGCTGCTCCTCCTCTGACTCCTCTGACGCAGGAGGAGGAGGCCTTCACGGGAGTCAGAATCACCCCGATGTTGACGGAGGGTTGTCACGTGCCCTCAGCATCTGCGGCTCTAATGAAAACTACTCTACGTGCAGCCAGTCGAGGCACAAAGGAGAACCACTGACGCAGCACAGCGGCAGCTCTACCACTGACCGTATGGGACCACTCACAGCCGCCGCGCTGACCGACAACATAAGAAGGACCTCACTGACGGATTACCTGGATGAGAACGCAAACCAGGCCAGCTACTTCTTTGACAGTGACTCTCTCGAGGGCTTCCCCAACACTCCCTCCCCCACTGTGGACTATTTTTCCGGCGGGTACATGGACCTGAGTCTGTCCTCTGACTCCGACATCGAGTTCTTCAGCAGTGACTACACCTCTGGACCCCTGCACAGCTCTTTTAAAGTGCACAGACACCCAGACAGCTTTTGCCACCTCCAGCTGTCCAGCTCCGTCGACCTGCCGCACTACGAGTCGAGCACCTACCTCCTGGAGTCTCTGATCGGCCTGACCGAGCCCGGCCCAGAGCAGGGTCATGCGGTCAGCAACAGCCAGCTGTTATAGCGGATTCAAGGCATTCTAGTGACATAACAAGGAACTGTGTAAGATAATTTAATGTATAAAGCACTTATTTTATGTATTTTTAAGAATATATCAATGTACAGAGAATAACTGATGAAATATTTTTTCCTTGCTGGATATTTTTTATATTGCATCAAATTCATTTTGCCTTTATTTCAGAGAAACCACACTTGAGTCATTAATATATGTCTTTTTTCTTTTTTCTTTTTTTTTGCAAACCTACGTGTATAATGATCTTTTAACATGTTATTTAATTTCTTATACCATGGCCGAAGCAAATCTTCATTGCTCATTGAAAGTTTTCATAAAGGTATCAAAGAAAGAGGCAATAAAGAGTTCCCTATTTTCTTTTAAAGTATCAAAAATAGGTTTATTTTGCAGGTAGCTGGTCATGGTATAATAAGGGTAATCCACTCCGACGCATGCAGTAATGAAAACAATAATGCAAATTATCTTCTAGTGCCTGGCTGATTTTGGATTATCACATACATGCTTAACAATATGTTTAGAATATTTCTGTATTGGAGTAATGAAATAAAACATTTGTATTTATTTGTTCACTGATTTAAAATGTATGTAATGGGTGGTATTTGTCCAGTCATCCCCATTACATGTGAAGAAATCAAGTCTGAGGGCAGGCGGTGGCACGGTGGTTAGATCAGCCGCCCCATGCAAAGAGGTTGACGGTCCTCAAGTGTGTCTGCGGCTTCAAATCCGACCTGCGGCCCTTTGCTGCATGCCCCCCCCCCCCCCCCTCTCTCACACCTCATTTACTGTCTGTTCAATATAATAAAAGGCTTGAAAAACTTTTTAAAAAAAAGAAACCAAGTCTGGACAACAGGCTTTTTTAATAACATTGTAAAGCACAGGTGTAACTGATCACATTACAGTTTTTTTTTATTGCTTTGACCTGGTTGAAGAAACTGGTAACCTCTCAGTCTTCATCATCACTCTCTCAGCAGAGCAAAAGACACCTCTTGCAAATGAGTTAACCCATTGTCATTGTTTTAACACACTTCCTGCACCCTTTTGCAAAACAGTTAACGCAGATGTCATTCAAGCAGTCCAAACTCCACTGCTTTAGCTGTGGTAACCAGACAGAACATATATGTCCCATCTCTTAGACACTTCTTGACCAATATGAAATCACTGAAGCACCTGTTTGACACTGCTTCACAAAACTTTTTAATTTGCAATCAGTCTGCAGGCTTCCTCAATACTCTCCATTTTTAAATCCTATAGAGGAATTCTTCAGTGCATGGAGATGGAAGGTTTACGATTCAAGATTCAAGATTCAAGAAGCTTTATTTATCCCGAGGGAAATTATTTTGCAACAGTTTCAATACAAAGGTGGGAAAGGGTCAGAGTAACAATAAGCATAAACATAAATCAAATCAAAATAAAGCTAACGTCAGATAAATCAAGCAATGAACTAAGTGTGACAGAGTGCAACAGACATCGTGGTTAAGCGTAGGTAAATACAATATACAACAATACGCACTGTTCAGTTTAGCAGCAGATTGAAATGAAATAAGTACAAACTAAATAAGTGAGAAGGAGCGATAAGTTATAAGTGTTAAAAATGTTAAAAATGTAGCAGCATTTCCCACAGAACTAAGTGACAGTATGGCACAGTGGAGTGTAGCAGCATTTCGTACTGAAGTAAGTTACAGTAAACCACAGTGAAATGTAGCAGCATGTCCTAAAGCACAGTAAGTGTAGCAGCAGATAGTTACAGTAAACCATTAATAAATAAATAAAGTGATGTAGTGGTGATATAAAGAGACAGTGTAAAGTGTAGCCGCAGTAAGTTACAGTACCACAAATAAGTGAAGTAGTGGTGGTATAAAGTGACAGTGTAGTGTAGCAGCATTTCTTACTGAAGTAAGTGACAGTACAACATCGCCCCTATGACCAGATGCCCTTGATCGATGCAATGACCGCTGCTGCCCAAGATATAGATGCAGATGCATGCCAAGGCTGGATCGGGCATGCAAGAAGATTTTTCCCTCGGTGCATCGCAAGAGAAAATATTGAGTGCGATGTAGATGAGGCCATGTGGCCCATTCGTCAAGAGAGAATTGACTAGAAGAGATTTTTTTCTTTATTGTACAGAATTTTTATTTTCATTTTCCTTTTGTCTTACACAGTGATGGATTTTTATTCTATATATGTGGTTTCTGTACTTCTGTATATTTCATTTCTTAGCCACAATCTCAAAAAAAAAAGAATGAATACTGCATTCAATAAAATTTGAAAAATCATTGTATATGATTCTGGATCTATTTTTTGCAAGAAAGCAAATTGGCACTGATATGTAAGCTGCTGACCAGTAATGCAGCACTGATTCACATTGAGAGCTGAATGCTGTATTTTGATGCCCCTTCTCTAATGACGGATTGGAAGCGCTTATGCACTTGTGTGCAAGTTGTGTTGTTTGAGGGCAAAATTTGCTTTTGGTCCATATGTTAAATGTTTTGGCGGAGTAAGAGCCTTTTGCAGGCAAAATGAGTCATTTTGACCGTTGGTGCCACTGTTTAGGCGTTTGCGTTAACGGTTTTGAAGAATGTGTATTTTGAGTCGACTACTGTGTCAAAGCAATCAAAAAAAACTGTAACGGAGACTTAGTTCCATTAAGTGTCCATGTGAGTCAGGATACACAATACTCATTGGTAGGGGAGAATTTATTGTGATGCCAGAGTCCTGTATGTCTGATACTGAAGGAGTTTCATTTCTTGACCACGGAGAACAGAAGAGTCGTCCTCAATTCTCAAACTCAAACAGCAAAGATCAGATTCTTATAGTCGAGGGGAGCCGAGCCAGCAAGAGGAGAAGAGCTGACCTCTCGTTGGCTTTAGTGCAAAAACACGACATTAAGGAAGTGACGTGAGTGTCGTCATTTCACCCTGCAGCTGTATCTTGCAGCCTGCAGAGTCAGACTGAACGTGCAAAGTAAAATCATGGCTCCAGGGAGTTTTCAGGGCAGACAAACTGACACGTCCTGTGCTTAAGAGCTGTCCACTGCACTACAGAAGGATCGAACATTAACACCAACTGTCTGGGGAAACGAAACTCTCCCTATCAAATAAAATAATATAAATAAACAATAAAAATAAATAAACAATAAAGCAAAATTTATCGTATCACTGTAGGCAAACAAAAAAATACATAAAAAAATAAGAGAAAAAAAAGAAAGGAAATTCACATATTTGAAAAGGAGTAGGAAGAAGTTTAACTATTTAATCCCACCCCTCCTTCATAATTGGTAGTATTTAATTATTTATAGAGAATGTATAATAATTATAATCTAAAATATATTAATCACCACTTATCTTTACTTTATAAAAAGATAAATGTGACAAATTAAACTTAATAATATATCAATCACCACTTATTCTTAGTTTGTAACAAAAAAATACATTATTTTCAGCATAAATATTTATATTTTTGAATATATTAATCACCACTTATCTTTACTTTATAAAAAGATAAGAATAATTTCAGCACAAGATTTTATAATTGTAATATATTAATCACCACTTATCTTTTATAAAAATATATAAATTAATTTCTGCATAATTATTTCTAATTTATCTGAAATGTTCTTTTTGAACAGGAATAATTGAATTACAGACATCCTCAATACATATCCAGTATTAAATATTAAATGTTAAAACCATAGTGGTAACATAATTAGTTCAATAATAACTATTTAAAATGAATGAATAAAGAAAAAAAAATGCTGTTTGCGCATGCGCTGTGCGTGCGTTTGAGTGTCGCGTTCGATACCAGCGACGTTCGATTGTTTTGGACTACAAACAAGATGGCTGCGGACTGTCAACCGTAATTCACAGACACTTGTTATTTATTTTCTGATGATATTTGGTGATATTTAAGAGTTCCTGACAGAAATGGGGTTATCACAGAGTTCAGAAGTGTCCGAAGGAGGAACGTATGGATACCACGTACACGGCGTAAGACTACAACCGTTCATGTTCTTTGAGTTTGGACAGCAGCTTAGCACCAAATGTACTGTACATGCTAACAGAGAGCTAAGCTAAGCTAAGTAGCTGCAGACCCACCGGTCAAACCTGACGAGCTGGCACTGTGTCACAATGCAACAGAGACTTCTGTCTACTTATACTGTAATTATGTTACAAAATTCAGGTTTGTAGCTAAGTATGCCAACAGTCAATTTACCTGTTACTGGAAATATTCTATTTAAACATTTATTTTCTGTCATGTTCCAGAGTCATACACAATACCAACATTGTAATTTTAAATGTAGAAATAACAATAATATAAATTGAAATGTACAAACTCAGTAAAACATAGCAAAATAACTAAAAATCTGTTTATTTTGTATTGAAACTATTCAATATATACATTTCTTTTCTGTCATATTCCATAGTTATACACAATACCAAAATTGTAATTTTAAATGTAAAAAAAATTCATAATAACATCAATAAAATATAGCAAAATAATTTATTATCTGTTTATTTTGCATTGAAAAGATTCAATATATACATATATTTTCTTTCATGTTCCAGAGTTATACACGATATCAAAAATGTTTTTCTAAATGTAAAAATAATAATAACATCAATTCAAATGTACAAAGACAGTAAAACATTAAAAAAGGATTGAAGAAAGTCAATAATAATAATAATAATAAAGCCAATTTACTATGTTTGAGTTTTAAGTTTTTTTAAAGTGGTCGAATGTGATTTAAAAAGCTGAATCTTTAAAAAAAAAAGGAGGGTAGTTTGTTAAGCCAAATTTATGAATATCATATTTCGTTGAGATAATGATCAAATTAATTATGTTAAGTTTCATCTGCCGAATATTTTGGATTGTTAAGAATTAGTAACAAATCCGTCTTTGTTAGTATTAAAACATTTTTGCAAAACATTTTGAAAGCTTCTAATGTAAATCCCAACCAAAAAGAAGCAACATGAAAACAATTGACACAAACATGTTAAATAGTCTCCCCCTCACAATCACAAAAAGTGATGTGGAAATAACAGATTTTATCATAGTAGTTAATATAATTGTAGATAAATATTAGCTAAGGCTTTCTATAATAGTGTTCAGCGTGATGGGGAAATAAAGAACAGGATTTTTTACTGGCCTCCAATTTTGCGCCTTATTCAAACCTTTTCATGCCGTTGAAAAAAAACACACACACATACATACATATACACAACGAGGCGGTGCTATATAATGTTTTATTTTGGATAACATAATAAAAAATAATCCCATGTTTCAGTTATTTACTAGGCAGTTGGTAAACAAGGCTTGATCCAAATGACATACTCTTGCTGTACATTCTTTTTTAATATTTTTAAAGTATATTTCCCAAATAATATTCTAATAGCATGATTACAATTACATCCAAAGATGCTTCTCCTTCATTCACTTTTGGTGAATGTAGCCTTGGTCAGGAAGAGTTGATGTCATCAGGCGGTATCCAACGATCATTGGGCGTTTCAACCCTGAACCGCAACACCCTCAATATTGGTGGGTCAGCAGTGGTGGCCAAATCACTGCCCATCAACTCCCCCTGGCTTCCAGCTAAGCTCTTCTCTCCTGCTCCATAACCAGCAAGAGGCTCTTTCTGCTGCCTCCCCCATCCTGCAAACTGCCGTCTTATCTCCTTCCCTGTCACCCCAATGGCTGTGTCTATCTAAAGGTAAAGTGCAATGCTTGTGTTGGTTTTGACAGGTACAGCCGGATTCCCCTGCAGCAAAGGCCGGACTGCAGCCCTTCTTTGACTTCATTCTGTCTCTGGACAACAAAAGACTTGTAAGTTTAAGCGTTTAAGTTGAAGTTTGAGCGTCCTGTTGTAAGACGTTAAGATGCTTGTATTTAAATAGTTACCTCCCATTTTGAAAGTTAAAGGCTGACCGGGCCGACCCGGTTGTGTCCGTTCCTTGCCCTGGTGACGCCGGCAGAGAATGGTGTCCCAGGTGTGTGGGAGCAAATATGCCCCCTCGTCCCTGTTAACTCCCACTCCTGTTGTTTTGACTCCTCCCGTTACTGTTCTCCAGAACGAGGAAAACGACCTGCTGAAGGAGCTCCTGAAAGCCAACATGGAGAGAGCAGTGAGGATGGAGGTGTACAGCACTAAATCCACCAGGGTCCGTGAGCTGGAGGTGGTGCCCAGCAACATGTGGGGAGGACAGGGCCTGCTCGGTGCCAGTGTTCGCTTCTGCAGCTACCAAGGAGCCAATGAGAACGTCTGGCACGTTCTGGTGAGCTTCTTCATCTCAAACTAGGAAAACCAAACTGACTGACCGTACCCTGATTTGAACTTCTTTATTCATTACCCCATTAAAGCTTTATCTTTACTTTGCTGCCTCCGATCCCTCTCCCACAGGACGTGGAAGCCAGTTCACCTGCTGCATTGGCAGAGCTGCAGCCACACAGTGACTACATTGTTGGTGCAGATCAAGTGTTGCAAGATGTAAGACTCTGCTTTATTTCTGACATTTGACTCTGATATATCTTGCTAAATGTTTGTGAAATTTTCAAAGGACGCAATGAAAATGAGTCGTAGTTAAGTCAGTTTTTTATTTTCCAGTCAGAAGACTTCTTCTCGCTGATTGAGGCCCATGAGGGGAAGCCCCTGAAGCTGCTGGTGTACAACACACAGACAGACGCTTGCAGAGAGGTGGTGGTCACACCGAACGGAGCGTGGGGCGGAGAGGGCAGGTACGTGTCAATACACACACATGAAACTTAAATTAGTTAATCTTTTTTGCCTTCTGACAGTTTAGATAACATCCACTTCTTCTCATTGGAGTTAACATGCTCTGTGAAGACATGTGCATGCAGATTGCAGGGTTCATACAGGTGCTGGAAATCCCCTTTTCAAGGTTTCAATTAAGTGCTTTGGATCTTGAATAAAGCGCTTGAAATCGCTTGAAATTCAGGTTATAAGGGACGGCATATATGATATAAAACAAAGAAAACAATATATTTGAGTGACTGAAAACAGCATTTTTAAGAACAAGGTACAGAAAGACAGTTACAATTACAATCTTTTTAGATTTTTTTAACTGAACACAAATAAACAAATGCAACTCAACCACACATCCCCCCTCCCTACAACACCCTGTGCATCCCAATCTGAGGAGATTGAATAAGTAGACAAGTAAATAAAGGTTGTGATATTGATAGGTTAAGGTGTCATTCAACAGGTATGAAGAATTAAACAAAGTGGATGCAGCTAATTTGAAAGTAAAGCTTGACAGTAACTGAGGATGCCGTGCTTACTGTGCAGCGTCGTGCGCCACCCTACAGGATCTAGGACTTCATGAATTACCAGGGAGGGTTTTAAGTTTGTTTATGAAAGACATTACTGGGTTCCAGGTAGAATAGAATAGGTTTTTTGACCCTCTTAGAGTGTATTTGATCTTTTTAAGTCTTAAATAGAGCATACGGTCACTCATCCATAAGGAGGTTTGGGTGATTTCCAGTGCAACAAAATCTCTTCGGTGCGCGAACAGAGTTGTAAATGTTAAATGTTCTTATGCTTATTGATAATCTGTTGGTCAGCTGGCACTATACCGAAATGGCAGAGTAGGCGCTATGTTGCAAATTTAAGGATAGTGCCTGTGAGAGAATACTGAAGATTGCTGACCAGTAATCCGAAAGACAAGAACACGACCAGAACATGTGCGTTAATGTTGCCGGGGCAACACAACATCTGCTGCAATTTCCATCTCCCACAGGGTAGATTCTCGCCCGCCTAGACTTGGAGAGGTGGGTACACTTCTGACAATTTTACCAGATGATCAAACATGAAACATTGGTTTCCTTTAATTTGTCATCCCTCTGTAGAAATCTAAACATGCATTTGTTCATTTTATAGCACAAAAACATCTTATTTAATGTGATAAAGGAGTGGAATAATAAGTAAACCGAATATACTGTATGTACTGTATAGAAATGTGTAGTTTACCACAGCTGTAAGGTGCTTGAAAACGTGAAAATGCGGCTTGAAATGCTTGAAAAGTGCTTGAATTTGACTTGGGATAAGGTGTAGGAACCCTGAGATTGGTTTGTTTCTATTGTATATTGTTTATTCAAATTAATCAACCCTTGTTAGTGCACATAATCACCTGGCCAATCATTTACAATGAGGCTTTTTCACATTATACAGCATTATTCTATGTTTATAAATGTGTGAATTATTCTTAAAGCATGTAAAAATGTTTGCTCTCAGCTTGGGGTGTGGCATTGGTTATGGCTACCTGCACCGAATCCCAGCTCTTCCTGATGTTTTGCCGGCGAAGCCTCCCACCCCTGTTCCAGAGGAGGAACCCTCTCCTCCAGAGCTGCACACTCATGGATTCACAGAGGTGAACATTACGTCGTCATCTTTTCTGTTAGGTCATTTATAGTTTAGTCTATAAAATGTCAAAAATAACACATGAGAAGCTGAGATCGACAAATGTTTAGCATGTTTGCTAGACTGCTTAAATGACTCTGGAGAACAAAAAGTTGTTGTTGAGTGATTTGAGACAACAGCAGATACTGAGAGATCTGTGGGCTTTTATTTTCCTGAACAGCTTCATATATTTTCTGTTAATGTTCATTAGACTGTTAGAGCTTATTTCTCTTGTTTTATTTCCAGGCACCTTTGATGGCTCCTTCGAGTGCCAGTGAAAAAGTGATAGACCTGGAGCAGCTCCAGGAAGCTCCTCTACCTCCACCTGTCCAGAGGGTCATGGACCCGGGTCAGTTCACAAGAGAATAAGGATATATGTGTGTTGTCTCCTTGGCGTCTAATCTAGATCTAAGGGAATTTATTATTCGACACTGAGAGGAAAAAGACACCCAAACATTATTTTGGTCCCGCGTATAAAAAAAATGTCAGCCTACTGTATCTTGAACATAGAGGGTTCAACACAAACTCATAGAACTGGAGTTGCAACTGTTTTTTGTCCAGCTTAGTAACTAAGAAGTTACAACCTCTAGTAATGTCTTTACTTTGACTTTATTATAAAAGGGTTTATTATTATTTCAAAGGTGTATATTTGAACATATTTGAAGAGTTGGACCCTTGGCAGTCACTTTAAGACGGCATGCTTTGCAAATGTGATACCACTCTTCTACAACAACTCCCTGGTCATTTTGTAGATATCCAAAATGTTCCCACGCTGCTGATTTAAGGAGGTTTTTTGGCTGATGTAAGGCTGGAATGTCAGTTCGCTCTGACATTTTTTACAGCTCTTCTTTCCAACGGTTCGGAGGAGTAGCATGAGGACTTTCTCACACAAAACAAACCAGCGCACGGATGCAAGATTTGTTTTCACAGGGCAACAATGCAGAAATCAGAACACCGCAGATATCGTTTCTACAATTCTTACGGTTATGAAACTGACGTTATGAAACTGCAGCTACGGCAAAATCAGTTAATACCAACATCCCCAATTTATTCGTGTTTATAAAAAAACATGTTTGGTGTTTGTTTTTCCAGGTTTCTCAGACTCTGGAGTGGCAGTGATGAACCCTGACCCTGCAGATTTGGCCGACAGACTGGATCTGTCCATGTCGTCCATCGACATGACCAACACGTCTCTGGCTATGCATGAGGAGAAGGAAGGTGACATCTCTGGTGTCGGTGAGTTAAGGACAGCAGGAGTTCATACAAATGTCCCCTAATTCATGTCTAGATTTGGCAAAAGGACCATCTTTTTGTATTTCCTGCTGTACAGAGGAGCTGGAGGACAGCACGCTGCTTTCATCGTCCGCAGAAAGCCAGACTGAGCCACAAGAGCTGAGCTCCCAGGCAGCCATGGACCTCATCTCTGCTCTCTCAACTGACACCTTGTCTGACTCAGGCGTGTCACCAGCTGAACCAGAGACCACAGACATAACTAGCTCTGTGTGTGAATCTCCCGATAGCCCAAGTCCAACTATTGGTGAGCTGTCTCTCCCCGTAGAGTCCCCAGAGCCTCCTACTGAGCCTCCTACTGAGCCTCCTACTGAGCCCTCTGTCCCAGCTGAAGACCCTCCCTGCCCGTCTCCTGTCGATCTCATCCAAACCTCTGCTGTTGACGAGCCGACGGCAGATGGCTCTCCCGCCAGCGAGGACGCAACAGAACCAGTGGAGGAGCCTGCAGAGCCTCAAGATGCGGCTCCCGCTCACCACTGCAGCCATGAGAGTGATGAGGAGGAACCAGAAGGAGAGGTGCATCGTGAGTAAGCTTGCACCAGGCTGTGCAGAAATGAAGAGTGAAGCTGACAATCACTGAGGTTTTTTAAAGAAACACTAAAGGAAATACAGAACAGACGAAGGGAAAAGCTGTCTATGATATTGATAATCTTATAAGCTCCTTTATCAGGTTAGTTACACTACAGAAACCAGCTAAAACATTAGCATTTGAGTGAAAAAAGACTTAGAGGCACCATAGGAATATCCTATTTGTTTTATATTTGTGGAAATTTAAAGTTACTGCTAATTTGTACACCAAGGTCATCAACGTTTTTCAACGCGTGGTGTTTTTCTAGATTTTATCATACGGGTGACAAGACTTAGCTTCTGGGACACTAATGCGATGAACGCTTCAACACTTCCAAAGACGAACACACACAGCAAAGCACAGCTGCACCTTAATATCCGTTAACACTATCCGAGTGTCTGAGGCGAACCGTTCAGATGAGATGTCACAGTCTGGCGGTGCAGTGCTGCATCTGTTGTTGATGCGTTTCAAAGGAGCAAAATGATCATTCCAAAAATAGAGCTTTCAAAAATAGCTCATTTATAAGAGGGGGACTTTTACAGCAGTGTGTGGTCCATGAATTGGATTTTAATATTGGTTAGTATGAGGGAAATATTTGTCCACTTCTACTGTGGAAACCAGTCGCTGCACGTTTTCTCCCCCGGATTTGATGAGATCTGTACGTTTTCAACACTTTAATTAGGTTTATTAGTTTATTTTCATGCATTCTGAGATCTGTTTGGAAACTATTTTTTTCTGTTTGTTTCGCTGGAATTATGTTCCCATGTCTCATTCACAGGGATTAAAGTTCTCCGTCACTACGACAGATTTAGATTCAAAATCAATTTTATATATTTCTATGAAAAATATTCTTGAATATTTTGCCTGCCGAATTCTTTCGACACACTATACTACGACGTTTTTTTAAGACGTTTTTTAAAAACATGACGTTTTTCCAGAAACTATACTATGACTCATCTTCAACCGCTTATCTGGGGTCGGGTCGCGGGGTCAGCAGCTTTAGCAGGGGACCCCAAACTTCCCTTTCCCGGGCCACATTTACCAGCTCTAACTGGGGGATCCTGAGGCGTTCCCAGGCCAGTGTGGAGATATAATCTCTCCACCTGGTCCTGGGTCTTCCCCGAGGCCTCCTCCCAGCTGGACGTGCCTGGAACACCTCCCTAGGGAGGCGCCCAGGGTTCATCCTTACTAGATGCCCGAACCACCTTAACTGACTCCTTTCAACGCAAAGGAGCAGCGGCTCTACTCCGAGTTCCTCACGAATGGCTGAACTTCTCACCCTCTCTCTAAGGGAGACTCCAGCCACCCTCCTGAGAAAACCCATTTCGGCCGCTTGTACTCGCGACCTCGTTCTTTCGGTCATGACCATAGGTGAGGGTGGGAACGAAGATTGACCGGTAGATCGAGAGCTTTGCTTTCCGGCTCAGCTCTCTTTTCGTCACAACGGTGCGGTAGTTTGACTGTACTAGGACTCTTTTATTACTTTTTTCCCCAAATACTATACTGGCTCTTTTTAAAACATATGATGTTTTTCCAGATACTATACTATTACTTTTTAGACTTTTTTTGACATACTCTACTCTGACTGTCCAGATACTATACTAGCAAGGACCTTACTTCGTTTTTTAGTCAGTGTTTTGTGGGAATGTTGATCTTTTGGATCAATTTAAACAGTTTAACAAACACAAATTGTAGATAGGGAACATAACTTGGCCTGAAAAACAAATTCAGTTGGAAGAGTTGTTGTTTTTTTTTGCTTTAATCCCTGTGAATCATTCAACACTATTCTTACTTTGTAATTATTGTGATCTATGCAACCGTAGACGAGTCCTGCCTGTGAGTGGACAGGTAATGTGTAAATCCAATAGATGACCTTTCATATACAGTATGTAACAAGTCTGGTAACAGTGATGCTGCTGTTGAGTAATTGTTTTCTGTCTTTCTAGGGGGCTTCTTAAGGTTTTTCACTGTCAAAAGTAGGTGCTAGTGTGTAAAATAAGGAAAAGTATTTTTGCAGATATTTTATCAATTAATTGTATGTTTTATTAGGAATGAGTGCAGAGTCATGAATGTGGAATGGGTGTATCTTTGATGGTTAAACAATCATATCACTTGACTTAAAAAAAAGAAGAATGGTGTCCCTTGTTTTTCTTATTTCACACACATTACAACTCAAGAAACATCCATTTATAATTCCCAGAAATCTGCCATTGTTAAACCATTCCAATTTATTTCTTCGAATGCCTAAAATATACATATTTCACAAATTATTACAACAAGGGATATTGCAGTGTTATGGCCTAATTATGGTACCCATCATGTTTTTGGCCAATTAGAGCTCGCTCGATGCATCCCCACAATGGCGTTAACAGACTCTTCATGGCAAAATTAACCGCAGAAAATTTACACTGAAAAGATCTGATGCTTTGCTCGGCGACTCACTGAGACTGAAATGGGTATGAGTGTGTATTACTTTGGTGAATTCCCCACAGTGGATAGTGAATATTCATATATATGCTCTTGGATGAGATTCCCCTTCAAGTTATATTCATTGAACTATTAAATCTAAATGAAATTTACATTAAGTACAGCCCTCACTGTCATCAAAGTCACTGCTCATGACCCGAGCACAGAGCCATAAGCATGAGTTATTATTAAAGATATATACCTTATATATAATTTCCCAATTGCTAAGATGACTTGGACGACTACTAACATTCTTAAAGAGTAAAATGCGATTTCTGGGTTGTAGTGAATACAAATAATGTGATTAACATCCAAGTCAAATTACCTTTATGACCATGAATGTGCTCTAAGGGATTTTGGAAAAATAACTGTTGGTTTTATGTAAACTGTACAACAACAAAATAAAACTGCTGTAAAACCAAAAGAAAACAAAGTCACTTAAATCAAAAAAACATATATTTACAAAAAAAAAAAGAACATTCAGTCCATTTAGAACAGCACAGCTAAAAATGAATGACAAAGACAAGTGCTTCTGTCAACGAGGTTCAAGCTCTGCGATCATTTGATGTCTAAGTTAAGGTTAAATTCAAGTCAAGATGACAGCAGAACAGAGGAGGGTGGCTTTGAGAGACTGTGACGCTACCCAGAGGCCCAGTGTTTGTAGTTAAGGACAGTTTCTGGAATGTACTAGAACAAACAAACAGTCTACTACATCCATGTGCAGAGACACACATGCTCAGACACAAACACATACTTTAACTTCTGTCCCTTCAAAATAAAACGCCAATCAGAAGGAAAGACCAAACATTGCAGTCAAAGTAAAGAAGAAAAAAAAATAGAAATTGGTGAGTGCTGGAGAAAACAGAGTCCTTTCTTCAAACTGTTTAGAAAAAAGAAAAAGAAACTACGGACCACTTATCTCCCAGGTGTCTCTTGGCTGCTCCGGCCTGTTCTGGTCAGTTCCCTATGATACACCACGAGCCTCGTCCTCACAAACTTTACTTGATTCTCACTGATACTGCGACTCTTGACCACACAATGGGGTTTCGGGTACTACTTGTCAAGAGGTGGGTGGTGATTGGCAAATGACGAAGAGTTCTTGTTTAAAAATTAGGATTTTCACGTGGACTTCTGCCTATAGTGAAGCGTCAAGTCCCCTCCGCTCTTCCAGATAAAATGTTTAACTGTTCGCAGGTCCATGTTGGGATCTAGAACCTGGGTGAAAGATAAAATATAAAAAAAGTTAATAAGATGTACAGTAACTGAGCGCGCAAAGGATGTCAAAATGTACAAGCGAAAGCCACCGTGCCCACCTGGTCTTGACACATTAGTTCGATCTTCTCCTCGGCTAGCATGGCCATGTCCTCCTCCTTCTCCTGCTCCCCCGGCTTATCGTTGGCGGAGGAGCTGGTGGTCTGCGACTCGTTGTCCAGGTTGATGATCTTCTCGTAAACATGCTCCATCACCTTCCTCACCTGGAGCATGTCGCTGGCAGAGAGACGGTCCCTGCAGAACACACGGTGGGTAAAATCAGCATGTATGTCTGTATAGATGTACGGGTTTCTGCTCACGGAAAAGTCACATATTTAGAAAAGGAAATTACTTCTTTAGAGTTTTTGCACCAGAGGAAGAGTGGGGCTGGAGGTAGAACGGGATTTTGTTGAACTTGGGCATGTTTTTCTGGAATAGAAGAGGAAAGATAATAAAAAAAAATGTTAGATGCTAAACATTTCCTTCACAGTGTCATGGCCTTTCACGTCTAAAATTCAGATTTTATGTAGAAAAGGCACAGGTGTAAATAACATTTAGGATGTCTGAATGTAACTGCTTTAGTTTCAGGGACCTCCTGACATGTGCATGCTGCCTCACTGAGGTCCCTTTCACACATGCACTGCAACCCTGAACTTATCTAGACATTACTATCACTGTATGTGTGAACACAAATATCATTAAACAAATTTTAAACTGCCAGCTCTCTAGTACAAAGTCTAATGCCAAATTGAGCCCATGTTCCCATAGAGCAGGTCATTGTCCGGATAATTCACAGGGAGCATGTGGGCGTGTTGATGACGTTTCTATCGTGCAGCATTTACACAAAGAAAAACTAGAAAGGCGACGAGATTCGAGAACATCTGTTAGTAAGAGCAGACGCCAATATCATCTGAAAAATTCAAGGAACGGAAAGAGACTTGGGTGTTCATGACTGAATTACCAACCGGCTACGTGACCACAGTGTAATCTGCGTCATGTCCTGCCTCCTGCACGCTCGACCAAGGCGCCAATCCTCGCCTGAACCGAACAGTGTTTCCAGTAAGTGAAAAAAAGTCTGACACGGACAGCTCTGGACCTGATTCTCCAGAGTTCATGTGATAAAACGGCTTGAGTCACTTAAGTACAAGTAACAACTGTGCTTTTTACTACTATGACAAAATATCTGCCATGAGAAAGGTCTTTACACTACTTCAGGATTTACCTGTGTTGCCATCCGACACTAAAATAAACACCATCATCTGACGTCGTCTATAGTTAATGACATCATTACCATAAAATCAGAGTAGAGGAGTACACGCTGCAAAACTGATGGTTTGGCAAAAGAGTGAGTTAGAAACCACCAGTGTCACATGAACAAAAATGTCTTTTGTTGGCCTCTCTGAATGAAAGAGCTTTAGATATTCACATACAATATGCATACAGCTCTTAATGGGTTTCTTTATGGAAACATAATTGTACTCACATCTACAGTTATATCAATAACCCACTGTGGAACGGTCTCGTTCAGCAGCATCGACTCAGTCTCGCCACCTGAATCTCTACATAGCAACCTGCAACACATAACAGCACGTCAGGAGCCACGCAGAGGTGCAATAAATGAGTCGACTATCAACATTTCTGTACTATAAACTGCTGATACAAGAGTTAAAATGTAGCCTGTTCTGATAAGGATGTTAGCTAAACATTACCTAAATAGAGTTCTGCCTCCTGCTTCCCCAAAGATGACTGGCGTGTGTGGTGGCACTTGGAAATATCCATTTCCTTTCTGGACCCTGTTCTCCTGCTCTCCGTTCACTGTTGGCACACAAACAAACACAATCGCACTGTGAGACAAACTGGGCGAGGCTTTGGACGGCAGAGGGAAACGATGATGAGTGGGTAAAAAGACAAGTGGAGCAATGAACACACACACACTGAAGTCCCCAGAGCATTGGTTCGGTTTCATATCATGATTTGGCAGTGAACGGACTTTCAAAACCCCTCCTTACCGTGGTTAACCTCGTTCTCTTCCTCGTCCATGGGGTTGATGCGGGTTCTGGGCCAGAACTCCAACAGAGCCTGGAGCAGCAGTCCCCCCAGGTTCACTGCAGAGATGAAATGAAGATGCAGGGTTACTTCACCTTTTCCAAAGTCAAATTCAAGCACTTTCAAGCATTTCAAGGTGCATTTTCATGCTCTCCAAGCACCTTGTTTACAGTATATACAGTATACTGATTATTTTACTTGTTCATCACATTAAATTAGATGTTATTGTTCTATAAACAACCAACATTATCTTTGGAGACAGCTTTCTGCATGTTTGCAAATAGACTTGCTGTTAGAGCTGCAACAGTTAGTCAAATTTGATAATCTGTTAATCAGCAATCATTTTTCATGCTAAAATGTCAGAAAAGGCTTTTTTCAGTCACTCAAATTTGCATCACCATCCCATATAACATACATTTCAACAAATTCAAGCACTTCATTCAAAATCCACTTTTCAAACCTTGAAAACACCACGCTAAAAATGTAAGTGTTTTCAAATTTTCCAAGTCAGATCCAGTTCTGCATTATTTAACAGTTTAAGTGAATAGAAATGTGTTACGGTCAGGTTACACTTACACTTTGGGTCGGATCCATCAGAGCTTGAAAACCCAGCGTCCTTTGCAGACACCCAGGCGGCAAAGCAGTCGCTCTCATCCAGCGTGATGGTGAGCATCTGTAAAAAAAATAAGGGGAAGCACAACTATGAGACCACTATCCGGGCTCAGGACGGACTTCTTTACAGCTGCTGACACAGATGAAAAGCTCTTTTATTTCAAGGTTTGGGACTCACCCCAGTTTTCAGATCAACAGAGAACCAGTTTGGCACATACACCATCTTGAAACGCTTTTTAATCTCTTCATCAAACTCCACTTTCCCCAAGTCTTCACCCTTGCAAGCCTGAAATCAAAATACACATAAAGTCAGTTCAAATCCCAGTAATCGCCGGGATGAAGTTCACACCATCAGGAGAGGTTTTTCTTCAATCTGGAGTGATTCATTTTAATGGGTAGTAGCTGCATGACTGTCCACTACGGCTTTGATGAAAGAACGGCAGATGCAAACACACTGACTTAGAAATAGTTTACCTTCAGGACATCCCAGAAAGCCACATTATTGTTGGTATCTTTGGTGAGTATGTGTCTCTTGTCATTCAGGATGTGGCACTGTATGATGCTGGCACCTCCTGCGAACACAACACAGAAGTTTCCTTCATCTGTTATCACTCATCGCTCCTTATCACTTATTTAGTTTGTACTTATTTTATTTCAACATGCTGCTAAACTGCACGCTGCGTATTGTTGTATATTGTATTCACCTGAGCTTAACCACAATGTCTGTTGCACTCTGTCACATTTAGTTATTGTTTTATTTATTTGACGTTCGCTTTATTTTATTTTATTTATGTTAGCTTATTGTCACTCTGATCCTTTCCCATCTTTGTATTGAAACTGTTGCACAATCATTTCCCTCGGGATAAATAAAGCTTCTTGAATCTTGAATAAAATCTCCAGGAGAAGGTTTTAGAAACGACTGCAGATGAAAACAGACTTACCCTTGATGACTTGCTCAGGCTGAGTACACAGTGGGGTCAGAGGGGTGGTGCAGTCATTATCATACTCCCCTGATGATCGGAAGTTGTGCATTCCCTTTAGAGACTGCACATACACATGCGTAGAAAAATGAACAATCATTAGAGATTGTCCTGGATTTAAATAATCGCCTGCTACCTCTCTCTTGCAGCAATAGTGGCGATTACTGTAATGCAATTATCTTTTGTGTATCACCCACATCATCACAAAGCTGGTTTAAATTCTTACACAAATTACAGGAGGATTACTACTGAATAGCATTAGGCTTGGCCGCATGCACAAGTCTATCTACACTGTGCTCCGCAGTCATTGTGCCGACGGTTGATCTCAGAGGTGTCACGCATGCTTACCCATTTATTAACGGATGACTTGGTGGTGGAGACCCAGATTGCTGGAGGTGGGTCAGCAGATCTGTCCAGTTCCATCTGGGCAGAAAAGAGAAAGACAGCAAAAGGTTGAATGACTCCAGATGGTTAGCTACGAGCACAGGAATGACGGAGGAGAAAACAGGGCTATTGTTCAGAAATGGTTTTAACTTCTTTTTGCCTTTCGAAAAAATGATTGATACTTTTCTTTAAGTATGTGCTGGAACTAAAACAAAAAAAGCACAGAAAAGACAAAAAACAGCAATAAAAAACATGCATGTGACTGTCCGTACAGTACTTTGTCTGTATAGGTGTTTTTTTTTTATTTGCCCTATGATATTATTTATTTTTCATTTTTTCATTAGTCATGCAGACCAGTGCATAGCTAAAACAATTGCTTAAACTCTTCAATAGGCAGCAAAATATATAATATTTGCAGCAAAGCTATGGTTGGGGCAAACTGAGAGGGCACCTGCATACCCTTGTTACAAATGGTTATAACTTTTAAAAGAAGAATAAATCACCCCAAACTAACTTTCTTTAACAAACATCAAAGCATACAACTGTTTGTGACGCAAACAATTTGAACACCCCACCAAACAGCATGTTTTTATATTCTATATACTTCTGACAGTAAAATTAGCTACTATAAACATATAATAAGGCCCAGTCGTGCAAAAAAACTAAAAAATGAAACGCTGTCAACCCACCAGGTCGTATTGGCGAGCAATATTGTACAGTGACATGCTTTTGAGGGGTTTTTTCTGGTCTAATAGAGAAATAAAACGCAGGTAAAATGAAAAAAACATTAAACGAAAATGTACCACACCCAATATCTACATCCACACTGCAACCAGACACCAGGTGAAAGCAATGCTCAGCATTCAGACAAGACCCGTACTGGTCAAAAAACATTAATAAAAACCCCAAGATAATGACTTCATTTTAAACTTTGAGGGCGCACTCACACTGTCCATCCGTACCGTGCCCCAGGACGTTGCACGGCTAAAGTCTAGTTCGTTTGACCAGTGTGAGTGCAACCGTACCGCGTCTAGGCCCGTCCCACAGCCCGTTTGGGAGAGGCAGGCTTTTGTAAAGCACGTTTGCACATGTACGAGCACGAGGCCTACAGCAGTTCTGAGGTCATTTTATGTGCGCCTGTTCGGACATGGAAAAAAGAAGGAGGGACCATGCACGGACATTTAAAACAATGGCGGCGAAAGGTTCACGTTGGTGTGATGCGGAGGTGGAGTGCTTACTGCAGATTTGATGAAAAAAAAGATGAAAATATTCAAAAACAGTCGACAACACGCACAAAAACTCAGAGGTCTTTGGAAAGATTTGTAAACAAAGCGACGCATCGCGATGACGTCATCAATGCGTGTGACGTGTTACGGCGTGATGACGTATGGACAGCAAGAACCATTTGCCGAGGCCCAGGCAGTGTGAGTACAAACGGGCCTGGCCTGCGGGAAGAGAGAGAGGGGGGGACAAGTACCCTAAAGCACAGGGCACGGTAAGGATGGACAGTGTGAGTGCGCCCTGAAATACTGTCACAGAATTACACCGTTACTGCACAGCAGAATATTTGTTCCAGGTTAAAACGTGTACTGGCTTCTTACCTTGAGCACCGGGGCCTTCTCCTCACAGATGAGCACACGGATGTCTGGGTTACGCAGGTCCGTGCAGTAGATCTTTTTGTCTCGGCCTCCGGAGTAGACGTGTGTAAAGGCCTCATTGACCTGCAGGGCCCAGACCCCTTCATCGTGCACCCGGTAGGTGGCGATGCACCTCTGCTGGCCGAGTGACCACAGGCGGATGGTCCCGTCTGAACTGCCCGACAGGCACTGTGGTGAAGGACAGCAGGTTTAGATTTTTATATTCCTCTGTTCAACAGCGAGCACCACAGTAAATGTGAGATGTCTTGACTCACTTGAGTGCCGTCTCGATTCAGCAGCAATGACTTGACGTTGTCCGTGTGACCTTTTAGCTTCATCAGTTTTGCACACGTTCGAGGATCCCACACTCTCAGAACCTGAAGGAAGACAAAAGGGCGTTAAAATGGGAGTTTCTTCATTGTATTTACATTTACACTAGAACTGGATTACTGTGACGAAACAAAGTAAGTTAACATTTGCATCAGCATTTGCATGGTTTCACAGTAACTGGATACCTCCTCTTTTAACCCCAGTTTGTAAACTCATTAATGTCCAAACAGAGCATCTAATTACCACCTCAACAGGGAGGAGGGGAAATAGAGTACATTTCCATCCAGTTTCAGGTTAAAGAAAACAATAGATATCCAGATAAGATGTTTACAGGACAGGTTAAATAATAAGTGTTGTTTTAATATAGTTTTAACTAATAGTGGACATTAGTATAACAACAAACCTTCTCTGTGGATCCAGACACAATAACTGTGCCCATCTGGTTCATAGCGAGACTGTAGATAGAGTCCTTATTCCCACTGAGTGACGAGGCTGTTGGAGAAACATCAAAGTGAGTTTACAAGTACAGAACCTCTCTTAGAAAACTAGATCAGCCATTACAGAACAGTACAAATGCACCTTAATCACATATACAGTATTGGGAATTGAGAATCGGTAACCAATTTGAATCAGAATCAGGATCGTGGGACCTTCGAGCTTATTATCAATTTCTTTTATCAATGCCAGCATGTTTTTCTGACAGTTGTGCATTGTAAAACAGTGACATCGAACTTATAATCTGCTGAAACTTGCAACGAGAGGTTATGACAATACTTACTGGTGACAGTGTTGTTGGAAGCAGTGAGTGCTGTTAGTGTGTTCACATCCCAAAGAAAGATCTGCCGGTCCAGACCTGCTGATGCAACGAGCTCCTTGTCCTTAGCGTAGGCCAGAGCTTTCACGTAGTCCTTGTGTGTTCGTAACGTCGACATACAGAAGCCTTTATGTGCGTTCCATACTTTGACTGTTGTATCTGATGAGGCAGATATCACTGAAAATAGAAGACAGGGATCAGTCAGGCAGAATTGTAGAGTAAAAAAAAAGCAGTATTAGATGCTAAACAATATAAAATAGTTGTCAGTAATCACACTCACATGTTTTGCCATTGCAGCAGAGAACAATGTCATTAACCCAGTCTGTATGATGCTCCATCGAGGCAATGTATGGATCCTGCTACGATGAAGGACAAGAGCGATTAAGACACATCTACTATTGAGAATAAGAAAGCAGGGTGATCACAACAGTGGTGTAATAGTGTAATACAGATTAAGAATCTAAGAAGTCCTACCTTATGTTGGTAGACGCTCCATATTCGGATGATGGAGTCTCGCCCAGCAGTGAAGAGCCGGTTCAGCGCAGGGTCTAGTTGGAGTGCATTTACCCCATTTCGGTTGTACTTCTCCACCTCATCTCTAATGACATAAGACACCTGAAACACAAAGAGAAGCGTGAGCAGCACTGAGGTTAGACTCCTATCTCCACCAACACCACACCCACTTTACTTCTTTGTGCACATTCACAGGCATTCAACGCATAGAGGTTGTTTTCACATCAATAAACCTCTAAGATGATATCCTTCCTCTGTGGACTGAGTCTGCATTGTGAAGACAGAGTTAGCTAAGCTATATATTGGGAAAGATTTCCCCATTTATCCATATTAAAACTGGACAAATCGTGCACTTATAGGGGTTTGATCAGGGTTCCCACACCTTTCCTAAGTCAAATACAAGCACTTCAAGGTGCATTTTCATGCGTTTCCAGCACCTTACAAGTGTGGTAAACTACATTTGTATACAGTGCATAGAGTAAATTCATTATACTGATTAATGCACTTGTTTATTACATATAATTAGATGTCATCGTGCTATAAACAAACACAATTATGTTTATCCTTCTACAGAGGGATGACAAATTAAAGGAAAACAATGTTTCATGTTTGCAAATAGACTTGAATTATAATCACCAATTATTCTGATCATCGGTTAATCGTCAAAAGTAATCTGTCATACAAAAATGTCAGAAAATGCGCTCTCTCAAATAGTGATAGACCGATACATCGGGCCGATATCTGCGTTTTTTAGGTGTATCGTATATATCGGCATACGCCAATAGTTTTTCTCAACATTATTTACAGACAGGCGTCCACAGGCAGCTACGTGTTGCTGGAGACGTCTTTTTTTAGTTCAATAAATGTTCCTTTTTTATATAAATTTGAGACTTGTAACATTTGTTATCATCGTGTAATTTTTATGATTTAATTGAGGGAGCAAAAGTAGTATCAGCTCAAGAAAATCGGTCTGTATCGGTCATCGGCTAAGGCTGAAAAATTCGTGTCTACCATTAAAAATCTATATCGGTCGATCCCTAGTGAATAAACGAAGTATAATAACCAATTTTTTTGATCATATGTTAATGTCAAAAGTAATGTCAGAAAATGCTGTCTCTCAAATATCTTATCTTCTGTTTTATATCATAAATGCCATCCCATATAACCTACATTTCAAGCGTTTCCAAGCACTTTATTCAAAACCCAAAGCACTTTATTCAAACCTTGAAAACACCACACTAAATTCAAGTGTTTAAGGATTTCCAGCATCTGTAAGAACCCTGGAAATGGACAGAGCCTTTGGGTGCTTTGATTTGCTACACGCGTTTACCGGCGGCGGGGGGGCGCGACACAAGCTCCGAGACAAGTACGTTTCCCCAGCAATTAGACCGAGCCCTGATACAGTGTTGCTAAGCTACCGTTAACGCTTTATCACACTAAGACAGCGCGTGAATCATTCATGTTAATATACGAGGTGGGTAGTTTTGTTATAACGTATCTAAAACGTGATTAAATGATACTTGTTTACCAAAAACACGGAATCATTTAGACGCCAGCGTTAGCAGAGGACGCTAACAGCTAAGCTAAGCTACGTTAGCCGGCTTGAGTCATGACTCATAACAGCAACACTGCCTTTTACGGACGGATTCTGGGTGTCCGTGAAGTATCCGTGGAGCCCGTTTTTAAAGGTGAAGACCGTAATATCACAGTTGTCACACACTCAGCATTAATGTAACTATTATACATTTACCTGTACTTTTCTCCGCCCAGCAGCATTTTGCCTGTGATGCGTGGCCATCTTGCATGTTGACAGTCAATTCATGTGATGCTACATCCGGGGTATGAAAAAAAGAAAACATATACAGCTGAGCATTCTGGGTAATGTGGTTTTTACACCCGGAAGAGACCAAACATGGCTGCTGTATGTTGATTTGAGTATAAAATAATATCGAGTTAAATCTAAAATAATATTGAGTTAAATCTAAAATAATATTAAGTTGAATATAAAATAATATTTTCGTTAAATCTAGAATAATATTGTGTTAAATATAAAATAATATTGAGTTGAAAATAAAATAATATTGTGTTAAATATAAAATAATATTGACTTGAAAATAAAATAATATTGGGTTAAATCTAAAATAATATTGAGTTAAATATAAAATAATATTGAGTTGAAAATAAAATAATATTGGGTTAAATATAAAATAATATTGAGTTAAATATAAAATAATATTGAGTTGAATATAAAATAATATTGAGTTGAGTATAAAATAAAATTGAGTTAAATATAAAATAATATTGATTAAAATCTAAAATAATATTGAGTTAAATCTAAAATAATATTGAGTTGAGTATAAAATAATATTAAGTTGAATATTAAATAATATTGAGTTGAATATAAAATAATATTGAGTTAAATCTAAAATAATATTGAGTTAAATATAAAATAATATTGAGTTGAATATAAAATAATATTGAGTTAAATATAAAATAATATTGAGTTGGATATAAAATAAAATTGAGTTAAATATAAAATAATATTGAGTTGAATATAAAATAAAATTGAGTTGAATATAAAATAATATTGAGTTGAATATAAAATAAAATTGAGTTGAATATAAAATAATATTGAGTTGAATATAAAATAATATTGAGTTGAATATAAAATAATATTAAGTTGAATATAAAATAATATTGAGTTGAATATCAAATAATATTAAGTTAAATATAAAATAAAATTGAGTTAAATATAAAATAATATTGAGTTGAATATAAAATAATATTGAGTTGAGTATAAAATAATATTTAGTTGAATATAAAATAATATTAAGTTGAGTATAAAATAATATTAAGTTGAATATAAGATAATAGTTATATGAATACATACATTCTATATATATAAATATATCATAATGAAACAATATATTGAAATATCGTGATATACAATTATGTTTAACAATCACATACTAACTCAAATTCTCAGAAAATCGGATATGAAATATATGTGGGAATATAATTTAAAGATTTATTTTACATCACACTATTTGTGGTCAGTGCATGTAATAGTCAGTGTATAGGAAAAGAAAAAGACTGTGTTTTATTCACACAGGAGTGTAGACAAATAGCATCTAGACATAATACTTTACTATGTCGTTATTTCATTATAGACCATTCATTTATTTTATTGAATAACCAGAAAACATGTTATATTGTTGATATATATCGTTATGGAGATATGAAACCACCGTAACATTTCATTTCCCAACATGATAGTCTGGATACGGTTTTAAGGTCTTCTTTATGCTAGAAAAAATAAAATATTAAAGAAACACAGAGTCTCGGTGTGTCTAAAATACTATAATCTGCTTTAAACGTGAACATTTTTAATTGTACAATAGGCCTAATTCTCCCAAGTTGATAAAATTCCCAACCTGTTTTGTCTTTGAGCATCTTTTAGCACTTATCTTCTACCGGATCAACTTTTACAGAGAAAGTCAGGTGTTAGTCACTAGAGGGCGCAACAAGAAACCAAAACCGTAGGCGTGGGTTTACACCGCTCAGTCACCCCAAACCACCGCCCAGGCCACTGGAACATCATAAAACATGCTGACAGCTTGTGTTAAACCATGTCCTTCTATGGTTCATTCAAGTGCAACAGGTTTTTTGTTCCAAAGCTGATTTTATTGAATAATTCCTCTCTGCGTTTGACGGTGAATTCAGGTGGCCTTGGTTATCTGCAATGGAAGAATGAAATGTGGTGTAAATCAACGTTTAAAAAGCCTGTTTTTGGATCAAAGTCAAAACAAGCTGATATACTTTCAGAAAGCAACAGGTCTGCAGGTGGTCCATACTGACAAAAACTCAAGCTCCTCATCACTTATTTAGTTTGTACTTATTTTATTTCAACATGCTGCTAAACTGCACGCTGCGTATTGTTGTATATTGTATTTACCTACGCTTAACCACAATGTCTGTTGCACTCTGTCACACTTAGTTATTGTTTGATTTATTTTACGTTAGCTTTATTTTATTTTATTTATGTTAGCTTATTGTCACTCTGATCCTTTCCCATCTTTGTATTGAAACTGTTGCACAATCATTTCCCTCGGGATAAATAAAGCTTCTTGAATCTTGAATCTTGAACATGAGATTACTTGTAGTGTACTAATGCAGGCTATATAATAAAGGCACCAGATAGAGAGTGGGAAAAGCAGCCTATTCTAAAGTATGGAGGCCATATTCGTCCTTGCACAGAACGCTGAGTAAACCCCACACTACCTTACTATTATGGCCAGAAAAAAGACTTAGTATGTCACATATGTGCATGGTAGCAACAAAAAATAAAAATACCAGGATGTCTAATTTGCACTTCTGGCTCTTCTGACCCACAATCCTTTGCACGGCATATATGAGCATGAGGTCAGAGTTCAAGTCAATGTTGTGCTTTTTTTAATAATTCAAATTTCAGTACATTGCTTGTATACAGTTGAACAAGTGAATCCATTCTTATTACATGCTTGCATGTGAATACAAGGCAGACGTACGATTTACATAAAAGGTTAAGCAACAAACAAAACAAAGGGACATCGCACATTTATATTCAAAGTGTTTCTTTGTAACATTGTATCCAATTGTGTGCATACTGCATACAACAGTGCAGCAGCTGCAGAACCAGAAGTAAAAATAAAAAGTAGGTGATTTGGAGATAAAGTTCAGGTTGCCCTTCATATGTCCCTTATAGGCTTCTGTATGTTTTTGAAATGTGGTGCTGTGGTAAAACTGCCCGCTCTTAACTGTATCTCTGTCATATTTGACATGTAGGAGCGGTAATCCCCTGTGGTCCTGCAGCATCCCCCCCTCCTCATGCTCTTTGCTCAAGGGCAAATCGAGGTGCGCCTCTCCCGCCGCTGCGCAGCTGCTGCAGACAGCGCAGGCTGCATCCTCCGCGGCTCGGGACCTTTCCTCTGTGGGATGAAATACGGAAGAGCCACTCGGATGGGAAGGGAAGAGGACAGCTCGCAAGTCGCACCTGTGGCAGGTTTGAGATGTGCAACATTAAGGTGATTAGAGGGCCGGCGTTTGAGTAGAAGTCAGTGTTTGTTCGCTAAACTTTTGGATCGTGGTGATAAGACGCACTTTTCTGCTCTGTTGGATTTGATCATGAAGAATAAACCTTGAGGAGAAGACATGGATTTTGCGCGGAGAGTTTGGCTGTTCCTCCTCCTAAAACCCGAAGAACTCAACTCTGGAAATGATGCTTTAAATCTCAGAGTTTCATATGTAAGTATCCCTAAAAGCATGTTTTAATTTATTTTATTTGTATGCATGGAAACAGACAGAAAGGCACATTTGTTAACAATGTGCTCCTCTACTTTCTTTGTTTTCTTCGAGTCATGATGGTTTAATGGAAAACTTACTTTTCCATAAAATGAAAATATATATATAATAATTTTTTTTAGGGTTAATCTATTATTTAAAACAACGCCAGCATGGCCTGTGTTACACACTTTATCATAAAAAAAGATAAACCAGAAAGTGCAGAAATGTAAAATATCAATTTAATATTTGAATGTGCCTTGTTGAGCTTTAAAGACTTACTTTTACCTAGGTAATTCACTTTTCACTAATTCACTAAATTCACTAATTCACAGGGATTACATACATTTCTGGTGCAAAATGTGTCCCATGGCTTCTGTGACACGTTACATAATGATGTGTGAAGCAGTGGTTTCACATTTGAGATCCATTTTTCCTCTTTTTTGTGACATCTGACACTTTCCTCTTCTCGTCCGTGATGTAACTGATGAAACTCACGATTCATCTGAAGATTTCTCGCCGCTTTTGGAGCGAGATTTAGTTAAGAATCTGAAACTCAGCTCATAAAAGTCATTGGGATCAACTCACCACCCCAGTCATGGTAATAATCTCACCGCTGTCTCGTTTTGTAGGTCTATACCTTCTACGTATTTAAGCTATCGAATGCAATTACATTGAAAGGTTTTTGCAGGAGAAGTAGGTCATCAGTTCAGTCTGTTCACCTCAGGATCACAGTGAGAGAGGCCACAGACATGGCCCTGTAAGAACCATATGTGCATATTCAAAAGTATTAATTTCACTTTTTTTTGTCATGCACAAGTAATACGATTGTTTAGTTATCAATTGTACACAATGGCTCCAGTTTTTACAACACATATGATAGTTAACAAGTCCTGATCAAGAACGAAGGCACAAAACTCTTAACAGACCTGTGAAATAACCAGAAATGAAAATGTAAAACATTCATTTACAGTTTACATACTTTAGCAACATACACAAAGTCATCTAACAAGTCAAATCATGTGATTTATTACTGGATACTCTTTTCAAAAGTAACATTATTAATTTAGTTATGACTCTCTTCCAACAGTAATTCACTCCGCTCCTCGTTATATTACTTTTTCTGTTTGGTGAGTGCGTTCGTTCTCCTCAAAGTTCAGACTCTGGATGTCAGGGTAATCCCAGGTAATGCTTCAAACTAGCACTTTTTTCTTGCAGCCTATGAATCTGTAAAATATATAGACTAGATGAAAACCCCATCCTTCTCAAACTGAGTGAATCTGTGGATTTTATTGGATTTTTTAATTTCAAATCAGTAGGGGGCTGACAGTAAAAGTAACGTTTAAATAGTTATTTTTTAGGGGGTAACTGTTATATTATAACTGACATGTAATTAGCATTGAGTGAAAGTCATTTTATTATTATAATATATTACTAGTATCTAGTTACTTGAGTTAATCAGTCTCCATGAGTGAACAAGGAAATGTTGTGACAAACTGAAATGAGCCTTTTAAGAATTCAACCCCTTTTATCCAGAGAAAACACTAAAATTAGAGTAAAACAACAATCAAGATACTATTTTTACTACATAAACATTCATATAACTGTTTGTTTGCATGAATATCCTGTGGCAAAAGTTTTAGTAATAGTCGCCTACCTATTACATAACTATCATCAGGACAACGCAGTGATCACACTGAATATATAATCTTATGAAATGCAGGAAATTCACAGGAAACATAAAATACATGTTTACTCCCATTTCAAATATGAATTGATTCATTCATTTTATTTAAAAGGGATCTTTAAACATAAATATCACCATTCGATGCAGCAGATTACACTTTAAGTCCATTCGTCCCTCGGCCGATCAAAACAAAGAAACAGCACAATAACAAACCGTACAGAGTAAACACATAATCCAAAGCTACACAGTAATGGCACATTAAAAATGTATACTTTTCAAATAAAAGCGAGTCATGAAGACCGTAAGAGAGCAGTAGGTCAGTGAAACCAGAGCTGAGCAGCTTTTAACAGACTTTTAAAGTTGTCTGGGTTGGTACAATCTGGTATAGATGATATTATTGAGGACAGGATATAATTTACTGAGCGAGTAAAGACAAAGTCATGCAGAGGAGGGAGAAGCCGAACCATTTAACAGTTTATAAACCAGGCACAAATGTGAACGTAAGCTAAAGGTTTGTTTAAAGACTTAAATGGTCTTACGGCTGTAATGTAATACCACATATAAGGCAATTTGGTTTAAACAGTGACAGCTAATCTGGAATTTATAAAAAGCATTTTGAAGCCTTGAAGACATTTTCATAAACAGATAAAACTGTAATTAAATAACGTGGAGCAATAATTCAGTGCCAAAGTAACAGAATGTGTATTGTTGTTTGTAGGTAAGATAAGTAAGTCAAATAAGAACATTCATGAGGAACAATAAAAACTGACAGTAGGACGTAAAAGTCGGACAAAAAGTTTGCCGGGCGGATTGACCTTCTCACACCAAAATGACAAAGTCTCACAAAGCTGAAAGGAGTTGAAGTGATGTAACATCATGTGGAACTTAATCTCTGTAAACAGATTCTGCAAATGAAAATAATCTGCAGGCAAAGGGACAAGATTTGGGCAGCGGAAGTGGTCCAGTTTCCGTCGTAGTCCGTTGAGTATTTAACACCATTGTCTTGGCGGTTCTTTGTTTGGGCCGTGGGTACGGCAGGCGGGGGCAGCTCGACTCGCTCCCAACAGATCTAAATAAACAAAAAAACCAAGGTCTCGACTTCAAAACAGAGATTGCATCTATTTTACACTTCAAAAATAAACAAAACTGTTTTCTAAACTAAAGAAAGTATACTCTGAAACGAATTAACTAAAAAAAACTATTATGAGCTACGATTAAACTTAAACGTGCAGTCGGCAAAATTTGTTTGATCATATTCACTGAACATGACCAACACTATGCTCCGATAGAACAACATAAATCATCTGGTTTTAGAAAAAAAAACAAGCCTCTACACACACGTAGAGCCTGTTGTTTGTTTTGCAAAAATCCACAGTGCCTGTATCATCCTGTCCACTCAGCGCAGAGCTGACTCTCAGTCACAGTTCGTGCACACGCCACAGATCCCCCCTCCTCCCTCGCACATTAACGTTAAAATATCACAGGCACACGCCTCAAGCTAGGCATACGCTGAATAACATTAGCAGTTGCTGACTATGAGTAAGTTAGCCAGCCTACTTCTGTGTAGCGTGTACTCCATGCCGTTTATTGATGAGAGAAGAATCTGGTGCACGCGCACTGACGAGCCCGCGATTGGAGAACACTAAGAAGCTCGTTGGTAGAGGGGGAGGGGCGTGAGAGTTGTAAACATTCGAAATCGAAAACAAAAAGAGTCAACTCGATCTGCCAGACTTGCCGACTGCAGCTTGAATAAAGCGGTCGAGAAACTTTTTTAACCACCGTCTCTGTCACTTGACAAACCTTTTGACAAACAAATACTCTCACTCACCCGTCTTCAACCGCTCATCCGGGGTCGGGTTGACTGCTAGTCCCCTGCTAGAGCTGCTGACCCCAAACTTCCCTTTCCCGGGCCACATTAACCAGCTCTAACTGGGGGATCCCGAGGCGTTACCAGGCCAGTGTGGAGATATAATCTCTCCACCTAGTCCTGGGTCTTCTCCGAGGTCTCCTCCCAGCTCCTCCTAGGGAGGCGCCCAGGGAGCATCCTTACCAGATGATCCTGAACCACCTCAACTGGCTACTTTCAACGCAAAGGGGACCTTGTTCTTTCGGTCATGACTCACACCTGGCCTTTTAATACCTGGACGGAGTCCAAAGCCTGCATACAGACCCCTACAGATTGCAAAAAAAGCAAAGCAGACCTAAACAGGATTATATAACATGCTAAATGGGCTTTTCAAAATGTACAGTATCTTTCATTTCAAAATTTCTATTTATTGACCCTTTCAACAGGATTCCATAACTAGGCAACAGCCTCGGTCCTTGTGAACTTCTTGTCAGTTTATGTGATTCACACGAACTGCAACAGGAACTCAACGAGGATGTTTATATTTACATCTTTGAAAAGGTCTATATAAACAATAATTGAGTCACCTTTCTAAACAGAAAATCAGTCGCCTCCTTTGAACGGCTGTGACAGTCATGTTTGAGCAGGCTTTGAGTGCACGCAGGTAAACAGTCCGCTATCGTGTGACATTTTAGCTTTTCATTATTTTTCTGTTTTTATTTATACGCATTCATATGCAGATTTCTGTTTATAGAGACATCAAGACTCCAGTTGCCAATTGGACTGTAAACAAGTACCGCCGCTTGGAAGTCTCTGCCCGGATATCTGCTGGCGACACCGGGGCGCTGAGAATATTAGCCGTTGCTCCCAGAGGCTAAATAGTGATTTGAGATTATGTGGGACCATAGTCTTCTCTAAATTTATTTAAAGTAATCGCACAGCATCGCATCATAGCTAAGCGCATCGCATCATATCGTATCGTATCCCATCGCATCGCATCGCATCATAGCGCATCGCATCATATCGTATCGTATCCCATCGCATCGCATCGCATCGCATCATAGCGCATCGCATCATATCGTATCGTATCCCATCGCATCGCATCGCATCATAGCGCATCGCATCATAGCACATCGTATCGTATCGTATCGTATCGTATCGTATCGCATCGCATCGCATCACATCGCATCGCATCACATCTTTGCAGCGCATTGCATCGCATCGCAGCGCATAGCAGTGCAGTGCAGTGCAGCGCAGCGCATTGCATTGCATGGCATGGCATGGTATCGCATCGCATTGCATCAGATCGTATCGCATCGTATCGTATCGTGCAGGCTGAAGTTCAAACCGACAACCCTTTGGCTGGTCTGCTTCCTAACTCTCATTACATCATTTGATTTTGAGAGTTTATTACAGTAGTATTGCAGAACATGTGTCAAGTTGAGTGTGTGTGTGTGTGTGTGTGTGTGTGTGTGTGTGTGTGTGTGTGTGTGTGTGTGTGTGTGTGTGTGTGTGTGTGTGTGTGTGTGTGTGTGTGTGTGTGTGTGTGTGTGTGTGTGTGTGTGTGTGTGTGTGCGCGTGTGTGTGTGCGTGCGCGCGTGTGTGCCAGTCCACGGCTCCACTCTACTTTCAATCTAATTATCATGATTATTTGCGGTAATGAGGACCATATCACATCTGGCTATTATGTGAATTAAATTTCATTCAACTAAAATACTTTTTTTCTCTCTGCGTCGTCTAATTTCTTATCTTTAAAGTGCACAGAGGCCAATATTCTCCTTCTTTGACTGTAGAGGAATAATAATCATGCATAATTTGATAACATACGCCACAGAGTATGGCGGTCATTAGCATTTGTGGCTGTGACTGTCTTCGTTTCTGTGTCACATCCTGACAGAAATATGCTTTGAACCCGTTTATCTGCTTTATGACGTTGCAAATGGACCTTAACCTATTTATTTGATAGAAAATGGGAAAGCGCCGGATTCAGTGTGAGAGACGAGCTGATCTGAGATCAACCAAATAAGCAGATCAAGTGAAAGCAGATAACTAGCGTCTGGCTGGACGTGTGAAGGGATCAATGCATTTCAGGACAGGAGGAGATGGAAAACTCACAAAGCTTAGTCTTTATGAGACGGGGACAATGGTATTTCTCTGTCTGCTGTGGAACAGAGGAATGTAATCTCTTTGGAAAGCTTTTTCATTATTAAAATATGTAAAATGTTTGTCTTTATCATGACAGTGGCTTTGGTCTCTGATATGATCCTTATGTATTAGAAAAAAAAATATATATATAGATAATTATAAGAAATTAAGATTCTAGACATCCACAGGGAGAATTTCAAGCTATTCGAATTGTATTTATGTGTCTGGTACAAATAATATTTCATTTTCTGAATTGATTTAAACAAACTGGCTACAGCTGAGGTGTGTTTTTTTATTTTATATATATATATTTTTAATATATTTATTTAAGACACGTCAAAAAAAGAATACAAAATACAAAACTATGCAAAATTAAATTAGTTCACAAATAAGAGAAATAAAAACTGTAACAACATATACAGTATACAATTAACTGTGTCTGAAAAGAATTAGCTACTATATGTGCAATTTGTAAATCTAACTATACAATAATACAGTTTTATATCATTTTTTAAATAACATAATATATAAAATATAATATAATATATAAAGTAATATCCATAGAAACACATACTACTACTACACAGACAGACACACACACACATGTACACACACACACAGACATGTACACACACACACACACACACGCACACACAGACACACACACGCACACACACACACACACACACACACACACACACACACACACACACACATACGGTATATATATAAAAACATTCGCAGTGTAGTAAAGAAAATGTATCACTTCCAATTGGTGAAGTCAGTTTTTCAGAATTCAGGAGTACTCTCTTATTTTGAAATCTTTGTCCCCCAGATTCACTGATTTCCCAAATATATTTGATTTCATTTCCAACCCAGTCGGCAGAAAAAAAAGTTGACATTGTGCCGTTCTCGAACCACAGATACGTTGAATCTCAGTGGCCCTCATTTATCAAACGAACGTACGGCAGAAAAATGTGCGTACGACCATTTCCTGGCAAGCTTCGGCGTTTATCAATTTGGACGTGAGCGTGAGCTATGATCAAATCTCACGTCTGGTCTGAGATCGTGTACGCAAATTTCAGCCTGTGTATTTGCGGTGCAGCACAGCAAAATCTGGCTGAAAATAATGAACAAACCTCTGCTGTCATTAAGCATAAGCAGTCACATATTAAGAACAGATCAAAACAGATTCTGAAAACGAATCAAAAAAATAAAAAATGTTGGAGCGATTGATTGTACTCATGTTCGTCTGAAGGCACCATCCATGAATGATTACGCATTCATCAATCGCAAAAACTACCACTCGATAAATGTGCAGGTGATTTGTGATGCCAAGCTATCGCCTTTAAACGTGGTGGCCAGATGGCCAGGGGGAACACACAATTCTTTTATATTTCAAAACAGCTCAGCTCCAGCCCCCCGTGACCCCGACAGGGACATGGTTGAAGATGAATGAATGAAAAGGAAAGCACACTGCAGAGCCAAAGTCATCTCCTCGTTTAGTGGCTACCCTCTGTAAATTGCACTAAATCAAACAAGGTATCAGATGATTAACATCTTGGTATGGTTATTTTAGACGACAAAGGTTATCCTCTTAACGGAATACCTAATAACCCCGCTGGCAAACCCCGCTACAGAGCAGGAGCGCAGGTTCAGCAGTGCGCACACACTCACAGGCGCACACGGGTCACAGTGGAGCGCTGCTTCGGGTTGACTCCCTCCGTTATTCTTTTCCATACAGCGTTTTAGTGGCCCCTTTTATTCCACTCTTAAGACTGCCAAAAAACACATCTTTATTTTGCTCCATCTCGGATGTCAGAATGCCGATCAGTGTGTCAGAAAAGTTTATTTTCTTAACAGTGTTTCTTCTCTCCACATTTGACCTCAGTGGGCGAGGCCTCGAACCAGGAATATTTAAGGGTGTAACACGTTAATGACGTTCAAATTCAGCCGCCGCATTTATCACAGCCCCGCTCATTCCTACGCTGAGATTGGTCCGATACGAATGTTTCATAAATCAAACGTGTGTCCTGTCATACGACCAATTCTGCGCTCAGATCTGCGCCCGTTTTCACGCAAGATTGATAAATGAGGCCCAATGTTTCTGAACTGCTGTGACCCGTTCTCATTCCCCTCTCCTCACATACAGTAGAAAAAACACTTTTTAACGGCCGCAGTTTAAACACATGGTTAATGTTGTTAATTTGATTAAAATTACTTTACTTTATGCATCAAAACTACTTGGTTAGGTTTAGGAAAAGATCGTGGTTCGGGTTTAAATAAGTATATCTGTTATGTAATTAAGTTCCACTTCAAAGTGGGACTGACGCTACAGTGCCAAAAACGTTTATTATCAACGTTTCTGTAAACTACAGGCTTCCGATTCACTTGGTCTCAGTTTGAATTGATTTTCAATTTGATTTGATTCAGTATTGATTTAATCCTGTCTCCACTGGATACTCCCTCTGATTGACTCAGCTCACCTTTTTGGTACCAGTACTTTTGTGTTTTAGTTTTACACAGCAGATAGCATAGTGTAGGCGGGACTTTCAGCCAATCACCATGGCGATGGTGCATGAAACTGCCATTTTCTCAACATGCACTGCGACATACGACGTAGTGTAGTTCTGCAGGTTGCCATTGGTCTACAGTGTCTTAACTTCACCTTCTAATATCGTCTCAGCTCTCGACCGGGGTGGTAACCAGGTATTATTCACAACTTTTACTTATGGAAACCCAAAATTGATGTAGGCTTCCTACCTAACACTAGACAGCAGACTGACACGTTTAACAACTAGCTTGCTAACATATCGGAGCACGTGGAAGCTGAAGAGACAGATGTTTCGCTCGTGTTGGTTGAGACCAAAACAGAGCTAAAGGGAAAGTGAATATTTGACTTACATTCATCATCTCACCTTAAACACTTAAAAAGTCGACTGTATGCTAACACGTTCACCAGTGTCAACAGTCACAGTCACATCTTGTAACATCAAACCTGCGCTTTAAATACACACTCAGTGATTGTTGTTGTGGGCCGATCTCACTGTTAATGTAATGAAACTTGACACAGTGCACAGTTTAATTTGGAAACATCAAAAGAGCCAGGGGGATTTTTTTTTTTAAGTTATTAGTAGATCGAGGCCCAGGCAAACAGCAAGTGACCGTCATCCTAAATCAGTGCTGGTGAAAACTGCTGGTGAGATCTGCAGACCGTGGACTTAATCCCCCTGACTCACAACTATGGCTGCCCTAGTTTGACAGAGGCAGTTGGATAATAGGGAGCTGTTAGTCAGTGGTACGGTTGAAACATTTATATCATATCTGTGGACTTCTCTAAGTACATACATGTGTCCTTTTAATATCGCATATTCCATCTGAATCATTAGCCGTTCCCCACAAAAGAGGACATTTATTTTGATGTAATACATTTCTGTTTGTAGAATAATGAGACACTCACAGAAGTTCAATGTTCACTCTCCTTGTTTATCAAAGCTTTTACACTGAAAATAGCCGCACGCTGTGGCTGGAAACTACTCTAACAGGCAGTTAAGAGGCACTGTGAACAGTCAACAGTGAAGCAAAACTAGAACAATGAGCAGAAAGAGGCCAAAACACGCCGTAAAACTGAGGGAAATGCAGAGCTGGGTGGTATTTCTCTGTCGTCAAGGGGAGGGAATCACAGAGTAATCCACAATAGGACACTTTCACGATTGCCCGTAGGTGTGAATGGTCGTCTGTCTCTGTTCCTCTCTATGTGCCCTGCGATAGACTGGCGTCCTGTCCAGGGTGTACCCCGCCTCACGCCCGATGTCAGCTGGGATCGGCTCCAGCCCCCCGCGACCCCGACAGGGACAAACGGTTGAAGATGAATTAATGAATGAACACTGTCACGATATGTTGCCCATGATAACGACACATCACAATATAGATTAAGCGATACTCGACATACTGCAAGACACTCATCTACGATACATCACGATATCCGTGTAACTGAAGAAGAAAATTACTCCTAAAAAAGGCAAAAAGGCAGGAATTGTGTATTTATGCACTGAATTATTTAATTTACACTGAGTGCATTTAGTCACAGCTTGCTACGTCCTTAACTTAATTTACAGGAAAAAAAATTAATAATGAATTGATTTAAAAAATACAAATTTCTCTCTTGAATAAAAATATCGATATTTGGCACCAGTGTAGTGATAATGTTTCACAGGAGGACGTACTCTTAACTACGAGCAACGAGCTTTTGACATTATAAACATCACATGATCCATTGTAGGTATAGAAATGTTGATTAAAGCAGCTTATAATCAGCAAAAGAAAATTGGTGGCACAGTGTCAGTGAGTTGGCAAAATCCTTTATATGAATATTATAAGGTGGAAGAAAAGTTCACTGGAAATGCAAAGGGAGGGAGGGCGAGAGCCCATGACGCGCAGAGACCAGAGGCCAGCTCCCACATACACCAGTCACAGCGCAGAAGAGGAAAGAGGTTTTCACCTTGTCCGGAGTCAATCCAAGCAAAGCCTCTGGTTCAGACAAGCTCAGAGGCAGAGTGCTTATAAGGCAGGGGTCAGCAACCTCAGGCAACAGCCATTTGCAGGTGCACGGCCTGTTATTTACGGCCTTTTGATTGACTTTTCCTGCATTCTGCTAAGACCCGCCCTACTCCGCCTCTGATTGGCGAGTCTTATTGGTAGTTTCTGCTAGTTACTCATTTAAAAATGAACTTTTTAAAAAGTCTTTCAGCAGCTCCTGGACTCAGCTTTGTTCCCCACCATCACTAGCCTCGTGAGCCCATCCTGGTCTCGTGAGCTCGGTTGTATCTTACTCTCAGATCAGTCTGTTAACGTGTGGCAGAGAAGATTTGGATTGGTTTTCCAAGCGACCAAACCAATCAGTGTTGGTTTTGATGCGTATTTAAGAGTGACGAATCAAGAAGGGACTGTTCAGTGTAAACAACATGGCGGCTTCCACAGATGAGATGAGCGCAGCTATCTAGCAAACTGCTCACTAACACTTTTGATGAGCAAGATTAGCGTATGAGCAGTTTCCGGGCCTCCTTTCAGATGAAGAGGACAAACAAGCCCAAAATGAATCAAGTTAACAGATGTGGGACTTATGATGTATATATATTTAGTGTAAAATGTGTATCTGTAGTATTTCAGGCTATGCTCATACGCTAATCTTGGATCCTTCTATTGGAATATGGTCCGGGCACCTGCAATTGTGACTTTTATTCATAAATTCACGTTACACAAACAACAAATATCCTTTACTGACATGTTAACTGTCTGAGCTTTGCCTCGACGCTGTTAGTACGTCATCTTTGATCTGATTGGTTGATTTGACCCGTATGTTGGTGATAGACAGATGGTTTATCCAATCAGCAACCAGTATTTTCGCCCCTTCCCTGAAGATCTCCAAACGAGAGTTCCCAGATGGATTTGCTGAGCAAATGATAATCAATCCATGTGGCGGCGTCAGGTTACACTGTTACAGCTGTAACAGAAAACTCAAAGGCTATTAGATCACAAATGGCTACTGGCCGTGGTGTGAAAATGTGTGCTCTGTAAATGCATGGAGCCAATGCCAATGCCAGTATTGAGCCTGCTTATCAGTCTAATTCTTTATCGATTCCCTCATTGTTTACTGATCCCTTTTCTGTGTGAAAAAACGTGGATGAAGTTAAACAAAGCCACGCTTTGAACCGCGTCTTCCCCTCCATGCTCGACCTCTTCTTCTTGCAAGTTTTCCATCAGCGTAGATGCCTGAGTTTCATGTTATTGTTTTGCAATTAAAACAAAACTGCAATAAAAGAAATCGATAAGCTCGGAGGGTTTTGATTACGGTTCTGATTCCAATTTGTTCCCAGTTCTCAACTAGAACATGTTCTCGATTCCCATCCTGGGTGTGGTGTGTGGTCACCTCTCCTCCTTGGTGGCAGACACACTCCAGTTTGAAAAGTGAGAGGTTGTGGATTGCTGTCTGACACAACCTTGACCAAAAGTTAGGCCTCCTCTCGTTCCTACAGCAGGGTTTTCTTCAGTGACTTCTTCTTCCAGTGCAGTGAACAAACACACTTTGCTTAAGTGCCTCTCTGGACCGCAGATCAACCCAGTAGGACAAGAAAGCAAAAGCAGATGGAGATAAAAACAACCCTCATCACACATAATTAGTTGCTTTTAACCTCTTTAACCTTTTATGGGATCTGTGTATTGAGTGAAGTGCTGCATCCAAGAAGTCCTGTTGTTCATAAGTTGTATGAGCCCTTGTGATTCAATTAAACGACTTATTCTCTCTCACCTGCTTTTCCTTCATCTCCTCTCCCGGCTTATCCCTCCTGCAGCTGTAAGTAAATTCTAGTACAGGAGAATCAGGATGAAAAGATGGCAACCATGCTGTTACCAACGGGTCCTGATGGCTTGCGGCGGTTCACTCGCGAATCCCTGGCTGCGCTGGAGCTGCGGATTGCGGAGGAGCAGGCCAAGAAGGCCAAGGATTGCCACGAGGCTCACAGGAACGCAGAGCCTTCCAAACCCAGGCTCGACCTTGAGGCAGGCAAGCAGCTGCCGCGCATCTTCGGTGAAATCCCTACAGAACTTGTCGGGGTGCCACTGGAAGACATTGATCCGTTTTACTACAAGAACCAGAGGGTGAGAGTCTGGGGCTGCAACTAACCATTATTTTCTCCATCATTCGATACGTTGTTTGCTCTATAAAATGGTAAAAAAAAATGTGGACCAGTGTTTCCTAAAGCCCAAGATGTCGTCCTCAAATGTTTTATTTATCACTTATCAAAATAGTTGCAATTAATTTAATAGTTGACAACTAATGAATATATGATTGATCATTGCAGCTCTACTGGAGTCTACAACTAGTCTAGTAAATAAATAATGCAAAATCCCCTAAAAATACTCTATAATTCAATTCAATTTAATTCAATTGAGAAATCCCCTAAAAACACTATGTTATACAGTATAATTCAATTCAATTCAATATAATTCAATTCAAGTGAGAAATCCCCTAAAAACACTTGTTTATACAGTAAACAGTATGTGAATGTATAACCCAAACAAAAGCAGCAAACTGACCTTTCAGCTTTCTTCTCTCAAAGCCGAAAAGCCTTAAATTCTGTTTTTATTTTAGATCTCACATTTACTTATAAGAATTTTGAGTCCCCCTCTTTGACGCTGTTATCAACGCTAATGTGTGTTAAATACAAGAACTCATATTAAGCTGAATATGATACAATACGAGAAAAAAAACGCGTCCAGTCTGAGCCGAGCCTGTTGTGTCTTTTTCATCAATCATCATAAACATATATGTTTATTCTGAGAATGACAGAAAAACATTCAGACATGATTAGCATCTGAACAAACTGGCTAAAGATAAACACTCAGCGCTCCTTTACGGCCTCAGTTTGCCTATTTTTACCTAGACAGAAGCGGTTTGCAGCTGAAAGATACAGTGAAACTGTCCTCATAACATCATAACATCCCTTTCACTGATGTAGATATTTGTACTTAACACTTGTTTCATTTCTGTGGACAGAATCTCAACCTTCTCCGTCTAAAAAAAATACAAGGACATTTCTAATTAAATTAAATGAAGCATTTTATTATTTATGGCTAATATTGTAGGCAACACTCCATGTAGAAAGGCAGGCAGCAGTGCAGCAACAACACTGTTTGTGACACAGGCTTGCGATCCACAGCAGTTTTCCGAAAAAGCCCAGTCTGCTTTAATGCTCTGACAACATTTCTGCACCATCATCGCAGCCGGGGAGTGACTGTAACGGCACTTTCTAACTGTACATAATATATTTGTGACGTAACAACTGTATAGAAGTCCTGTCGGCTCATTTAAAGACACAGTTTCTGAATACTTTCACAGTGTTTATATAGCACCTTCACCTGCTTTATTATTAAAAAAAAGTTCATACCCACTATTAAACCAACATCTAACGTGATGGGGGATGATATCCACAGTCGTTGTGCTTCGCAAAAATATATTGCAAAGTATAGCTGAACTTGTTATTATCAGAATTAATGAAAATAAGTTATCTTCCAATGTTACAGTCATTTTAGTTGGAAATTCACTATTTTTGCCTCCCCAGTCAGTGTTTTCTGAATGATCCATAGAGGGATGAGTAACGAAATGTAATACTTTTATTATTATTATTATTATTGTTTGTTTTGTTGAGCATATTAAAAAAAACAGGATACACAGGTAGTAAGATAACCTATAGTACTAGATACTAAGTGGAGAAGGGGTAGGCATTCATTAGCTAATACTTCTTCCTGCTCCTTTTCAAACATACAAAGGGTTTTAATGACCAGTGTTTCAAGTGTAATTTATTTTTCACATGTTTGAAATAAAGCGTTCATTCATTAATTCATACTAAAAAGACTGTAACTTTGGAAGATGCTGGCTTTCTTTGTCTACAGACAGTTGAAGACACAAAGTATCTTCAGCTAAACTTTGGGGAACATTTTTGCACAGAACATGTACTGTACTGATTTTGCCCCCCGTCAATAACATCAGGCACTAGGATTGCGTATGAACATGAGGAGGGATTCAGAAAGAACTGTTTCACTATACATGTGTGCACCCATGAGACAGACTTTATACATTGTGAATATTTTCAACTGCAAACAGCTTCCTCGAAATAGATTCGACATTTCTAAATGTCCGCATCAACCAATCCGATTGCGTCTCCGGACGATAGTTTATGGTGGTAAAAATTTAATTAAATTCAATTCAATTTTATTTATAGTGCCAAATCATAACAAAAGTTAGTGCATGAAAAAAACGTTGGTATCTCACGAGTGCAGCTCTTTTAATCATTGGAATATGAGCAGTGTCAGTGCTGCGTGTTCCTGCATGTTAGATCATCAACAAAAGCGGGGTTTTATCTATTTATCGCTACAGTCGAGACGACAGCGACTGCGTCTTTTGTGTGTGCAGAAATAGGATTAGCAAGTTTTGATTTGCAGAGTCGGCAGCTCAGGCCGCTGCCCATTAATGGGCCGCTTATGGAGAGATGAAAAAGGTTGTGGCAGTCATTCTCAGGGTCTCTTTGTTTTGGCATGTGATGGGCTGCTGGATGGGGGGATTATCCAAAGGCGCAGAAATATTTAAATAAATGCCACATCTGTTGGGGAAAAGGTTCAGCCTGCTTTTGGAGTTGCCTCCATTATCTCAGCTGTCCTCGCCGGCTGCGTGTGCGCGGACTCGCCGCTTTCTTGGAGGCAGAAGTGCTGAACGTGGAAGTTAGCACAGATGGTAGACTGAGTGGTAGACTCAACACAGCGGCTTTATTATCCTCCCTGCAGGTTAAAGGGACAGAAAAATGTCCCTGTACATAATAGGGGAGATTGTTTCTATTTACATTATGATGACTTGTTACAGTTTGTTTATTTGCAGAATTAAAGCACCGCTATGTTTTTACATATTCAACCAAATCATGTTGTTAATTTCCAATCCAGGGAATATGAATCAAATTAGTGTCGTTTTGTTTTTATTTTTCATGAATCGTGTTTTTTCAAGGGACTATCACTCAAACTAATTCTGGTTTATTCATATTTATTGATTATTATGATTCAGATACTTATTCTATCTGTTTTTACGAATGATCTCTATATTTTTGGAAAATGTTTTTTTTCTCTCACTAATGATTTCTGTTTTCTTTCTGTTTCCTTTACAGACTTTTATAGTACTTAACAAAGGGAAGGCCATCTTCAGATTCAGTGCCACTTCTGCAATTTACATATTTAGTCCATTTCACTTCATCAGATCACTTGCCATAAAAGTTTTAGTACATTCATATCCTTTTTGATTCTTTCGCTTTTTTTCTCGGACTCGTGAAATTATCATGGAGCTATTTGATGGAGCATATTGCTATTTCATTTGTTTGTTTAAGGGTGATATTGTTTCTAATTGTGATAAACTACTGGTGCGTGTGAATGCCCTTATTGGCTTAAAAAAGATAGAGATAATAAAAGTGATATGAGGATATTTTTACAGTTAGTAATCAGGATTAGGTGACGAAACAGCTTCCAGGCGTTGCTGTTGCACAAAGTGTTAATGTCTTGACTGAGTAGAGAACACCTGTAAAAAGTCTCCACCAAAATAATAATTTTACGCTGTAAAAAGTCTCAATTCCTCTCCTCGCAACACGTACCAGCAGATAAGCCAATTTCTAATATTTACTGATTTCCATTTCTATTAGATTTTTCCATAGTCCCGTTTTTGCAGCAACAGCTTTGTAATGGTCCTCTCTGGCATTGCAAAACAAATCCCCTCATATCCCTCTTTTAATCTCTGAAATGAAATAAGAGCAAGGAGATTTCACATCATGTGATGGCTGCCTATTAGTTCTCAGCAGGAGAAACTCGGGTGTCCGCTGTGATTTTACAGATGTAAACACGGCTGTTGATTAAATTACATGACACCTACCAACTGTTATTGATTCTCTGCACAAATAACTGATAACATTATGCTCTGAACTACATTTTAAGACCCCTGATGGAGGAAATACATGCTCTATTAAATAATTTAGATTATTGAAAGAAACATTTCAGAGGATGACTTTGTAAATAAATGATTTCATTTTTCAACGTTAGCAGATCTTTTGTTATGGTTTCATTCCCCCATAAGAGAAAAACGATAAGTCTCCTCTGATTTAATGTTAAATGGAATTGACTTACATTTTCCATAATCTGCGTTTACTGTAGCTCTAATGGCATTGGCATGCACAGGGATGCTTTATCCTAATGGCTATATTTCATAGGATTACAAGAAACATTGTGCGATACATTGTTGGCTTATCACAAAAAGCTTATTTGACTCTAAGTTACTGTTTCACGGTGCACTTTCCTTAACCTGTTTTCCACATTGTTCAGCTTGTTCATAATGTTCACTATACTCACCAACTGTTTCTTCATGGCCATGTCTGATCCGGCACCATGGACCAAGTACCTGGAGTAAGTACAACACACAGTATTTGAGATAAATCTCTGTGCCTCGGACATCATTTGAAACGGTGCTACGTGATTTCTAATGTGGAGCTTTGCTGGGGTTTGTTGTTTTGTTGTCAGTGATATTGAAGAATCAGTTGACATGTAAGTATGTGATGCATGTAATACTGCAGTCAGACCGCCAACAAAGGCATGTTAAAGGAAAGTATGTGGCTGTCATTTCAGAAAGTCTTCAGAAAAGTTGTTGTCTTCATCAGTGGGTCGCAGGCATTTTGAGCATGCATCATGCTATCTGCATTGACGCGCACATTTAATTTGTTCATTTACTTTTGCAAGTTCTCTTCGTTGCAGAGAGTTTGAAGTTCGACACGACTCTTATATAGGCTACATTAAATAAATGAAGTTTCACCCAGAGGGGTCATCCCTATGTTCCCCGGTCGCATAAGCCTCTGCCTTCGCTGATTTCATTCAGCATTTTGTTAGTGTTAGAGGTTACGGTTTGGGTCAGGGTTAGGGGGTAGTGTTAGGGTCTACATAAGCCTATTTGGGGGGTAATATAGGACCCTTTCTGTGAAAAGCGGGGAACATAGGAACGCTCCCCAGTCAGAGCCAGGAACTAAGTATATTTACTTAAAACAGGGAGAAACAGATAAGCACAAACCCTGTAATCATGCCATTGCGAGGTTGCAGGGTAACCAACAGAGACTTTAGAAACTTACCGCTCCTTGCTAAGAACGTTAGCACCGTCCTGGTACCCTCCACAAAAAGCAAATGGGATTTTTCCACTGGACTTTGGATTATTGCAGAAAATGAGCTCTTTGGAGAACCAAAATGATTGATAATTACGGGTTTTGTTCCACCACTTTTATGATTTTTTAGCAAAGATTACTGCGGCAGACCTGAAGTAAAACACGTTTAACAAGTCTTCACCATGTCTTACTGCATAGACTTGCTTTACTTTTCATATGCTTGAACATTAAACATGTCTTTATGTAGATCGAGATAATCATTTATTTGCTCATAATGTTATTTTAAAGGGTTTAGGCATGCTATTTAATATCTCACACATTGTTCATTCTTTTGTTTTTCATGCTTTGCCTGTTAGTCCTTATTTTAATGCTCAGATCATTTCTGAACTGTAAATCTTGTGCTAACTGCATTTCCTTCCCCTCCATTAATACATTTTTCAGGTATACGTTCACTGGCATTTACACCTTCGAGTCGGCGATAAAGATATTAGCGAGAGGATTCTGTATAATGCCGTTCACCTTCTTGAGAGATCCGTGGAACTGGCTGGACTTCAGCGTCATTGTCATGGCGTACGTAACACTGTCATTCCTGTTTCATTCATATTGGCATTTCATCCCCCGTGACACTCACTTCTTTATATTTTGCAGGAACATCTAATTAAAAAGGTCTTTAATTCAGTGTTCACACTCTGATCTCTCTCTGAACTCTTGTGCAAACTGTAATGATGGGAAGATTTAAAAAAACAACAATATTTTTCATTAATGTCAAAGTGACCCAAGTCTGTCAGTCATCCTGGGTGGTGATTTGAAACACAGTGGACGATAAGCCTATTGTTGAGGTCATAGATCTGTGTGCCATTACTCACTACCTGTGATGCAGGTGGCAGATTAGACAGGTGCATCCATGCATTGATGCAGCATTGTCTAAGACCAATCATCCTGACAGGACATTTGCTTTGTTTGAAAACAGGGAGACAAAATCCCCTTTACTGCGTGTAGACACAATGAAAGCTGTCATCACCTTCAGCAATTAATTTGATTTTGGTTAATCGTAGTTTTAGTAAGCTAATTCATCTGTCATTTCCGCTCTCCTCTTGTTTTACCTTTGAAGGAGGTGTTTTCATGTAACAATGGATCACAAAGGATTTGCCTTTTTAGTGATGAACACTAAACACTCGCCCAACTCTGCAGCTCCAGTCGGTCCAGTTCCGAACAAAGATTCATGATGGGATGAGACTGTTTTAGCAAGTTGCAGGGAAACGTTGATCGTCGCCTGCGAATTAGCTTGGTTTTAGAACGTAAGCCACTAATTCCAACAGCCAATAAGCTTGTAGCAAAGTAAGCTGGTCAGGTCAGTTTTTAAACTTTCAGCTGGTCAAAATGTCAGATTTTTGGACGGAGGTTCAACGAGGGTGCACTTGAGAGACAGAGAGAGCCTTGAGTGAGCTAGAGAGTAAATAAGGGGAGGGAGCGCCGTTATCGAGAACAGAGCAATGAATTGGAGAAAATGTTTTTTTTTAGGTGTTTCATCATATCAAGAAATGCAGCTGCAGCAAGTTATGATGCTACAAGTTACATCCATCTACAAAAAAACCTCAAAAGTCAGAAATTAGAGTGGAAGTACAGACAGTTGTTTCTATGGAGATGATACACTGTCACGTCTAGTTGCAACCGTGTAAACTGGCAGGTTTCAGCACGTTGCAGATCTGCACATTGCGTGAAGTTGCAAGTTTCATCTCATCAATATTTGGTCTGAACTGGGGTGTTTGAAGGCCTGTGTCCATATTGCATCATTGCGCCATTTATATGATCAATAGCAAAGGCAGGGCGCTGTAGAACAACAATGGTCAAAAAGTCACTTAGTTGATAATGACATAAACTTTATCTATGTATCTAACTTAACACTACATTAACAGAGGGTTGATTACACAGCTAACAACAAGCTAACAACAAGCTAACAACAAGCTTACAACACGTGTAGTGATAAAATCACCAGCAACATTCAGTGTCAGGTGTTGTGCTGAGTCTTGCATGCCCGCCTTAAATTGCATCACCGGGCAGCAAGAGGACGCTACTACAGCTGAGCGTAATAAAACATTGATGACTCTAAATGTTCAACAAACCTGACATAGACCATTATAGCGGTTTTTAAACAGTACTTTGCCTTAAAGATGATCCGATTCTCAGCAGGGATGCAAGACTTGCCACAAAACCAGTTGATTATCTGCTCCCCCAAATGATTCTCTCCTTATATCAAATTCCAGCTACGTGACAGAATTTGTAGACCTCGGAAACGTCTCAGCATTAAGAACCTTCAGAGTACTACGAGCACTGAAAACCATCTCAGTTATCCCAGGTAAGAAGACCTCGACACATCAGCAGAACACTTCATTTGTGTGTGTGACCAAACAACTGATCTATCCTCTCCTCCGTCAAGGTTTGAAGACCATCGTGGGCGCTTTGATCCAGTCTGTGAGGAAGCTGGCAGACGTGATGATTCTGACCGTCTTCTGTCTCAGCGTGTTTGCCCTCATCGGCCTGCAGCTCTTCATGGGGCTGCTGCGGCAAAAGTGCATCCGCAGCCTCGCGCACTGCGTCAACTCCTCCTACAGCCCCAACGCGTCCTTCATCTGCAACAACAGAACCTGGAGCTCCCGGGCGGACTTCCTCGGGAACGAAGGTCAGCCCAAAGACGCAAAAGAGGCTGGCGTTGAGAAAGCATTTCACACATGTGCACTGATCCCAATACTGTATGAGTCTGCACCTTTGTTTTGTTTCATGTTTGCTGAAACTGTCACTATATCCTGACAACATGATGAGACAGACGATCTGTGAAAAAGTCATGTAGCTCAATATTCTGTTTCTGTAGTGCATGTTTCTCGCATTAAGTGCAACATATATTGTAAAATTAGAAAGTTTGTCCAGCTTATGGGCTGGACCTGCTGCATCAGACACTCCTCAGCTCTGAGGGGTTGTCGGTCGGGCAGCGTATGGGATTTTGCAGATGACATTAGGAGCAGACGGAGCGGAAGGTGGATATAGAGATACATTTTATTACATAACATTTTTTCACAGATAGTCTATCTCATTGTGCTGCAGCTTCAGCAAATATGCACAAAAACTTGCTCTTAATCATTAAGTTCAAGTTAGAAAAAAGGATGTTCCTTTAAGTTCTCTGTCTTCTTTCCGTAGATAATTTTTACAAAGTTGAAGGAGCAAAGGATGCCTTAATATGTGGATATGGAAATGATGCAGGGTAAGTGAGTGTTTGTCCCGCTTACTGCTTGTTAATCATTTGCAGGCTGTTACATAATATCTAAATGTTTAGCGTCTAATGGCTTTTGATCCCACGCATGTCGTGTGTATAATTGGATACAGTTGCTCGAGCATCGGGCTTTGGCGCAAACAGTTTTCGCAGAAGAAGAACAAACAGAAATGATAATAGATAATGTGCTTTAGGCTTCATATGTAAATCTGGGACATATACATTAGGCGTAATGCATAGAGGAGTGATTCAGTGAGGGGGAGAGGTGTAGCGTGAGAGAGTCCGTACACAGAAGACGACATGTGGCGTGGGTAATCACCCCTTTCAGAGAAACATGGAGTTGCTAGCTGGAAAGGGGGGGGGGGGGGGGGTCTTTGGAGATCTCATCATCTCAAAAGCTCTATGACACGATAAGGTCAACAGGAGCAGACTGATCACTTCAGATTGATATTCGGATATTGTTGAGATGAGATGCTGAATTCTTCAAGCAACAGTGAAGTTTGTGTCTTTGTGACGGACCAGAAACACCCTTGATTTATTTATTATTATTATTATTTATCAGTTTAAATGTAGACGTGCATATATGGCATTTTATCTGTGGACTTTGTTCCCAATCAAAGGCACAGTGTGAAACCTTCCAAATATTGCTACTCAGCCTACGCACCGAATAATCCTATAAATCCAAATGCTTTGGAAACAAGGACAACCCATGCCAGGCCCCAGTTCAAGGGTTACAGTGAACTAAATACCCATCTGTGTGAATCTGAAATCCTGCAGCTTCAACAAATGGCTTCCATTAGGTGCTCTTGTTAATGATACAAGATAATGGATGATAGCAAATAACAAAAAACGGTGTGGATGTTAAGCTTTAACAGGGAGGTTTGATGCAGGTATTTTGTTGCTTTTCTTAAAACAAGTGGATCTATAGGCCTGTGAATGATCTCATTTGTCCAGGTCATCGTTATCCTCAAAGCAATTTCAGTCAAAAGCAACTGGACTTTGTCTAGGAAGACGTTTCACCTCCCATCCAAGAGGCTTCATCAGTTCATGAACCTTGATCTCCAAATCAGTTAGTTGGACCAGTCCCAGCCTGGTCCTGGTCCAGGTCCAGCCTGGTCAGATGCGTACATGAACTGATGAAGCCTCTTGGATAAGAGGTGAAACGTCTTCCTACACAAATAACCAAGTCCAGTTGCTTTTGACTGAAATTGCTTTGATGAAGTTGATCTTTATTGAACCTTTTTAAAGTATGCTCATTTTGCACGGTTCACTCTATATAACTCACTCAAATAAGATACAAATACAAATACAAAAAATTTTTTTTTTTGAGGATGAGGATCAGCTGCTTGTTTCACAGCTTCTTTGATGACCTGTCATTAATAATGATGTAGTGGGTTGAATGGTTAGAGCAGCCGTCCCACGTATATATGCGGTAGGTCCTCGAGGCAGCGGCCGCGGGTTCGACTCCGACCTGCGGCCCTTTGCTGCACGTGTCTCACTCTCAACCTATTTCCTGTATGTCTATCTCATAAAAGGCTTTAAAACTGCCAAAGAATAATCTTAAAAAAAAGAAAATTGACGTAGCTCAGCAGTAAAAGATGGATCATATTTGCTACAAACACTTGAACTCGATGCCAAATTTCAGCCTCTTAGGGCAAAAACTGTGACATTTCTGTGGACTGACCCACCAACAGAGCGAGCTATAGAAACTGCTCGTAGTCTGTGTTTGCTGTTGCAGACTGCCACAGCTGTTTACTTCTCCAGCATATTTATGACAAAAGGGTCTGTGATTTAGGGCACCCTGGAGCTCTTTGTTGACCCTTCTTATAGGAGATTTTAAAGTGTAATTCCGGCATAAATGCATCCCATGGTCTTTTTCGGCACGAATATACACCAATAGGCCAGTGAGACAGTTTTTCCGTTGACCACTTTTTAACAGAGAAATTCTGGTGAGTTGTTGCAGCCAGACATAGCTAACACTGATTAGCTCAGGGCGGAGCGCTGAACCACTCAAACAGCTTTTTTTAACCACTAATACTGATGAAAATAACAGCAAACCTCTGCAGTAGCATGAGAAGAGTCCCTACACATAAAAAGAAACACCAACATCAAAGTTAGTGAACCCGGAGTTTATTAAAAAAGACATTTTTTCAATGCCTCAAGCCTTAGCAACCCGCTCTGTTCATTTTGCCAGGCATCTCAAACAGGTCGATTACCAAATGCACTGGAGTTCAGTTCAAGGAGGAAAGTACTGAACTGAACTAAACTGAACTCCGGGTTCACTAACTACGATGTTGGTTCTTCGTTTTATATTTAGGGACTCTTCTCATGCTACTGCAGAGGTTTGGTGTTATTTTGAGCAGTGTTAGTGGTTAAAAAAAGCAGTTTTGGGTGCGTTCAGCGATACGCCCCGAGCTACTCAGGATGGGGTCATCCCTATGTTCCCCAGATCCTTTGTTCCCCAGTCGGGGAACATCGGACCCTTTTTCCCATAAAGGTTACGGAGAGGGTTGAGGTTGGGGGGTAGTGTTAGGGTCTACATAAGCCTATTTGCCGGGGAATTCAGCACTATTTGTGGAAAAAAATAACAGACCAGGGAACATAGGACGCTTTCTGTGACAAGCAGGGAACATCAGACCTTTTTTTTTAATAAGGGTCAGATGTCCGATGTTACCCGGTCTCAAACAAAGCAGGGAATGTAGGTACTCTCCCCTCAGTGTTAGCCATGTCTGGCTGTAAGCGTCTCTCTAGTGGAAGTTGATCATCATGGTTGTCTCAATGGCTTATTTGATGTTTATTCATGTTTCTTATTCACTTTTGTCCTATTTTTACATTCTCTAAAACAATACAGTGATTGCAAAGTAGATCAAGTTGATCGGTTTTACAGACACTCTTGTCTTTATTCAGGTAATGCAACACTTTACCCTCTGAATATTCAGGTTTCTGCATGGGATCAAGCTAATACTGATATTAATATATTCTATTCTAATGAGATAATCGAAAAAGTAGTATGGCACAGCGGAGGTAGTTACACACACATCAGAGTGCAGCCAGCCCTTGAGCCTTAATCTCGCTCTGTAACCTCTCCTCCAAAAACTTAATCTCCCAAGAAGTAAAATCTGATTCAGTGATTTGTGTTCAAGTCGGAGCGAAAAGAGGATACATGAGTGCAGCCGGGGGGAAATGACGTCATTAAACTCCCATAAATAGTAGGTCAGTAAGATCAGACTAGCACCAATATGATCTATCCAGCTGTCTCAGTGTTTGCCTACAAGTCGGTGGATTGGAATTGGACTTCTTTTAGATTTGTTGTTTGTTTCTGCTATTTGTGGAGCTTTAACAGCGCACTGTTGACATCAGTCCCTTTCGGTTTAAATCTTTTCTCTGTGTGTAACGTGTGTGTGTTAAAGGCTTTTTAGACAGTAAGAGAAACAGGAGGATTCATCCTTTTGTCTCCTTTTAGTTTTGACATTCACCAAAAATATTGTGTTTATCAGTCTTTGCAGTTAAATTAATGTAAATTCAATCAGTGCCAAATCATAACAAAAGTTATCTCAAGACACCTCACATATAGAGTAGGTAAAGACAACACTATGACTTATTTATTATCAACAGAAAACCAACAATTCCCCCATGAGCAACAACAGGTTTTACTATCTTTAATAAAAATATTAATAATGATTATTAAAGTTATTGTATGCAGTATTAATCCAGCAATCTTGTGCGCAGAGTGGCGTTGAAAACCTTAGCTTTAACCTTTAACAGGCAGGAACGTCAAACAGACCCAGCTCTATGGAAGACGGACATCTGTCTTGACCAAAAAGGAGAGAGAAAGAGACACAAAGACAGAGAGAGAGAGAGAGAGAGAGAGAGAGTCCCAGAGATGCAAGCAACCGCAAAAGTAACAGTGCCTATAATAATGTTATCTATAGTAATGTGAATATGACTTCCATGTTAGGGCAGAATAAATAAATCAAAGACAGAATGACACAGGCCCCGTGACACACTTGCCAGGTTACAGGTTACAGGTTACAGGTTACAGCGGCCGTAGTTCAGCGTCTGTGTGCGTCGTCATCTGTGACATTTTAAATGGAACTTTCTGAGGCCGACTGTGGAGACGGGCAAGATATTAAGCAGGTCAGGATGGAGGACGTAAAACATAGAGGATGCTTAATCTTTTGAGTGTATTCCAACAAGTAATCCCTGAGTAGATTTCCAAATTAAAGCTTTGGATACGTTATGGTGACACACACACACACATGCACACAAACAAACACAAATGAACAGGCATGCACACACACACACACACACACACACACACACACACACACACACACACACACATATTCAAATGATATTTTTTTAGCCTCGATGGTTAACAAGTTTGTGATAAATGATTTGCTCAAAGGCCCAAGCTGTTTCTCATCGCGCCTACTGTAGATTTTCATCGCTGATCCCCTCACATCTTAAAGCCAATGTGCATCAAGGATTATGACTTTTGCCCTTGACCGGACGGATGTGGGCATGGAAACCCGCAGCCTCGGCCCCGCCCACCCCGTAGGGAAAACACTTTACTGCGATTGACAGATGTTCCTCTGCTGTTTTGTTACACAAACTGCAGGGAGTTGATGCTATACACTCAAGAGTAATGCTTCATTAACAATATAAACATGTAAGCAAAGAGCTTTCATGGAGATTTTATAGACTCTGCCGACGTGAGATGACTTTTTTTTATATAAGTTTAAATGACTAATACTGTATATTAGGGCCCGACTGATATGGGATTTTATGGGAGACCTTAACTGATTTTAGAGGTAAAAATTCACAGATTACTGATATGGCGGCCGATATATAGTGGATTTTCTTTTAGCTGGAATGAAAATAGACCTTTTCTAAGTGGATTGTGCACTGATTATAACTCAGAAGGCTGTATTTTTTCAAATGAATAATCTATTAGAAAATTTGCAACATTGAATTTGGTAGTTTTGCAGGTTTTCTGTGCATTAAAGGAAAGGTTTGAGTCTGTTAACACACCAAGATATTTAAATTCACTCACAACCTGTAATTTTTCTCCCACTAAAATTATGTGACTGTGTTATGTGTGGTAACTATTGGGTTTATTAACTGTCTTTAATGCTTAAAAGAAATCAATTATAAACAACTGTTGCATAAGTTAAATAGGACAAATACTTAAAAATCGTGAATCTTCAAAATTGCCTCTAAAGACTTGATGTCCTGTGTTTTCCAAAGCAGGGGTGGGGAACCCTGCTCCTGGAGGGCCACTGTCCTGCATGTTTTAAGTTTCTCCCTCCTCCAACACACCTGAATCTAATTCTCTGAAGCTCCTCAGGGGTTTTATAATTGTTAGACTCAGGTGTGTTAGAGCAGAGAGAAACCTAAAACATGCAGGACAGTGGCCCTCCAGGAGCAGGGTTCCCCACCCCTGTCCTAAAGTAACACACTATAAGAAGAACTGGTGTGAAGACATCTACTGGTCGTCTCAGATCAGATCCCACAGCGAGTGCACGTGACGTCGCATGTCTCCTTGAGGAGCACTAACTCTGCATAAACCCGTAAAGAGTCAGTCTCCAGGGCCGTTACTATGGAAACCTCAGGGATTTCAGCCCGACAGGCGCCTTGTTTTTACAGCAAGAGAAGTCTGACGTTCATGCATTTGTTTTAGTGACATCATAAGCTAGCAGTAGCGTGGTATATACAATTATATAAGATTATTAAGATTATCATAAGGTGAACAACATGTGTGTGAATTGCATTAAATCATATGGTAGATTAGTGGTTACAAAAGGAGTCGTGACTTGTTATAGTAGTTAAGGAAGCTTCTTAAAGGGGCTTTCAAATGCTTTGGCCCTTATTTTGACTTACAGTAAACATGTCATTCTTATTTACATTGAGACTGATTTTGCCATCAAATACATTATAGTAAAAAGATGATGGGTAGGTGATTATTACATTGCATTGAATTTATCTGAAGATTATTAACTAACAGTTTAAAATGTATCTTTAAAATGTCAGAAAATTAAAAAAGTGCCCCTACCAGAGGAACCTAAAGTTGTGATCAGTGTCCATCCAAATCCAAAAAACCCTAATTTTCACTGATTTTTTATTCATGTTTGTAAGAATAGATAATTTGTGCGATTCAAGTCTGGGCAAATTCTTTTTCTTTTTTTTTAACACTTTATTTATGGATTATTGTCATTTTTTAGTACAGAAAGGTAAAACAAAAGACAAATACAATACGTTGAATAATTACCCATATTCAAGGTCCGGGGGTGATCAGTAATTCCAAAAGACAAGGTATCATGCCTGGTACGTGCATACAGTCTAACTCATTGGCCAGAGAGGCTTGCCATCGTTTTTCACCTAGCTCTTTTTGGAGTCTGACTCATAGACTGTATAATGAATGGACGTAGCTACAGTGACATCACTCATAGATTTGTTAACCCCCGAAAAGAAAAACCAACCCGGACGCTGCCATCTTCTTTTCTCGATGTCCATAGGGCGCTGCCATCTTCTTTTTTCCATGTCCACGGGGCGCTGCCATCTTTAAGTTTTGCAACCGCGGACAGGAAAGGGGGGAGCTTGGGGGGATGAGGGTGCATATGGTCTGACTGAGTAAGAATCTGTAGTGGGGGTATTTTTCTGGAGCCAACATTTTGTGATGGCCTTTTTACTTGCAGCCAGCAAGACCCTAAGTAGGTACACATCAGCTTTACTCAACCCCCCATCTGGCATATTCCCACGATAGAGAGTTGTGAATAATACTTTCACATTAAAACAGAACTTTTGAAATAATTTTTTTCCACAAAACTGGATCGAGGGAAAGGACCAAAAATATGGGCATGATCAGCAAAGACCTCTCCACGTTCTCCCCAGCAAGCCAGTGTGTACCAGTCTGTTTGTTTTTTTGCTTTGGAGTTATATAAAAAAAAACAAATTAAGCTTTTCCAACAGAAGTCCAGGAGTTGGTGGAGGAGGACCGTGTCTCCCAAGCGTTCAGCCACATGTCCTCTGTTATCACAATGTTCAACTCTTTTTCACATCGTTGTTTCACATAGTCTGTAGAGTCCTTCAATGAGGTGATGCTGTGGTACAACTTGCTTATGAGTCCTTCAAAGGTCAGGGCAAATTCTGAGAAATTACAGCCTGGGTCGAGTCGGCACCAGTCTGGTTTGGGTCAGAGAATCAAAGCTCAAACCTGAAGCAAAACCCCCGCTGCATCATCATGAGCCAGTTTGAGCCTCTGCATACTGATTTTTTCCTGTAGCTACACCAAAGATGGGCTGCATACGTCGGTGTACAGAACACAGAATACTGAACTTGCATGTAAAGAGGGGAATACCAATGTATATTTAAAATAAAAGATGTGATAACTCATGGGGTAACCGTCCAACATCTTACCTGGGAATTGTTTACAGCTGTCGCCTATATTTTCAGCTGTGCGGAACCTAATGCTTCACCAAAAGGACCAAAGAGAACAGGGAGGCTGGCAATACTTTCCACACGTCAGTTTAGAGTAGATTAGGGATTTAATTTTTACATTTGGGTCAAATGAAACCACTGTTTTACATCTATGGGAACAGCACACAAGTGTACAATCCTCTCTGACATTACTCTTATTATATTTTCATTACATTTTATGTCATAATCATGCTGTACTGTGAGCACACCTTCAGTTAATGCTGCAGCCATAGCACTATATGTTCAGTAATATTCTTCAATGAATCCACTCGTCATTTCAGCTCTAAAAATTATGTATGCTTAGATGCTCATTCTAGTCATTATTTTTTTGTGTGTGTGTCCTTGAACTGTCCCTGCCACTCAAGAATTAATATCAACATCAATCAAAAAACATATGGCGTGCTTTGAAAAAGGCTCAACAGTAATGCAATGTATTCAAAACAAGATACAGTTAATGGGCTGAAATTTGCGAAAGCATATTGGGTAAAAGAGGTGAACAGATTGGTGAAAGGCCGAGCAGCAGGGCAGAGGGAAGGAACAGCCTGACAGGAAGATGTCGCTGGCCTCACGCAGCCTCCTCTGTCCTCTCTGCTGGATATTAGTGAGCATTCCTGCTCAGCTGGCTGGTCGGTGAGATCTGCAGCTGTTCTCCCAGCAGCGCTCTGCCGTCCAGCTGTTTCCCGGCCATTACGAAATTATTCTGCACTCAGATTGACGTGGCGGTCCAGCTTGTTCTCAGCTGCTGGACTTAAATATTTGCTGTAATGCCACTATGCTGACAATGAAGATCAGAGATGGAGGCATGGAGCTGAAAATTTTTTGAACTGCAATTTGATATCCATCTGGCGCAGTGTAATCCCTTTTTTTCTGCAGTGTATTTTAGTGCTCCTGCCTGGAAGCGAAATTCAAGTGCCCTCTTCAGTTGAAATAATGGTGTTGATATCGCAGTGGACATACTTACTGACTCATCCGCCTCTAACCCGTGTGAAGTCAAAGGCCACGGGGCCACATGTAGATACTGGAGATGTTTTTAACTCTGGTAAAGCAGCCTGCACGCTACCACGGCTATATCTGTGTGTCAAGCCTTTGTTTATCAGTGCGGCCCCATAATCATCTGTTTGTGCATTACAGGAAGTGTCCAGATGGATTTGACTGCCTGAAAGTAGGAAGGAATCCAAACTACGGCTACACCAGTTTTGATACCTTCGGCTGGGCTTTTCTGGCCCTCTTCAGACTCATGACGCAAGACTACTGGGAAAAACTGTTTCACCAGGTGCAACTCTTGGATCTCATTTTGAATATTCTCAGATGATTTACGCTGAATATAGAGCCACAAAAACAAAGCAGATAACAACAGTTTTACTCAGATAAGGATGCTTAAAGGGACATTCAGCTTGTTTAGACACGTATTTTTCTGAGGTAGCATTCAGACAAGATTATGCAGTCTGGTGAAAACACAAGTCCTCCCATTCACTTTGGCCGCATGGTAGGTGCCAAAAAAAACCCTGACTCAACTATTGGAGAAACGCTCACTGACATCACGCTGTGATGGCCAATGTGATCACACTTGTCACAGTTGTTTGAGGCGGTGTGAGAGTCCTGTACAGTCAACAGGAAACCTCACTACCTCTATCACTGCCACAAGAGAGATAAAAAAAACTATGAGGGTAAAAAAATGAAACACAAGCACTTAAACTGAAATTCCGGCACAGAATCATACCATGTTCGTTTTTAGCAGTTACATACAGCAAATAAGCAATCGAGACAGTTTTTCTATTAACGGAGAAATGGCTTACACTGATTAGCTCGGGGCAGTACGGTGAAGGCATTAAAACATATTTTTTAACCACTAATCCTGCTCAAAATAACACCAAACCTCTGCAGCAGCATGAGAAGAGTCCTGACACATAAAACAAAGCACCAACAATGTAGTTAGTGAAGCCAGAGTTTATTAAAAGAGTGTTTTAAAGACATACCAACTGGCCCCTGTACCAGCTCCTCTCATAGTAAAGTCCATTCAAGTGGATTACCAAAGTCAATCCAAAAGGAAGGAGCCCATTGGTGCTTCGTTTTATGTGTCAGGACTCTTCTGATGCTGCTGCAGAGGTTTGGTGTTATTTTGAGCAGTATAAGTGGTTAAAAAAGACGTTTTAATGCCTTCACCGTGCTGCCTCGAGCTAAGCACTGATAGCCTAGTCCAGCTGTTAACGACTCTGCCGTATTACTCTATCAATAGTTGTTACATGAAAAAAACTGTCTCGATGGCTTATTTGATGTATGTAAGTGCCCAAAAAGACCATGGGATGATTTTGCACCGGAATTACATGTTAACTTCCCGGGAGTTTGAGTAACATTTGATTGTTTTCCTTCAACAAGCTCCAGCACAAAGCTGAGTTCTTTCACTGTGAAATGAAGCTGCCTTTAAGTGCAGTTGGAAATGTCGAGATCATAAAAACGATCTGACGTAAAACAATAGCCTAAGTGAAATATAAAATCTACTTGTGCTACATTAGACCCAGACAGGCCATAAACAACACTCCTGCCAGCGGACAACCCTGCAGCGATTTGCCAGAGCTGCCTGAGTGTGTAATTGCAGCCTTAGATCGGCCATAATAACTGTTGGTTATGATAGTACTTTTGTGACACAGTGACACAGTGACTCAATATAACTTCACAATGTAGTTCATAAGGGTCAAGCAACATTAGCGAGACTGGATATAAGCAACTCTCTGTTTTTACCATATAATCCACCTTACTTTAGGTTTCAACAACAGGTTAAAACTGCATCTTGTGACTCTGCAGTTCAGTTTTACTGTCTTAGAGCTCATAGTTTTAAATTTGGGGTCCATAACTTTAACGTTTCGGTTCTCTCATACTGTTCTCATCAGTCTTATTTGCAGCATGCAGGCAGCTGTTTTGCTCTGATTAACCCACTGACCAAAATAAGGGATTTAGATAATAAGGATAAAAGTGAGGATTTGTTTTCCTCTAATTGTTGCTTTTCTTCTTGGAGTACTTTGTGAGTCCCCAAGTCTCAGCAGAAATAGGTAAAATTTTGCCCATAAGCACACATTATGCGAAAACTATGAAAACATGGTTTTAAAGATATCAGAAATTCCAGCAACATGTTAATTTGAGTGTACTGACTTAATTATGCTCTCTCAGACGCTGCGCTCGGCAGGAAAGACCTACATGGTTTTCTTTGTGCTGGTGATCTTCATGGGATCCTTCTACCTGGTCAACCTCATCCTGGCTGTAGTCGCCATGGCCTATGAGGAGCAGAACCAGGCAACTATTGCTGAGGCCTGGCAGAAGGAGAGAGAGTTTCAGCTGGCTATGGAGCACCTTCGCAGAGAGCAAAGAGTAGGTGCAACGCAAACAGCCTGCAAGGATTTTCATATTTTCACGTGTGCTTTCAACTTAGGACAAACAAACACAATAATCTCCTGTGACATATTTTCTTTTATTATTGAAGTTGGCGGCAAAAAGACTACAAGCACAGGACACAGACTCGGTGCTGACCCCAGAGATGTCTCCGTTCTGTCTGAAGACAGGCAGCATACGTCGAAGCATCAGCAGAAGGAGACGATCACACAGGATGTTGTCTGAGGAAACAGAAGAGGAAGCTGCTGAAGAGAACTTAGACCCACTGGATGAGCCAATGGTATAAAAACCTTTCTCCCAGTCTTTGATGTTGTTATGAAAAGCCACAGGAGCTAATGTATCCTCTGTTTTTTTCTGCAGCCTCCTCTGTCGCCCCTCCCGGTCCACCCTCTGCTGGCCACGCTCTCCTCTCACCCCCTCAGCACCAGGAGAGGAAGCCAGGTCAGCATCTTCAGCTCTTTCCGTCCGCGCAACAACTCGGAGGCAGACTTCGGCGACGACGAGTACAGCGTCCACGGAGACGCCTTCAGGAGTCGCGCCAGTTCGACAGCCACGCCCTGGAAGAGAAGGACGGGCAGCGTGCGGAGCCACTGCTCCCAAATCTTCACCCCCAGCCTCAACATCAACGGTCGGCTCAACATCTCCCTCGATCAGAACGGAGTCACCACTCTGGGCCCGCACACTCCCACCTCCATGCCTGCTCACAGCATGGAGAGGGTCAGGGAAGACACAGTGAGTGACAGAAGCAACATGATTGAAAAAGATATTAACTAACAGCTGAAAGGAGAAGAAAGTGCTTAATTTCTGAGTGTTTTCTCTGCACCAGAAGCTGGAGGACACAGTTCCCAGACTTCTCCTCCAGCCTTCCCCGACAGTGACCGAGCCTCCTCAGGTGCACAGGAAACGAGGGCTGAGCTCTGTCAGCTTCCTCAGCGACGCCATGGGTGGTGAGTCCTTTTGAGTATTTAAGGAATAGTTGGAGATTTTGGGAAATACTAATATTTGCTTTCTTCCTGAACGTTAGATGAGAAGGTCAGGATGAAGCTTAGCTTAGCACAAAGACTGAAAATAGAGGGAGCTAGTCTGGCTCTGTCTAAAGGCATCACATCCTCCTCTAAAGCTAACTAATAACTGTTCAAGCCCCAACCACGGCGACTTCCTGGTCGATCCAATTAGGAAGTTCCAAAACTGCAGTTCTCAGAGTGTCCACTAGGGGCATGTTTTACAATAGAGCAGTTTCTCATTGACCCCCATGTTAAACAGGCCGTTTTCACAGCATCATTAAACCTGTTTAAGGCCTGGGACAAAAAAACATTCTAGTCTGTATGTTTAGGTCATATCTCCATGACACTGAGGGGGTGAATTTTTGTGCACCAGGCTAGTTTTTATTTTATCGGAGGTTAAAGTTTATGAATAATTAGGAGCGGCTTCTGAGTAAATACATCAGCCAGATAGCCGTATCTCCCTCCCCACAACGTCACATACATGCCCGTTTTTGGTAAGAGGAAATGAGTGAGGTCAAAGTCTGACAAGATGGCGACTCCCATAGGCGCATACGATTGGATCAAGTTGAGAGAACAGGATTTAAAATGTTAATTAGTGAATTTTACGTGTTTGGGTGGAATTTATTACTGCGCCCTTTGAACAGAGCCATACTAGCTGTTAGCCTCTGTTTCCAATCTTTATGCTAAGCTAAGCTAAGCTGCTGGCTGTTACATTATATTTACTGTGAAATTTTGCACATTTTAGCACATTCTGCACAAAACTGCACAACTTTTTGTTGTTTTTAAATGTTAGATTGTATATATATACATTTACATATTCAGTATGTGTAATATATGTTATTAATGTTACTGTATCTTTTTCATATTTTTATGGTCATTTTTCTATTGATGTACTTGACTACAGTACTTTGCTTATTGTTTATTTATTTCTAACTAGTGTGGGCATTGAACACAAATGCGAATTCCTTGAATTAAAACGTTCTTAGCAAGAAACACCTTTTGGATTTTTCACCACTGTGTGCACAAGATTGTTGGATTAATACTGTATACAATAAGTATTACTATTTTTAATTAAAGATAGTGCAACTTGTTGCTGCTCATGGGGGAGTTGTTGGGTCTCTGTAAATCAGAAATAAGTCTTTGCCTACTCTATATGTAAAGTGTCTTAAGATCACTTTTGTTATGATTTGGCACTGTAAATCAAATTGAATTGATTTTGATTCTGATTCTGATTTACCCTACAGACAGAGTGGTATCAATATTATTTTATATTAAATTCTATAAATATTGCTCTTATCCTCAGAAACCTATTACAGTTTGAAGCTTACATAAGAACAGCATGCATGTGTTTGCTTTTCAAGTGTGGATTCAGAGTAACAAAAGTCCTGCGTATGTAGTTCACCGTGATGTCTCTTTGCAGAGCTAGAGGTCTCGAGGCAAAAGTGTCATCCCTGCTGGTACACATTTGCCAAGAAGTACCTGATATGGGACTGTTGCCCGTGGTGGCTGAAGCTGAAGGAGTGGGTGAAGTACATGGTGATGGACCCTTTCCTGGACCTGGGTATCACCATATGCATTGTGCTGAACACCCTCTTCATGGCCCTGGAGCACTACCCCATGACTGATGAGTTCAACACGATGCTTTCAGTGGGCAATCTGGTGAGGGCCTTTTTGATGATACGGGGGTTGGACGGTTTCCAGCATTTCCCACACTTTCTCTTTAAGTGCTGTTGGGTTAAGCAGTGGAGAGGTCTGAAAGCTTCACTGAGAAGAACGCCGAAAGCATTCATTGAGATAATGCTATTCTATATCAGACAGTTTGTTTTTTTTATAGCCAGTGCGCTGGACTTAAGGTCAAACAGGGTCGTGTTGATCCTTTGACAAAGGTTCTGCTTTAGACTGTTTGTGATTATCCTTGGTAAGAGGGTGTATTTTTAGCAGGAGATGGGACTGATTACATCATTTGTATTTTGACATCTCCCCCTACTGGTAAATTAGAGAGTCATGAAAAGGAGACAAATGGGATTCGTATTAAAACATTTTCTTGAACTTTTGCCTTTCAGTCATCAAAAGTTGTGGATGGTACCAAAAGAAAGGCTCCATTATGTCAGTTTTTTCTATTCCCCCTCTGTTGAGGTATCCAGCACACTGATCCGATACTAAAAGGTGGTGCTAGAAACTCTGCTGGATGTAGCACTGAGGAATGAAAAGGTTTTTCAGCTCAGTGCATGGCCCTCCACAGCTATTACCATCCAGTAATAATAACTCCACCTACATTCAAGAGTACCATCTGTGGTGGAAACAAAACAGACCTAGTGTTATATATGTCCGTATGGTTTACGTACGGTTCCAAAGGTAATGAACATATCGGCAAACAGCTGCCTTTTTTACACAACCAGCAAACACAGAGCAGCATTTGCATTCCTCTGGAGTCGAGTTTGAGTTCACCTGATGAATATAGGTCCAATTTTCACTCTCCTTCTAGCTCTGCTTTGGTCTCCACCAAATCCTGAGAGAAATATCTGTCTCTTTAGCTAAATGCTCCACTATGTTAACCAGGTGGTCACTAACGTTGTCTGTGTGCAGTTTTATGCTCTTTATCTGAGCTTTTTTTTTTTTTTTTGCTGAAAACCCTTGCCAGACTGAACCAAACAGTGATGTGATTCATAAACAAAGAGCTTAAAGACACTAAAACTGAGAGATGCTGCAGAGTCTGTAAATATCTGTGTCACATACAAGCAACACCTTTCGCATTAGTCATCGTCCATTTGACCCGTTGTTAGTAAACGTACTGTAAGTAAAGAAATACACTAAGTAATATTCCACTTGAATAGGATCTTTTGTTCTTTCCCCACCTCTTACTGTCCTATTCATCTGTTCCAGGTGTTCACGGGGATCTTTACAGCTGAGATGGTGCTGAAGCTGATTGCCATGGACCCGTACTACTACTTCCAACAGGGCTGGAATATCTTTGACGGCGTCATTGTTTGCCTCAGTCTGATGGAGTTGGGTCTTTCCAACGTGGATGGGCTGTCTGTCCTGCGATCTTTCAGACTGGTAATAGAAATCTTAAACTCCTTCAAAAATGTTGGGATGGCCAAGGATTAAAGCTAGAACATGTTTCTCGTTACGGTGCGTCATCATTTGTTTTCTTATCTCTGTCTTCTTCCTCAGTTACGAGTCTTCAAGCTGGCGAAATCCTGGCCCACTCTCAACACTCTCATCAAGATCATCGGCAACTCGGTGGGCGCCCTGGGAAACCTGACGCTGGTGTTGGCCATCATCGTCTTCATCTTCGCCGTGGTGGGCATGCAGCTGTTTGGCAAGAACTACCAGGACTGCGTGTGTAAGATCTCCATCGACTGTCAGCTGCCTCGCTGGCACATGAAGGACTTCTTCCACTCCTTCCTGATTGTGTTTCGGGTGCTGTGCGGCGAGTGGATCGAGACCATGTGGGACTGTATGGAAGTGGCCGGGCAGCCCCTCTGTATCCTGGTGTTCATGTTGGTCATGGTCATAGGGAACTTGGTGGTGAGTATTCCTTTAAATGAGACATTTTTGAATCATGTTTTAAAATCTCTTTCAACAAATCTCATGACCAAAGCCAACATTGCACTGTGAAGATGTATTATTGGTATTATTATTATTATTATTATTATGTGAATTATCTCAATAAACATGAGAAATTAATCTACAAAATCAATCTAATTTTAAAGTATTGTCTATGTAGCCAAAACCTGATAGATTTGATTCCCATGTGTCACACACCATTATTGTCCAATATATATATAATTTTTTATTGTACGTTAAAGGAATAGTTCAGATTTTTTCAAGTGGGGTTGTATGAGGTACAAAGGTCAAATCTATATCAGTTTAAGTGCATGCTATATGCAGAATAATGTCACCGCTTTACCTTCCTTACAGCCTTTGTGACGGGGAACTAAAGCCATTTTATCGCTCTATTCAAAGCCACCAGACTTCTTTGACAAAAATAGTTTTTGTTAGTTTTGTCAGTTCCTAGCCCTTTAAAACACAAACAAAATACCCGATAGTGACAGCGGTTGAACCAGCAACTCCAATGTTCTGTGAGTACAATAATTGTTTTTGTCAATGGAGTCTGCATTCAATGGCTTCAGTTCTCACAACTATCCTAAATGTATCGTACACTTAAACTAATATTTACAATGGCCTAATTTCCGTGTCAAGTCCAATTTATCTAAAAAGCACATTTAAAAAGAACCTGTGTTGACCAGAGCAATAAAAAAAAAACAGACAAAAATCAGCCACATCAGAGGGATTCAAACGCTGGTGAATGAAGATAAGTTTTGAGTCTGGATTTAAGAGAGTCGATGGAGGGTACAGATCTGACAGAGAGGGCGATACTGTTCCACATGATCCCCCCATGAGGTTAGGTCTAGGTTGTGGGAACGCCAGGAGGCCCACGTCACATGTTGGTCTCCTCCCGTCTGCTTCTTCAAACTGGTGTTTTAACTATCTACTGTAGGTTAAACACTGGCGATGGATAAGGACCTCATACAGCCCCACTTCAAAAGATCTAAATTATCCCTTTAAATACACATCAGTGAGCTGCACCATTGCACTAGATGAAATGTTCCTTCATACTATGACAAATCCATCAGTTTAGTCAATACACAGAATCTGCAGCTGAAAAAGGTAAGTATATATTTGTGACATGTTTACATCTTTAGTAGGATTCAGTGGAGCTTAGAGCCAAGCACACGCTGAGGAGGTCAAAAGGTATTGAAAAACAAACACATTGTTGATTTTGTTCTTTTTATTGGATTTGTTGACAATAACCAAAATACAGAATGTCACCAGGCTTTGACAGTGTATGATAACAGGAAGTCTGCTTAGAGAGAAATTCAATTGCACATCAGTGCGACCAACTGTAATCCCAATGATGATGATGATGTCATGAGTAATCAGGGATTACGATTACACAAATAAGGGGTGGTGTTTCCATATTATAAGGATGGGACATCCTCGAACAGTTGCTGGTGCCTTCTCGTGATGTATTTTGCCGACTCTGATAGCTGTGACGCCGCAGCAGTTTGTGCATTTCTTCCTCTTGAACATGTGCTCGCCAGTGAGAAAGCGTTTATGTCACAGCGTCATGCTAACTGTCTTGCAGATTAGCATTAGCAGGCTGCAAAACAGATCATGTCCGGACGACCTATACACCATCTGTTTCCCCCCCTGAGTAAGATATGTATTATCTGCATGTGATGTCGTGCAAACTGTAGCATCAACAGACAAACTCTACGCTCGGAGCGGCTTTACCGCAGCCTCATGTCCAACAGGTCAGCATTTTTTTATCCACTGCTAATGAACTAAGCCTTATGGGAGAAACTGTGACCTGAGTACTGTACAAAGTATCAGCCAAGGCCACAGAGTGTTTCCGTTTCCAGCCTTTGTAGCAGGTATTGACTCTCACACAGGATGAAACAGGGTGTACATCATTACATGCAGCTACTTCTGTAAAAAGGAGTTAATCTGTACGACAGCTCTGTTTGTACACATCTGCTGTCCCTCTGTGCCATACAGTAATAAGGATACGTATATTTGTTAGTCCACCCGTATGAGGATTTGTTGTCCAGCTGTGTCCTGTAATCTATCGCTGAAGCAGGCAGCATTTATATACGGTCAGTGTAGTTTACTTTAAATGTGGTGCCATTTTAGTGCTGATTCTCGAAATATATTCAATCACACATTGTAGTGGTGTTGTCTGTGTGTGTATAGTGTTTTGTCCTGATCGATTTTCAGGATTTCTTTTTATTCTATTTTTATTAACTCCCGGCCTGACCCTGACATAAAATTTGCAGGGGATACCGTTACCGTGTTATGTGAAAACAAGAAATAAATGTGCTACCAGCGAGTGGATTTACATCTCATACCAAGCACATTTATTTATTATTATAAAAGTATTATACACAGAGATATAAACATCATCTGCACCACAATCAATTCAGTTCTGCCACACAAGTGTTTACGACCCTGTCTGGCTTTTTTATTTATTTATTTATTTTTTAATAATGGAGCCTGTTGGATATGGTTCAAACACCTGTTACCAGCATGCCCTCTGGTCCCTTTGCCATTAAATGCTAGTTTCTTTCTCGTTTAATCCTATGCTCGGAAATGTATTTGTCAGAAATGTTTTTAAACCTTTTTTATTTATTTATATTTTTCCTTGATGATGACTGACACCGTAATATGCCAACTGAGTGACATTATACCTACGAAACAGAGAATTTGTGAAAATATGAGGAGTTTTTTTGTTTTATCACCTTTTCCAAAACCAAAAAACACACGAGCAAAAGTGTAAAGAATGGATTCAACAGCGTGTTAATATGCTCTAACTGGAGCTTAAACATTAGTACAACCGTCTATTCGAGGGTATGTTAGAACAAATAACATTTTAATTCCATTTTTATTAATATAGCTAACTAGCTCTACCCTGCTCTAAACTAAAAATACTGTCCCCCTCTTCTGCCTGGTTCTACAGCTGCTGTGGATACTGACACTTTGCACCCAGGACATGTAGAGTTCGGCCTTTTAGCACAATATCATCTATGTTTTCTAATATTACTATCATAGACTATCATAAAAAATGGACGTAGCATCTCTGGCGAAGTTCGTTCTCTCAACTTGATCCAATCGTCCTCGCCTGCAGGAGTCGCCGTCTTGTCAGACTCCGCCTCTTTTCCTCTTACCAAAAAAGGGCATGTATGTGATGTTGTGGGGAAGGAGATACGTCCATCTGGCTGACGTTTACCTCAGAGGAGAAGTGAGGACCAGAGGCTAGCTGTCGCCCCTAATTATTCATACATTTTAACCTCCAATAAAATAAAAACTAGCCTGGTACAAAAAAATTCACCCCCTAAGTGTTGTCATGGAGATATGACCTAAACATACAGACTTGAATGTTTTGTTTTGGGCACTTTTGTATTAGATAAACCAGGAAGTTGTTACCATCAGCATTAGCGTACTCTAGCAAGTCACAACTGTTAAAAACATCTAGCGAGAGCCTGTTTTTATTCTGTGTACAAGAAGCATTGTTTCAGAAATGACTGAGAATGTCGAGTTTTAAAGCTGCCATTGATATTTTTGTAAAGAACACTCGACAGGAGTAGCAACAGTAAATATGTAACTATGCCTGTCATTTTTACCCTGGTGGTTTCACATCACTTCACACCTTTTTTACTCTGTAAAATACCGTAAAAACTCTTCCTGCCCTTTCAGCAGCACTGACAAAAAACAAAATAAAGAGCACAACAGCAGTTCATCTTTCTTTACACTGACATCTTTTGTGACCCTGTTGTTTGGACAAACTCCAGAACACAACAGTGCGTCTTATAGACTTTAATGGACAGAAACCTCCGCTTCACATGAATCGTGGGAAAGCTGTTTATCCAAGAGATTATCCAGGATGCTTAGGGGCGAGAAGGTCGGAGGGCATTCATCACTAATCATCTGCTCATGCTCCCCATCTCTGACGGGCTCAGTGGCTAAAGATGATCCTTACCAACTGTGCACATCACACACACACACACACACACACACACACACACACACACACACACACACACACACACATGTGCTTGATGCTGCTGCTCTCTAAGCTAGGAGACAGATTACTTGGGAGTTGGATGCTTGGTAACTTGAGTTCAGTGTGGCTGAGAACAGCCGAAGCCATATGTGCCCGGCCATATCTGCGTAGAACAACCTCCTGAATTTTCAAAGCAGGATTTCCAAGTGTTGACAAAATATGTGAGAGGTCATGTCATGCACCAGGTCCACGCCTGCTTCCTCCTTCAGGCCAAGCCTCGCTCTAAATAAAGAAAGATAAATGATGACATAAGTGAAATGTAAATACAGCGTTCTGTGTCATATTCAGGCTGTAAAATGATTACAATGTTCTGATATTTCCCCTAATCAAATGTGATGTAACATAACAGTTTCTACCCCCAGGCCGTCACACTGCTGAACAATTGACCCCACCCGACACATCACACACACATGCCAGACATACAAGACAAATGCACCTAATGCACCTTATGTATATCATTGTAAATAACATAACAAAGATATTTATAACAGCCTGGTCACTTTACTTTGCACAATTATTTTTATCTTTCTATTTTAAATTTCTCATATTTACTTGATAACCTATTTTTAATATTACCTCTATTTTTTATCTTAAATTATTGTTCTGTGTTGTTCTGTTATTGTTATGTTATTGTTATGTAAATGTTATTGTTATTATGTTTAGGTTTGTCCTGTTAAATGTGCTTTTCTGGAAACTGTGAGAAAAGCATAAGCCGGAGTCAAATTCTCTGTATGTCCAACATACTTAGCAATAAACCTGATTCTGATTCTGATTCTGATTCTGATTTGTCTGTCAACAGGTGTTGAATCTTTTTCTGGCCCTGCTGCTCAGCTCCTTCAGCTCCGACAACCTCTCCGCTCCGGACGAAGACGGTGATTTGAACAACATCCAGATCGCCATCGCCCGCATCCAATCCGGCGTCTCCTGGCTCTCCACGGGCATCGCTGACCTCTTTAACCGCAGCTTGAAGCGTCGAAAGCAGAAGGCCAAAGAAGCCGGTCAGGCCATCAGGCTGGTAGGAAATCACGTGGAAAGCAATGGTGGGATTTTTGGACGCTATGGAGAGAAGTACATCCTGCCAGAGGAGGACAGCTATATGACAAACCCAAACTTGACCGTCATTGTTCCCATCGCACCCGGAGAGTCAGACGTGGAGTTTCTGGAGGAGGAGGAGATTTCCGAGTCATCAGAGGATGAAGACAACAAACCAGTGAGTTTTTCACTCCATATACAGTATATGAGTGTTTACTTACACTGGACCTAAACTGTTTTTTCTGTGTCGCATATCCTCCTTGTGTTTCAAACTCTAAATGAACCAGATCCAGGTTGTTTTCATGCTCCCTGCCCGGAAATGTCTACAGAAGAAAATCTACTGCATTGGATTTTGAAATTTAAAAAGCCACTGAGTTTCTAGCACTGAATATTAATACAATATAATGTTTCTGAATGTTTTGCATCATTTTCACAGACGAATTTTCACCTTTATTGTTACAATGTTCACAAATTCAGACTCAAAAATTCAACGCATAAAATTCAGTGTTAACAACCGAGAACCCAAGGAAAGCCAATCAATTCTAGATTCAGATTCATACCGTAGTTTCAATGCATGAATATTCAGTGCAAGGAATTCAAATTTTAATTTCAAAAAACAGATTTACTTCCATAAACTTCAGCTTCCCATGGTGGCAATGTTAAGATTTTATAATATTATATCATTACACAATATCTATTTTCAACTGAAAATAAAGCTAGCAGCTGTCATTTGGTTAGACCTACTAAAAGCCTCATGACGAGCGCTTTATTTGGTTAGACCTACTAAAAGCCTCATGACGAGCGCTTTATTTGATTATTTTCCTGATAATTCACTTATAACGTATTTGTATCTAGTATTCTGATAGTGATGATGAGGGAAATACACTTTTCCTTGAAGGAACAGACACACGTAATTCATTATTGTTGTTGAGTCTTTACTTTCTATATGTTGAATTGAATGCTCGCCTGTAGACACTTTTCACATATTTGCATGTTCAGCTGCTTTGCTGTGGACCGTTGCTAGGTTACACTAGAAAACAATTAGACTAAATTAACTGGAAGTGTAAGAAACTATGGAAATAAAATGTTAAATTAGATTATTTTATTATGTGACTTGATGTGCTGACTGTGATTTTCAGTAACCACACCGTAAATACAGTAGATTTATGCAAGTACGCAGTGTTTTTGTTCTTCATTAACACTGTTGTTGTCGTGTAAGACGACACATGTAAAATAAAATGGGTAGTTCTGCATATTTAAATAATGAAGATGCCGGAACCAGGAGGACATTTATTCTAGTGGCAGGTTGGTTACCGGCTCTGTACCTCAGATAACCAGATATTACCATAAAATGTTCTAGAAATGTAGTAATTTACTTTTCATCCTCCAATTCTGACCTTTGTTGCTGTTCTTGTCATTCTGAAGTGAGAGCGCGGTGAGGTGGGATACGGACATGGTAGTAGTAGAGGTGGGAAGGGACATGGTAGTAGTAGAGGTGAGAGGGGACGTGGTAGTAGTAGAGGTAGGAAGGGACATGGTAGTAGTAGAGGTGAGAGGGGACGTGGTAGTAGTAGAGGTAGGAAGGGACATGGTAGTAGTAGAGGTAGGAAGGGACATGGTAGTAGTAGAGGTGGGAAGGGACATGGTAGTAGTAGAGGTGGGAAGGGACATGGTAGTAGTAGAGGTAGGAAGGGACATGGTAGTAGTAGAGGTGGGAAGGGACATGGTAGTAGTAGAGGTAGGAAGGGACATGGTAGTAGTAGAGGTAGGAAGGGACATGGTAGTAGTAGAGGTGGGAAGGGACATGGTAGTAGTAGAGGTGGGAAGGGACATGGTAGTAGTAGAGGTAGGAAGGGACATGGTAGTAGTAGAGGTGGGAAGGGACATGGTAGTAGTAGAGGTGGGAAGGGACATTGTAGTAGTAGAGGTGGGAAGGGACATGGTAGTAGTAGAGGTGGGAAGGGACATGGTAGTAGTAGAGGTGGGAAGGGACGTGGTAGTAGTAGAGGTGGGAAGGGACATGGTAGTAGTAGAGGTGGGGCTTTTCTGTGAGGGATGATTTCCGGACACATGAACTGTTAATTTGTAAAGCAGAGGTGGTGAACTCTAGAGGAGACGAATGCTACCTGAGAATCCAGATGTTTGAGTTAAGTTTGAACCGCTGAGTTAATATGAGTGAATGTTACGTCATGTAGAAAACATCTGGCACCATTTTTTACTGTTCATAAATCAACCAGAGCTATCTCTTAGTTGTTGCATTAATAGTAATAAAAGACGGTGCTGCTACAGGGACAGTTTATCTATATGTAGTTGTAGCTGGACAGCCAATCAGATGGGGTTTCGGTGTCAGTTGGGACTTTTTTTTATCATAGTTTTAATTTTGATAGAATGTTGTCATTAGCATCATTTCTGTACCTCACAATAAGGGGCTGTGAACTCTAATCTTGATCAGATAAGCATGAAGTTTTCAGGTTTGCACTTAATATGAACATGTCACAGTGGAAGAGAATTAAGGAGCTGCTGTGAGTACTCACCATAGACTGTATAAAAAATGGACGTAGCATCTCTGTCGAGGTTTGTTCTCTCAACTCTAATCGTACTCGCTGATGGGAGTCGCCATCTTGTCAGACTTTGACTCCGCCTCATTTCCTCTGACCAAAAAAGGGCATGTATGTGACGTTGGGGGGAGGGAGAAACATCCATCTGGCTGACGTTAACCTACGAGGAGAAGTATGGGCCAGAGGCTAGCTGTCAATCAAGAGGCCACGTCCTTAATTATTCATAAACTTTAACCTCCAATAAAATAAAAACTAGCCCGGTACAAAAAAATTCACCTACCTCAGTGTTGTCATGGAGATATGACCTAAACATACAGACTAGAATGTTTTTTGTACCATAAATAAGTTTAAATAAGTTTAATTTTGCTGTGAAAACAGCCTGTTTAACATGGGGGTCAATGAGAAATCGCTCTGTTATGAAACCTGCCCCTAGTGGACATTTGGAGAACTGCAGTTTTTGGCACTCCAGTATTGGATCAACCAGGAAGTTGCTGTGGTGGGGGCTTGGTGCTGTCTCACACTGTCATGACTTCCTGGGACACGAGACATAAAACAGAGCCACTGTAAGTGTCATTAGTGTAGCCGAGAGTTAGGGGTTCGCCTATACTGTAGTGATATAACGAAACAATAAACGAGGCAGGAGACAGGATAGCGTGCCCAGCGATGCAACTCTGCTCCACTTTATTTCTCAGACCGAGAGAGACACAACACCAGCGGTAAAACCCCGCTAAACTTCCGCCGTACGGCAACTCAGAGGGACACATCTCCTTTCCACACATAAACACAAAACAGTCTGTTACATTGGTACCAGGTGTGATGTTCTCACGTATTCTGGGTAAAATAATTGAATTGAATCAGTCCATCCCTAAGAGAAAGGTGAGCTGAGCTTTGTTAAAATCTATACACTAAAAATATGTTAAAGTTTAAAGATTCATGCCGACTAAACAAAAGCAAGAAGACAAGAAGTCTGCACACTGGATTACAGTTCTCAAAACTTTATTGCTAAAGCAATGTTTCAACTCTACACCGACAATAAAGTATTGGGAGCTGTAATCAAGTGTACAGACATCCATTTCCCCTCCAGTCTTCACGTTTTTTTTTTTGTGCAGTGCTAAAGTGGCTTAAACCACGTCACTGTACAATCAGCTTAAAGAAGATCATTTGTTGAGGAAGTTGTAATAAAAGATTATTCACTTTCTTGCTGAAATTAAGATTATAAGATCCTCTTGATAAGCTAATTTCATATTTAGCGTACAGACATTAGAGTGGTATGTGAGTGGTGTATGTTGACTTTGAAATTAGCTTAGCTTATCACAAAAACTGACAACAGGAAACACAATCTACATTTTGCTAATTAATTATTTGTGCATCTGCACTCTGTGTTAGAGACTTTGTGATGAGAGAGGTTCAAAATGTTCAGAATTGAAATGTCTGAGGCATGTTTTGTTTGGTCTAAAGACGTCACCCAACCAAGGCTTAGCACGTTCTGGCTCTCCCTCTAAAAGACTGAGTGTAGGGTGGATCAGTGCCATTTCTGCTAGACTCTGGGCTTTGTGAAGAGGCAGGGGTGAACGTATTTTTGTCTGCAGAAGAAAATACTTTGTCAAAATAAACCACGGAGAAAAAGTTGATCCTGTTTGTTGATCTTTTATTGAGGAAATCCATTTCCACAACAATGCTGCTACCTTTTTGACAGAGGCAGGATAACTGGTGCTCTTATTCCAGTTTTTGTGCTAAGCTATGCTAACCAGCTGCTGTTGTTAGCTTCATATTTACAGCTTGAATCAATCCTCTCATGTAATTAACAGCGAGAAAGTGAATTTGAAGCGTATTTCCCCAAAAAGTATCCAAAGCATTTCTTCAAACTTTGAAGTGCACCACCGTGATTTGCACAGATATTTGAATATGAGTGCTGATTTGCATTCAACAGATTTAAGACATGGCAAAGTTGTTAGTTGGATAAATAAAGCTTAAATTAGAAAAATATATGAATGTTTGCTACTTAGAGTAAAGATTAGAGTAACTAAACTGCAGGATGCATCACTTATCATTTAGAAAGATGGTACTGTCTTTCTCTCTCTTTCTCTCTCTCTCTCTCTCTCTCTCTCTCAGCTTCTCGTTATTTATTTATTCCTCTCGCCTTACTCTCATTCGCCCTTCCTGTTTCTCGTGGACTCCTCTGTCTCTCGGCGTCCCGTGGGTCGGGGGTTTGTTGAGGTGGAGGGTGTGTCGCTCCTGTCCTCTCTGGCAGGCAGACAGCAGCAGGCCAGATGTGGAGCCAGGCCCTGCAGAGCAGATTAAAGTGACACAGCTGAGCAGAGCAGAGCTGAGCGGGCTGCAGTCTGGCGCTCTCTCTTCCTATTTCCCTGCCGTGCTCCGCTCCACACCACATCAGAATTAGGCGTCAGGGAAAATGGAAATGAAAAAAGAAACAGCTCTCCATCAGCTTAACTGGGCATCAGCAGATGCCCAGCCGTAAAGAAGGAAACATTTTACATGTGTAGAGCTTTGAATGCACGCTAAAAATGTCAAAGATTGTGCCTATTGAGAAGTAAGTTATGAAAAAAGTGTTACACATTTTACTTTAAAGCCGATGGCTTTAAAGAACATGTGTGCATGAATCACAACTGCATACATGTGGTAATTTATCTTAAAATGTCTCCGCTCTGTCTTCCACTGGTAATGCTGGTAATCTGGTCTCCAGGTCCTGCGGATGCTCTTTAATGCAGGATTAGACTTCGAACCAGTTTATAGGATTGAAGCTACACCTCTGTCCTTTAAATCGTGTTAAATATGTTGCTGTTACAACAAACGGAAATCTCATCAAAATTGCATTAAGGCTCAGAAGAGATTGAAAGGCAAGGCTGCACATAAAGGTGAGCTAGCTTTGATGGGATGAATTCAGACAAATGCTGCTACAACGCTGCTCTGTTTGGGTCGAAACTTATGAGCATGTTGCACATTTGGCCGCACACCGACCGGGGATCACCCAGCAGGTGTTTAGCCTTCGACAGCTGATGGAAAACAATACCCATCTGTCTATAGTCTGGGCTTTAAACAGTATAACAACTCAGTAGTGGTTCCTACACTGTTTAATGTAAACATGAGAGAGAAATTGGTTTGTAACCATGTAACTTTTCACCGATCAGGAGGTAATCAGCCTGTCAGAGGGAAGCACGGTGGATCTGAGGAAGCCTGGAGAAGAGTTGGACAACTTTTCACTGCTGGCTGAAGAGAGCATGGAGCCGGAGGAATGCTTCCCAGACTGTGAGTTGTAACTCTTTAAAACGATTCATAAAAAGTACAATAAAGGCTTTTTTAAAGCTATGTTATGTCTTTGTGTTACGTAATTCCTTCATGTGCTGTAATCTGTTCTGTGTTTGATTTTACCTCCCTGCTCAGTTTGCATGAGACACTGTCACTGCTGTGCGATCGACACCAGCCGAGGCCTGGGCCAGGCCTGGTGGAGGCTGAGGAAGACCTGCTATCAGATTGTGGAGCACAGCTGGTTTGAGACGTTCATCATCTTCATGATCCTGCTCAGCAGCGGGGCTCTGGTACAGCAAATCGGTTTATCATTCATTTATTATGACACTATTTATTTGGGAATCAATATAAAGCACTTCTTTAAAAACATGTTATCTCTCAGTGTTCAGTGCCAGTTCATTTGTTGTTATTGTTTGTACATGTTATTGTTTTTAATGTCAAGTCATGAGCATTGCATCTTGTTTCATGCAGTGTGGGTAGTTTTCTCCACCACAATTGTCTGGGATGCTTTTATTGTGAAGAGGCTGCAGCAGGAAATGTTGGTTTTGCAGAAGCAGACTGTAGACAGCTCTGATACAACTGTAGGTGATTGAACAGTAAACACTGAAACTGGATTAAATACATGCATGATTTCCTTTGAGAAATTCAAAGTGCGGATAGTGGACTCAGCCACTAACTACTCTACTTCTGAGTGCTGACGTGTATCTGTACAGTTTGTCACTAGTTGTCACATTCCTCAACTGAAGGAGGAGATGACTGTGCACTTCCTTGAAATGTAAGATTCAAACCCGGTGAAGCTTAAGTTGGAACGTCAGTAATCCATAAAACAATCGCCATCTTATATGAGAAACACTATATGATGAGGGAACGACTTTGACACAACACCAGCAAAGAAACCTGAATCCTCCAGCTCAGAGCGGACCGTCAGTACAGAGAGAAAACACACTGAAAGTTACAAGCTAACAAGCAACAGAAACAGATAGTTAGTCGTAGACTGTAGTGCACAACATATTCCTCATCTGAGTCTGGGGCTGACTGATGCCGGGTTCAGGACGCACAAAGATCGCGGAGCTTACAACGGGCTGCTGCGTGTGGAGCCTCCTTCATCCGGGGCTCAGAGACTTGGCCATCTGCTGCCCCGCCACCTCCTGTCTGGAGCCGGCTCAGACATGAAGGCCTACGGCTGATTCTCTCTAACATGTTTATTCATCTTGACAGGCGGGTTGCATGCATGCAAGCTAGAATGTTAAAAGAGTGTCAACCTATAGTGTGATTACGAGCAGCGGTGGTGGGCGGGACGACGCCAGATCCAGAATTTCTCAATGAGGGAGAAAGTGTAAATGTGCTTCCTGCCCCTGCCCTGTATTTTTTTTATTATTATTATTATTTCTGGGTGGGAAAACCACATTAAACAAACAAAATGTTAATTAAAGCAGAGTTGTTTTTCTGGAGAGGGACTTTAAAGTTCAAATGAAATGAAATAGTTATGTATGTTTGACCAACAGTAGTGGTGGGATGTTCTGTTTCCTCACACCGCTGTCCCTCCTCTGCTGCAGGCATTTGAAGACATCTACATCGAGAAGAGAAAAGTCGTAAAGGTGGTGTTGGAGTATGCCGACAAAGTCTTCTCCTACATCTTTGTCCTGGAGATGTTCCTCAAGTGGATCGCATATGGCTTCAAGAAATATTTCACCAACTACTGGTGCTGGCTCGACTTTCTCATCGTGGATGTAAGAGAACATTTTGCGTGTTTTTGTTGCACGATGTGAAAGGATGCCGGTGATTAAAAACACACGTTGAGAATTGAGGTCGAAGTGTAACCCCCTCTCATTTTAGCTTAATGTTGCTTTTCATGTTTGTGGGATTTACAGCCTGGTGAGTGTCACGTTGTTTACAGGAAAGCACTTCAATCAATCCATATATGCTTTATAACAACCGGCTTCATGACTGAAATCGAGCTTCCGCCACCATCAGCTTCTCCTGAACTCCACCTGCGTCGATTTACTAGAATACAGATAAAACACACACTAAATAGTTGTTACATTTGCTTTCACGCCAGATAAAATAAATGATCGGAGTCATGTTACACTTCATGTAAACTGTTTGGTAAAATGGATGTGGCTCTGTCGTGGTCATCCAAAGTGCCCGAGGCGTGAAGCCCGAGGCCTGACCTGACTCCCTTTGATTTCACCTGCTGTTACACAGATTGCCACAGACCGCTCTATTGTTAGGGTAAGTGGTAGTTAGCAGGTCCCAGGTGAGTATGAGCTCTGGGATTGGAAACTTGCATCCGCCTCACAAATGCCTCTGTGTTTCTTCACTCGTAAGTGCTTTCTGTTGTGATATCAAAAGCCACCGTCTTGTTTTCCAAACTAATGCACTTCTTATGAAATGTGCTTTTTGAAAACACTCACTCAACGGTCTTTCTTTGAATTAGTGACTTCAGACCTTGGCTTTTATATCAAAAACAAAAATCAGTGCCATTTATTTGAAGGTTTATCTACAGAAGATGTACTTTATGCATTATATAAAAACAACGTTGGTTAACAGACATTTTAGTCAATTTAGAAATGCACCGGTGAGCTCAAGTCTAAACTGTTGTGTTTAATTCATGTGCTGAGTATTATTTGTTATGTCTGTTTAGAAGAAAAGACAAATCCTGTTGATAATTGCACCTTACTTTGCAGTGTTTTTGTACTTTTCCGTCTGTACGTCCGTGGAGCCAAAGACCTCTCTTAACTCAAGAATAAATTATGAGTATCTTCTTTAGATATATTTGAACAAACACAGGTGTAAATAGACTTTTATAAAGAAATTCAGAGCATTGGGACCTTATTAGTCCTAAATTGTTTTTTATTGAACTTATTGGATCAATTGGATGCAAATTGGGAAGCAAATTTGGCAAAGATAGATATAAATTCTTTATAAAACTCACTCTATTTGATATATATACATATTTTATATGCATATATAGCTGAGTATGCATTCATGGACACTCTTTGTCCATATGTGCATACTTGTCTGTGTTTTGTCATCATAAATCATGACATGGATTTCTTTCATCTATATCATGCCATTTTCATTCATAGCTGTCACCCACGGGCCATTCAACAGCGGAATACCATTTAGTTTTGTCCGTTTTGGATGTAGAATAGAGTGGAAGTCTAAATTTGCTAAAAGATTAAACAACAAACAAACCAAATCTAAACCTCAAAAATCAAGTAATTGTGTTCCTAACTGTGGAATGTCCCAAAAAACACAAAAACTCTAAAATAAGGCTCTCCAAATGTTTTCTACCTGTCTTTTATGGTCTTTTATTTTCATTTTTGTCTTCAAAAGCTAAATAATATAAAGAAAATATATGCAGTTCCTTAACTAATATGTTGATAAGACTATGTATGTGGTTTATTCAGAGCTCCGAAAATATATTGCAGCGTAAATCAAAGGTTTAAAGGTTTGAACATGAACATGTATCTTTCTGTCCTCCACGTAGGTGTCCTTGATAAGCCTGGTGGCAAATTCACTGGGATACTCCGACTTTGCTGCGATCAAGTCCCTGAGGACTCTGCGGGCTTTGAGACCTCTCAGAGCTCTGTCCAGATTTGAGGGCATGCGGGTGAGAAACACTGATTTATTCTTTAAAAACTTCACACCTCAAGTTTTATTTCTCAGATATCTGGTACAGACTTTGTGTTATAATTACAATTTTATTATACATTTTACTTATGTTTGTTGACTGTTCAGTAATTGCTTTCATTTTTTATTTTAATGCGCTAAACACCAAGGCAAACTCCTTGTGTGAAAACCATTCTGATTCTGATTAGTTCGACCATGAGCTTAATGAGAACTAGCTTTATGTCTGTAAAATATGAGGGAAATATGCGATAACGTTGTATTACTTGCGATAAATAAAAAGATATTAAAGTGAGTATACTAATATACTGCTAAAATACAACAGGTTGTTTAGTGGATAAAAAAAAGGAAATGATTTCCAACATTGAACTGAACACATAAGGCACCATTAAAAAATGATTGTAGTTAGTTTTTAAAGTGCTTTTAATTAACTCAAAAAAGTGACTTTCGTGATGTGTTTATTGCAGTTGATATTGTTGATATCTTAAAGTGTAATTCCGGCGCAAAATCATACCATGGTCTTTTTCGGCACTTACAAACATCAAATAAGCCATCAAGACCGTTTTCTTTTGTGCAACAACTATTAACAGAGAGATCCCGGAAAATCGCTAAAAGGATTTGCTGGGGGCAGTACGGGGAAGACATTAAAACGTCTTTTTTAACCAATAACACTGCTCAAAATAACACTAGACCTCTGCAGCAGCATGAGAAGAGTCCCTACACAGAAAACAAAGCATCAATGGGCTCCTTCCTTTGCGATTGACTTTGGTAATCGACTTGAATGGACTATACTATGAGAGGAGCTGGTACAGGGGCCAGCTGATAAGTCTTCCAAAACACTCTTTTAATAAACTCCGGGTTTTCTATCTATGTTGTTTGTGCTTTTTTTATGTGTCAGGACTCTTTTCATGCTACTGCAAAGGTTTGGTGTTATTTTACAGTATTAGTGGTTAAAAAAGACGTTTTAATGCCTTCCCCGTACTGCCCCGAGCTAATCAGTGTTAGCCACGTCCAGCTATTGGCGACTCTACCGGATTTCTCCGTTAAAAGTTTATACATGAAATAAACTGTCTTGATGAATGTATGTGCCGAAAAAAACTATGGGATGATTTTGCGCTAGAATCAGACTTTAATGAAGATGAAAAAACATGTTATTGTGCAGCCCCACCAGCTTTCTAATCAGACCGAGATGTTGTCTCGCCCATTGCCCTTCAGGTGGTCGTGAACGCTCTTATCGGAGCCATCCCGTCCATCATGAACGTGCTGCTCGTGTGTCTCATCTTCTGGCTCATCTTCAGCATCATGGGGGTCAACCTGTTCGCTGGCAAGTTCGGGAAGTGCGTGAACAGAACGGGCTTCATCCACAGCGGCACTTTAGTCAACAACAAGTCAGAGTGCCTCTCTATGAACGACACACAGTTTTACTGGACAAAAGTGAAGGTCAACTTCGACAACGTGGGACTCGGCTACCTTTCCCTTCTGCAAGTGGTGAGTTTTGTTTTGTCACATCTTTCAAACACGCTTTCATTTTATGTTTTCCCTGTGTCCTGGAGGATTCATTTGATCATTATATTAGTTGAGGCAATGTTTGTAATGTTTTCCTATAGATACATTAACACTGTGATATCGTTTTGTTTTATAGGCCACATTTAAAGGATGGATGGAAATAATGCATGCAGCTGTTGATTCAAGAGGAGTAAGTATGTTTATCTACTTCCACGACACCATAAACACGTCACAGTAACCGGCTGACTGATGAAAACTGTGTGGTTTCAGGTGGAGGAACAACCCATCAGAGAAATCAACCTCTACATGTACCTGTACTTTGTCGTCTTCATCATCTTCGGCTCCTTCTTCACCCTCAATCTCTTCATCGGTGTCATTATTGACAATTTCAATCAGCAGAAGAGAAAGATGAGTATCTGCAGCACTGACGTCAGGCCAGGTCACTTGGTATTTGCAAGTAATTCTGTACAAGGTGGATGAGGTGTATCCACTCAGTCATGGTTTCAGATCAGAAGAGGGACATGCCTCCCCCCCCTCCCAATACTGAAGAACATGTGCATTTATAGTAGCAGATGACTAAGAACCGCTAGAACACGACTCATAGACACAACCATGCCTCCGGTAGAGTAGGGGGCGGTATGCAACGACAAAAGCAATGGTTGCAATCTGCCATAAAACAGAAAGAAGCAGATGTGCAGGGAGGCTGTTGCTGCTGCAGGAAGACTACAGAAAAAGCTGCTCTCACACAGCCGCAAATTTGCGAGAGTATAAGATAAACCGAAAGAGTTGGGCCACTGATTGGAAAAAAATGATAATCTGAGGTTTTGAGAATAAGGCTAAAGTTTTGATCCTGATATAGATCATTTCATATCACGATACAGCATGTTAATAAATATTCTTTCAGTGTTTTATCATTTTATTAAGAACTTTAGTACAAAATAAAACCTCAAAATATTTCACTTTAGATATTCTGAGTTACTATGTGATTGTTATCACCAATTGTGACGCCATAATGTCACAATGTCTTGATATATGGTTTAATCACGGTTGCTTTGAGTCATATGTGCATGTTTTATCGTTTCCTGATTTTGACTTTGCATCCTTCCTCTGACCTTTATGCATAAAAATGCACCAGGATGCAAAAAAGGAAGTGTTTAATGCTCAAAATTTCCAGGTGGAAGAACAACCAGACCCCTTCCTAATATGTGTCCACGCCCTCAGTCATGAATAATTACAGAGATTTCAAAGATTTTACATATTTCATTCTGCAGGCAAATATGAAGACAGCTTGTTTTTGCCACTTTTGTTTGGCACTAAACTATTCCTAAAGCATTTTTCTGTTAAAATAATGTTATGTGTTTTTTGCCTATACTTAGGTGGACAGGATATCTTCATGACTGAAGAACAGAAGAAGTACTATAACGCTATGAAGAAGTTAGGATCGAAAAAGCCTCAAAAAACAATACCAAGGCCTGGGGTAAAAATCACACAATTCTACAATGTGACACATTTTTCAGAAATAGCCCCTCTTGATGATATCGTACCAATAACAGCCATTCTTTTCCCTCGGTCCCAGAATATTCTCCAAGCCTTCTTCTTCGATCTTGTGTCCAAGCAAGCCTTCGACATCATGATCATGATGCTCATCATCGTCAACATGGTGACCATGATGGTGGAAACCGATGAGCAATCAGAGAACAAGGAGGCCATCCTCAACAAGATCAACCTGGTCTTCATCGTGATCTTCACCACCGAATGCCTCATCAAGATCTTTGCCCTCCGTTGTTATTTCTTCACAGTTGCATGGAACATCTTTGATTTTGTGGTGATAGTTCTCTCCATCGTGGGTAAGTGGACACAAAAAAAAAGCCTCTTTCTGTTGTTTGTTAGCAGAATATCTTTTTAACATTGTGAAGTTTTATTTTATTTTTTTTCACTTTTTTTCTATTTTCTCTTCTGTACATCCTTCAATGAAAGATTTCTGGCAGATGTATCCAGATCCAGGTGCAGAATAAAATCTCTAAACATTTCTGTTATTCAAATAGATTCAGGATTGTGTGGTTTTGGCTTTTTAATGTCATAAAAGATAAACTTCTGGCTGCTATTTAACAAATTACAATATTAATGAAAGTCTTGAAGCTACATTAACTGTTTTTTTTGGGGCTTTTGGAACAAGTTGTAAATACAACATAAAACATATTATCACTTTGTTAAGCAGTTATGGAGAACATGTTAGGAAAAAATCTGCCTATTAGCAACATTAGCATTTATGTTGTGTTTCAGACCACCTGAAAAAAAATATAAAATCAATATTTACTCTCCTTGTAGCTCTGTTTTAACCTGACTCTCGCCAGATGAATGTCGTTCCCCCTAGCTCCACTCATCCATCTGGGATGGCTCCATAGCAGAGGGAGTTGGGGACCAGTGCAAAATGGTCGAGCCAATCAGGACCACCGGGCGAGATTTTTATAGATGTGATGTAGCGGAGAAGCAACTGTTTTGATTCAGACAACAATGGCGGCTCGCGTCGAGGAAGTTTGCTGTGCGCAAAGTTGCCTTTTATCCGCAAATTTTCCTTGCACAGACGACATTGATCATTTACCAACCTTGTGCTGATTGCACTGCTGCTGTATCCAAGATGGTGGCTGTTCTGTTTTGGTTTTCCATGCGTCGCTCTCATCAGTGTCACAGATTGATTTCGATCAACCTGAGTGGTTGAAGTATCGCGTCAACAAAGATGACAGACAAGTGGTTTATCCAATGATATGCAAGGATTTTTGATAAGGCCCACCTCTGAAACACCTCTCCTATGGAGCGATCCTAGACAGATGAGTGGAGCTTGGTGGAAGCAAGGCGGAACGAAATTCATCTGGCGAGAGTCAGATTAGCTCTGTGTGGGTCTTCACCAACTTGGGAGGAAAATATCTGTCTCTTTAATGCTCCTCTATGTTCACTTATCAGAGCATTTTCATTGACATTTTCTCGCTGCTGCGGCTGTAAATGAGGTTGTTGAGAGTGAACCATAACCGTAAAGTTGAGTCCTGTAGAGGGAAGGGGGAAAGTTTTTTGTGGGTTTGTCACCACGACCCCTATCACATTACACATATTTATTATATATATTAAAAAGTGCGGTTTGAATTGTATTTAAGTGCGTCATCAGGGAGATAAAACTCCTCTCGCCTTGTCTTTCTCTCTCGTTTCAGGGATCGTTCTTGCAGACATCATTGAGAAGTACTTTGTATCTCCGACCCTGTTTCGAGTCATCAGACTGGCGAGGATAGGACGTGTACTTCGACTTATACGTGCAGCCAAAGGAATAAGGACTCTACTGTTTGCCTTAATGATGTCCATGCCAGCACTGTTCAACATCGGCCTCCTGCTTTTCCTCGTCATGTTCATCTACGCTATCTTCGGTATGGCGAACTTTGCCTACGTGAAAAAACAAGACGGGATTGACGACATGTTTAACTTTGAGACCTTTGGGAATAGTATGATCTGCCTTTTTCAGATCAGCACCTCGGCGGGCTGGGACAACCTCCTGAGTCCCATAATGGCCAGCTCGCCAGAGGAGTGCGACGTTTACTTTGTCAATACTGGCACTAACACCCGGGGAAACTGTGGCATCCCCTCCGTGGGCATAGCTTTCTTTGTCAGTTACATAATCATTTCCTTCCTCATCGTGGTGAATATGTATATAGCGATCATTCTGGAGAACTTCAGCGTCGCCACAGAGGAGAGTACGGAGCCACTGAGCGAGGACGACTTTGAAATGTTTTACGAAGTTTGGGAGAAGTTTGATTCCGAGGCCACGCAGTTCATTGAGTTTTCCATGCTGTCGAACTTCGCCGACACTTTATCGGAGCCGCTGCGCATAGCCAAGCCCAACAGGATCAAGCTGATCGCCATGGACCTTCCCATGGTCAGCGGGGATAGGATCCACTGCTTGGACATCCTGTTTGCCTTCACAAAGCGTGTCCTGGGAGAGTCCGGTGAGATGGACGCGCTCAAGCAGCAAATGGAAGAGAAGTTCATGATGACGAACCCCTCCAAGATTTCCCACGAGCCCATCACTTCCACGCTCCGACGCAAACTGGAAGAGGTGTCGGCGATCATCATTCAGAGGTGTTACAGGAGGCATCTGGTGCGCCGGCATATGAAGCAGGCGTCCTACCTCTACAGACAAATCAACTACGAGACTGTGGTGGACGTGGAGAACGCTCCAGAAACGGAGGGGCTGATCGCCTCCATGATGCAGCACTACGGATTTGTCGGGGAGGAGATTGTACAGATGACTGAGGACGCTCTTCTGTCCTCGCCACCATCTTACGACAGCGTGACCCGGGCAGCCTGTGACCTCTCTGAGGCCGTCAGGTCCATATCTAGAGACTCTGAACTTGGGGAGCCTGGTGAAAACTACGAGGAAACGTTCCTATGAGACTCGATTGTGTTGCGAGTGTTTGTGTGGTTTTGTCTGTTTTGTTTACAGCAGAGAATATAGCTCAAAATAACTCATGGTCAAAGAGATGAACCCTTTTTTATATATATATTAGTAGATGCTGAGGAAATATACAATATTTTTAAGTAACTCAGCCTCAGTTTTCAGTCATGACCTCCGTGAGAGGAAGTTAAACTTGTCCTCACGCCATCTTAAAAATTAACATTTGGGAGATAGTTTATAGCATCAAGATAGGAAAATTAAGCACTCTATTTTTAATATATTAAACACGAATAACAAGTGAACACCATCTTCAAAAAAGGAAACCTTTGTGAATATTTAATTCTTATTCATACTTTTTATTAAGTACAACTTGCGTAAGTATGTTGGAGCCGTAGCTTTTGAAACCTGGAGCGTTTAAACCCCCAGGTTGGGTTCGTTTGGGTTAGTAATGAAGCTGCTACTGTGGCTAGCAGGCAATATTGCTAACTAATGTTGACATGGGGAGTGAATTTGCATTAAGCTACTATGACTCTCTTATTTAGGTGTTAGTAATATATTTCTAACCAAAGCTAAGTTTCACATTTAAATTGTAATATTTTAGAACCGAGGGAAACACATTCATCCAACTAATTGTAAACCATAATATATGAATTGATAATCATTTCTTTAATTATAAGTTCTTTTACATGCACTTTGATTGAATGAAGGTGCTTAATACCGTAGGTGATGATGGAGATGTGGCGCCTGGTTGAAATAGCATCAAGTGTTTTCAGGTCGTGACACAAATACATTAAGAAAAGCACAATTTCTGTACTACTAATATGACGAAATATGCTCAAATGGTTCTTATCTGGATAAACTAGCAATTACTAATGATTTTGTCAAAAAGCACATTACAGGTTTTACTTGTATCGATTACAAAGACGAGCTGTGTGTACTCATAATCCCTGAATTATGTGCCTGATTTTGATTGTTGTCTGCACACTTCTCTGAATCTCTTTGGGCCATTTAATTTGATCTGATGGATGTGGATTGGAAGAGCGTGAATGCGCCGAGAGCTCATTTTGTAATTAACTGTGTAAAGTACTTTGAGGCTGTGAAATGTATGTAAAGCTAATTTTTACCTATTTTTTTGTAATGTATTTATATTGAAAGACCATTTCAGTGACTCACAGGACAGCCATAACAAGATATGATCAAATTATATAAACATACCGTGTTCAATTTTTATATATAAAAGACTTTCCTCGAGAACCTGACTGTCTGTAATGCATTTAGGTTGATCGTTGCATGGACTGTTTTATTAAATGGTAATAAAACTCTTTTTTCCATATTTGTGGGTTTTCCAAACTCTCATTGCAGCACAAACAGCTGGATGACACGTGTTTTGGATAATTCTGATTATTGTGAACACATTGCTATTAACTTATTTTCCCATATACTTGTGAATATACTTTGAAAGACAAGCAGCATTTAAAACTGTGCAGCGTCTCTCCATTTCCACATGAGGAACCAGTTAGCTGATTTGAGCTGATTTGACCTCATTACAAGGCAGGCACTGCTAAATCTCTGTCTCTCTGAGTCCATGTGTATGAAAAAAAAACAGGACAGATGTGCGCAAACCTCGGCCTCTCCGTGGCTGTCCCTCTGAGTGTATTGCCCTTTAAAGCTTGAGTTTGTTCATAATGTTTGCACAAGTGCAGTACAGCAACTGAGCTGAAACGATCTGTGCTGATTGATTTGTTAAAGAGTAGAGGCTCACACGCAAAGAAATACCACGCAGAAATGTCGCTGCTGATGATTTAACCACCAAAGAAAATCTACTGCAGTCACAAATAACCCAATAATAAACAGTGCACCACCATAAAAAGTCATAAAATCAAGTTTTTTTGAGCATTTGTGTGTATTTTTCTGTCTCTGCAGGACTTCCCTCTTCAAGGAATCAGTGAGTTGTATCCCAGAGAAATGTTTCGTTTGGATTTTAGTGCCGAATTCAAAGTTAATAGCGCTGCCACATTTTTAGTTTGGAGAAAAAAAAAATCATCAAGGGTGCCAATTTGGATTTAGCCCCAGAGAGATTTCCTCTCTCTGGTTGTCGGGGTGGTCAAATCCAACTCTGACCAGCTGGGATAGAGGGATAATCTGTGTGTAAAAAAAAATCACTTGTTTTAATTACACACTCACAGACACACAAATGCACGCACTCTCTCTCTCTCTCTCTTTCACACACACACACACACACACACACACACACACACACGTACATACAGTACACATGTGGACATACATGCATTAACACAACCACACACACACTATACTTTGCCATCCATCCTCATAATAGACAGATGCTTACTTTGAATTTAATTTGGTTTTATGCATGAAGTGCCAGAAAAATGTGACTTGACTGATGGTGACTTGGTAATTGATCTGATTTTTAAGCGTTCGGACATGTGGCGGAGATTAAAGCTTCATCAGAGAGAGCAAACATTTTTTAAAAAGATTAAAAAGGCACTATGTCTAATTACAAAACGCACCAGCGCACAGTCAAACGCAGCAATGTCAACAGCAATGCAATTCAAATCGTCTACATATAATGTAGACGTGCTGAACTCTAATACAAAAGACATTTGGTGGATTACATGCTCTGTGTGTGCCTTTTATTCAGATAACATTTAGTTAAACGGAGGTCACGAGTCACATCGAGTCGAGTCATCGGTCAAAGAGGTCGACGAGAATGTAATTTATTACGTGTCTTTACATCTGTCCATCATGTGAAATATGTATGAACGATTCACAAGCCAGTCCTAATAGGCAGGGTTATTATTATTACTATTATTATTATTATTTGAAGACTTTATTAGTAAGAAAAATCACCAGTAAACACTACATCATGTTGTAGTCAATGTTTTATTGGTAAGCAGGACCCATGTTATTTTGTTTTTTTCTGACTGTATTTCTGCCATTTGTGGTTTATGGAAGCCTAATAATGCCCAAAAAAGTATAAAAAGACAATAAAAAGTTAGGTATGTATGCATTTTTTTTTTAATTTTTGACTTATTTTCTTATAGTTTTAACTTAAACCTGCAAAAACAACTCAAGTTAAGATGCCGAGCTAATTAGCAAACAGGTGCACAAACACATCCTGCAGAGGGAAACATTAGTCCATCACGCATACATCCACCGCATCTACTGACAGAACGATTTGTTAGAAAACTCCAGTCTCGTTTGGTCATCCCCTATATAGTGCACTATTTAATAAACACTATACAGGGGATAGAGAGGGAGTGTCGTGATTGGATCAGGAAAGTCTCCCTCTCCTTTTTAACCGTTGTTTCTGTCTCCCTCTGTCGGTGTTTTTCTGTATGTGCTTTCTTTCTGTTTCCTGGTTTGAGTTTGTTTTCCTGGCAGGTGATTCTTGTTGGCACTAATCACCTGCCACTCTGTATATTAACCCGGTACTGAGCCTCACTCGGTGCCGGATCATACCCTCAACATACCCGGATGTCTCACTGTGTACCTGTCCTCTTGTGTCCATTCCTTGTATCAGTTTGTATCAGTTCTCTTCGTGTTTTTCCTTTGTGTTTAGTCCACCTTTTGTAAATACGTTTTATTAAATTTGTTAATACCGTCTCCTGATTTCCGTGTCTGCATTTGGGTCCCATCCCCCGTGTATTCTGCGTCAACCCACGTGACAGTGAGTGAATGATTTCGAACACAATTCTCGTCTGTACTTGTGAAACGTCATCAGTCGCAGCCCAAGTCCTGTTGCTGTTCAATATTCCGCATCTCGCCATGTTCGGTCCAAATACCCGGATGTGACTTGCTCCGTCCATTTTATCGAGGATGCATCGGAAGTGACTTGTGTGGACTTCAGACAGCCAGGTATCCCAGAATGCATTTCACATTAACGGGCCTACTGCGTACTGTTGTCCTCCGGAGTGTGGACTCCCGCGTCGAACTTGCCAAGCCTGAACTTCTAAGCTCACAAGTCCGAACTTTGGGTACTTGGTATTGAGAAAAAATGTCTCCCGTTTTTCTCTGTTTACATGCAAACGTGCAACCAGAGGTTTTCAAAATCTCCACTCTGGCCGGAGTTTTTAGACAGAACCGTTTTCAGAGGAGAATTTTCCCATTTATGTGTAAGCGAAGGACACAAACGCGGGGAAATGTCTCTGTTTTTAAAAACGATCGTGCACGAGGAAACAGGGCCTGAGATCATGAGGTCACCTGAAATGATTGTGACATTGTACCAGAACAGAACTTTGAGGGCCTCATGGTGTTAACAGCCCTTTAAAGGAGGATATTATAAATTCAATTCTGATAGAAATGCAGAGGATATGGCCTTATTTTCCTTATTACCTTCCACTGTGCCTGAATGTCATTGTGTTTTGCTTTATATGTGTCTCCTAGTGATGGAAGAAGAGATCGAATACTCGCTATTTTAACTAAAATCCAAATTCAGCGTTACTCTTAAAGCCTCCATATTAGCTCTTAGCTACGTGGTTATTAGCCCTGTGCCGCCGGTTGGCTGTTGGGGGTGAAAAAGTTAAAAAATCGAGGTTGGCCTCACTAAAAAGAAGAGTACAGGAAATAGCCTTTTTAAGTGTTGAGGGTCCTTCTGTCAGTTAACATGCACTGCAGGGATTTATTCGGTGTCATGGTGGCTAACACCGCCCAGATGGTCTGATGATGCACTTTCTAATTACTTTTCCCATGGTTCCTCTGCTTCTGGTGATGACTTACTGGGCCCTCCCTGTCAGAAAGCCTTCACTGCCACCAACTGGGGATCCGTGCATGTACAGAAGCTCCAGGTGACGCTGTGGCTGCTGTGGAGACAAACGTCTGCACGGGAAAACGGAGAGACCGACAACAGGATATACTTCCGTCTGACTGGAGAGTGTGTGGGAGAGACTTCAGAGGCCAAAATAAACTTTTGACCCTTAACTAAAATACCCAAATAGATACATATATGAAGCTTCACCACTTAATCGCTTACATTCAAATAATTACTTTGTGTTTATTATAGGTTTTCTGTAATTTTATGTTTAATTATGCAAAGTATGCATCATCTTGTGAAAACTGTTGGTGAATTTAGAAGAAATCTACAGATGCAAACAGAGAAAAAGTAGTCAAATAAACACCTAAATATGCATTTTGGATGTTTTCTTTCCACTAGGACCAGAAACAGACCGAGGGGAGACCGGGGTGACACTTTTTACTCTCACACATCTCACAATAATCATTCCTACGTTAGAGATAGCTTAACCCCCCTGTTATTCTTGGGGTCAATTTGACCCCATTCAACATTTAACATCTCTAAATACACGGTTGACATCATTTTTTTTTGCTTTATATTAAATGACTTTTTCTAATTTTATGGGGACAACTGGAAAAATTGACATGATTATATTTTTCACCGTCCTTTTGGCTGTTCCTTTTTGTTGAATTTGATCACTTTAATGATTTAATCAGCATTATAATAATCTATTTTACAATTCAAATATTTAGAGATGTTTGAAATTGTTTCTTTTTCCTGATGTCAAATTGACCCTGTACGTATTACACGTTACTGTGCTTGATAATGGAAATTTCTTTCATTCCAAATACTATAAATAACACAAAATAGTACTTACTTTAAAAACACACAAACAAATGTCCCTCGATCCAATTTTAGATCAATCAGTAAGGTACTTTATTTTTTAAAATAAATACACAGAATATCTGACATAAAACTAAACTTTGATTATGATCATATTCTCGGTGTTTAAATTACTGGGTCAAATTGACCCCAATGTTAAATGGTCTTAGTCAAATTTCAGGGTAAGGTTAAGGTCTTGATATGGACGTAACTTTCTTTTTTAAAACGTATTTTAACAGCAAGTATTTAACCATCAAAGACACTGTGACACATGCCCATCACAGGGTTGGTTGTCCCAATACTTATCAATGTAATTTCAGTAAAAAAAAAAGATCTAAAACATTTGTAATTTCTTTTAAACTAGAGACACAGAATAAGATTTAAAATGATAGAATCACCATTTCTATAATACTCATGACGGCCCTTTGTATTTGTCTGTGGCCTCATGTCTTCAGCCATCAAAGTAGACTAAACTTAAAGTTATTAACTTCCTTATTTTAATAAGTGTCTCATTATGAAATGCCTAATGGCCACCGGCGGATCAAGGTGGTCAGGGGCCTCTCGGCTGTTGTTTGTTTGGGCCCCCCACATTATTAATCATGCTCTATCAGAAAAAAAAACTAGAACAGAAGAAGAGTCAGCAATCTTGAAAAATCCTGTAAATTTAGGAATTTTCTGTAGTAGATATTGGTCCTGCTGTTCCTCCAGTCGTTGTCCTTTTCTTTTTGTGCTCCACTGTCACATTTCCTTTCTGACATTTTGCCGCTGTACTGTGTAGTAACAGTGAGCGATCTAGCATTTGACAAAATATTGGGTAAATGTTTCCCATACCTATCCAATCAGTGACTTCATCTCTTCTCATCTTTCACCGCTTATCCGGGGTCGGGTCGCGGGGGCAGCAGCTTTAGCAGGGGACCCCAAACTTCCCTTTCCCGGGCCACATTAACCAGCTCTAACTGGGGGATCCTGAGGCCAGTGTGGAGATCTAATCTCTCCACCTACTTCTGGGTCTTCCCCGAGGCCTCCTCCCAGCTGGACGTGCCAGGAACACCTCCCTAGGGAGGCGCCCAGGGTTCATCCTTACCAGATGATCCTGAACCACCTCAACTGACTCCTTTCAACGCAAAGGAGCAGCGGCTCTACTCTGAGTTCCTCACGGATGGCTGAACTTCTCCCCCTCTCTCTAAGGGATACTCCAGCCACCCTCCTGAGAAAACCCATTTCAGCCGCTTGTACCCACGAGCTCGTTCTTTCAGTCATGACCCAGCTTTCATGACCACAGGTGAGGGTAGGAACCAAGATTGACCGGTAGATCGAGAGCTTTGCTTTCCGGCTCAGCTCTCTTTTCGTCACAACGGTGCGGTAGAGCGACAGCAACACCGCCCCCGCTGCTTCGATTCTCCGGCCAAACTCATGCTCCATTGTGTGAATTATTTTTTTTTTAAATGTTTCTACGTTTTTTTCCCAGTGAGTTAAATTAAAAATTTGAAAATAATCTGGCCAATCCAGGGGCCCTGCACACCCGGGGCCCCTAGGCCACCCTGTGCATTAATCCGCCTCTGCTAACACATTTTTATTACAAAAACACCAAACATGGAAAAAAACTGGAGTGATAAACTGTAACATTATCACGTTTTTTTAATGAAATGTATTCAGTTTAAAATAATACAGGCTCTTTCTTCTCCCTCATTAATCCTTTGTTCCGCTCCTGTCCAGGTGGTGGCGGTAATGCACCTTTAATAAACACCAACGAAGAAGATGCCGCAGAACAGGAAGCAGCAGCAGCAGAAGAAGAAGAAGACAAGAAGGCAAGAAGGCTCTGGTTCGTCTGTGTTTGACAGAGAAAAGTGCTGGATTCATGAGTTAAAAGCTCATTTAAACAGCTGGTTATTGCAAGAGGAAGGTTTTTTTTTTAACTAAGGAAACATTTCATCACTGTCCATCAACCATCAAAGCTCGTCGAGGGAGTAAAATGGGTAAGTCTTTGTGTTTTTGTTGGGTCTTATTTCCTGCTCACAGCAACTTCCTAGCTTTGACTTGTCAAACAGTTGACAGTTGATGACAGTTATTATCATGCCTGGAGGTGTTTTATATACAGACATAATGTGAAGGGAAGAAGCCACTGCAGTTTATACTAGACTTAGTTAATATTGGACATGTATAACGTTTTTGTTGTGCATCTGTAACCCCAGTTTAGCCCAGCATAACCACACAACAGTGGAAAAAGCTGATTAAAAAGTAAGTGTGTGTGTGTGTGTGTGTGTGTGTGTGTGTGTGTGTGTGTGTGTGTGTGTGTGTGTGTGTGTGTGTGTGTGTGTGTGTGTGTGTGTGTGTGTGTGTGTGTGTGTGTGTGTGTGTGTGTGTGTGTGTGTGTGTGTGTGTGTGTGTGTGTGTGTGTGTGTGTGTGTGTGTGTGTGTGCGTGCGTGCGTGCGTGCGTGCGTGCGTGCGTGCGTGCGTGCGTGCGTGCGTGCGTGCGTGCGTGCGCGTGCGTGTTTTTAATGCTGGCTGCAACTCAAATTGCCCTCCGGTAGATTTCTTGACTTGATTTGACTTGACTTGACTAACAGAGAAGGGCAGCGACAAGCTGAACCAGCTCGGTTAGTTCAAAAGTCTGTATTATTATTATTATTATTATTATTCGATCTACCAACAATAGGGAGATTGTATATCAAAGTTCAAAGTTTTATTAGTCACATGTTAGTAAAATGTCACATTATGTATTAATGATAGACGCCTATTTACAGACAGGCGTCCAAAGGCAACTACGTGTTGCTGGAGACACCTTTTTTAAGTTCAATGAATGTTCTCGTATCATTTGTTTTCATCATTATGTCATTTTTACGATGTAAATTGAGAGAGTAAAAGTAGTATCAGTCATCGGCTAAGGCTGATGAAAAGAAATCGGCAACGGCCCAAAAATATCCATATCCGTCAATCCCTATTAGGTTTTAGGTGCTTAATGTTTCTGGTGTGACCACATTTTATAAGTGCGATATTCTTAATCCAATAATAATAGTGCTACGTCGTGTCTTCCTCCTTCAGAGGGTCCTGTGCCCCTGTCCTCGCTGAGACTCCTGGTTCCACCTCTGCGGGTGATGACGGCTGTGATGTGGAAGGTGGTTCGTGTCAGGAACATCATGCATTATGGGAAAGTGGAGGAGTTTGTGTCCTTGGTAAATGAAGCCATCCCTGACATTTTGACAGACAGACAGATGAGACTGCTTACTCTGGGCTTAAGAGCAAAGGTAAGAGATACACATGGACTACATTATAATAATCAACGTACTGTAGTTTCATTTTCTGCAAATATTGGGTTTCAAAAAAATCACATTTTTTGTGTTTTTTATTGCTGGTATTTGATTGTTGCTGTTCTTATCTTTTCACAACAGTTCTATAAGTTCATATAACTGTTCTTTAGATTGAATGCAGCTTTCTTGTCATTACAACAGTACCAGTACAATGAAATGCAGTTTAATTGCACATTCAAATATAAAGCAACGTGACTCCTGCTTAATGGCTTTTCCAGATGACATTACAGATGTTAAGTTCGGAACAGTCAGAGGATCTCAGAGGTGTTCGAACACGCTTGAACAGCCTTCTGCCGTCTATCTCAAAACAGGTGTGTGATTTCTTCAATCGTGGACTTTAAATGTTGTCTGTTTAAGAAGCAGTAAGTTCGCTTAGATGTGTGTATTTCACTTGACAGGTTCATCCAGAAAATGAAGCTCTTGGAGCCAACTTCGTCCGGCTCGTTCAAAGACTCCTGGAAGACCCAAAAGGGAGGGAGCACTTCCTCACGGTGTGTCTCTGCTTTCGCCTCATTGTTAGTTTTGGCGTGAAAAGGAGTAGTTCATTTTATTGTCAAATGATGCAGCAACATTAGGTTTCACATTCATGAATTACATTGAACTTTTTCACTTTGCAGAACGTGTTTCCTGTGGAGTATGGGCCTGACTTTGACACAGCTCTGGAGACTCTGGTTTGTGCGTTCTTCACCAGGCTGGAAGAGTTGCTTCTTGTACCAGACTTCAAGCAGGTAAAGTCAACAACGTATGCCATAAAAATGTTTACAAAACATTTCCAGAGACTGGTTGTTTGGTTCTAGTCTATCAAAATAATACTTTTGTTTATTTGATAAAGACCGAAGTGTGGATCAGGGATACAACCTCAGTGCTAGAAGAGTACATGCAGTGTCTCTCCAAAGCAGATGACCTCAAAGTGCTGCTCAGGTGCAAGACCCATCATGGTAAAATGGCCAAGATGGATTCCAGTGGTAAGTCATTTTGCCTGAGATACAAGAATATGTCAATGAACCGATGATCAATTGATCAGAGGAAATTTAAATGTCTTAATTAACATCGTTCTCTATTTTTGACATTTTGTAGACATTTTGTACTTGGAAAATAATCACCAGATTAATTGGTAATGACAGTAGTTTTTAATAGCAGCCCCAGTACAGATACATTACAACCACAAACTAACACCTGTAAATGGATGAAATTTAAACTAATACATCTCTCACTTTTTATATTTCTCTTTTCAAACAGTTCCTTCTCCCTCAGAGCAGCGACTCTTCTCGTCATTATCTCTCCCTCCTTCGCTGCAAGAGACCCACGCCGACGATGTAGAATCTCACACGCACATATTTCCAAACAAAAGAGAATCTGAGGGGATTTCTCCTCCAGATGTGGCGATAGAGGATGCAAGATGGACATCTGTGGAGGAAACGCACGTACTGGACAGCAGCAACGCAGAACAAACAGGAGATAAATGCATTCCTCCTGAAGTTCTTGTTCTGGAGGTGGATGATGACGCCGCTTCGGACACCTGCCGAGCACCCTCTTCTTCTCCTGAGAATCCTGTTTTGTCCAGTTCTATGATTGGTCCTCCACGGAAGAGAGTTGCACACAAATGCACTCACTGTGGAAAGTGCTTCATTTACCGCTATGAACTCCTGGAGCATCAGAGGCTGCACACTGGAGAAAACCCTTACAAGTGCTCTCAGTGCGGAAAGGCCTTCAGGAGGACCTCTGACCTGTCAACTCACAGGAGGACACAGTGCATGAAAGCAGCTTATATTTGCATCAAATGTGGGAATAGCTTTCAATCAATACAGGAAAAATTTAGACACCAGTGCATTCATAGTGTCCAAAAGTTTGACTGTTCTCAGTGCGGTAAGAGCTTTAAGAAAATGAACTTGCTGGGTAAACACGAGCTGACTCACACCCAGAACCGCGTCTTCACGTGCAGACAGTGTGGGGAAGCATACCCCAGTATGAGTGAGCTGAGAGCCCACCAGAACATTCACCCTCCCGAGCTGTCCAATCTGTGCACGCAGTGTGGGAAATCTTTCAGGTCCGTTGCCTGTTTGACAGCCCATGAGCTGCGCCACAAGCAACAGAGAACACAGATCTGTGTGCACTGTGGCAAAGCTTTCAAGAACAAGCATGACCTGAATCTGCACGTGCGCAGTCACACAGGCGAGAGGCCGTTTCAGTGCACATACTGTGGGAAACGCTTCTCTGTGTCGGGAAACCTGAACATCCACATAAGAATCCACACTGGAGAAAAACCGTACCTGTGCTCCGACTGCGGCAAGGCTTTTGTTTCAGCTGGCGAGCTGCAGATACACAGACGCACCCACACGGGGGAAAAACCATACAAGTGCACCGTATGTGGAAAGGGATTCACCATGGCAAGCAAAGTGACACTGCATATGCGCGTTCACACCGGAGAGCGCCCTTACATCTGCGCCGAATGTGGAAAAGGTTTTTCACGTAGCAGCGAACTTAAAAAACATACCATGAACCACACAGGGGTGCGACCATACGCCTGTCAGCTGTGTGCAAAGACTTACACGTGCCTCAATCACCTGAAGAGACACTTGAAAACTCACAGTGTGGTGCAAAACCAGAGTGTCTAATGCCATTGATTACCATATGTCATTTTATTAAATGAATGTTATATTCATGCATTTAACCTGTACTGATCATGATGTCGGCTTTATGTGCTTGTAGGGACCATGTTGCAAAAGTTATTGTTGTTACTTACTGATTCCTGATCCTGTGTTGTCATATAGGTTCTCATTGTACCCCTTCATGACATCTGAGTGTATTACCTTTGTTCTTTGAAGCACTTAAACACAAAGAATCATAGGAAAACACACAAAAAACAATAAATTGCAAACAAGCAATGGAAATACCCGGTGTTTGCTACTGAGAAGATCAGAATTTGTACTGGTTTTACAAGTGCGTTTGCTAATATTTATTTACAGTAAATGCACTTGAGAGCACAATAATGATAAAATAACAAAAGTACATAATACTTGATTTTTCCTGAAGGGTTCGTACACCTTTACGAAGTCAAATTGAAACACTTTCAAGGTCCATTTTCAAAGTTTTCCAGCACCTTACAGTTGTGGTAAATTCCATATTTCTACGAATGCATATAGATATTAAAAAATATTATTTCACCTTTATTTTTTCCATTACAATCGCGTTAAAAGAGATATTACACTATAAACACCAAAAATGTTTTGTGATACCAGAAGGATAAAAAATTAAATGATATTTCTTTTCTACAGCTATCTGTTGTGAAAGAAATGCGGATTCAATTTCAAGCATTTTCAGGCACTTTATCCAATTTATGTTAAAAAAAAGGATTTCAAGCACCTGTAGGAACCCTGTTCCTGAACTTTTCGTTTTTTTATTGTTCAGGATTTGATCAAATATCCACTGTGGCTATATCACTGCTGTATTAGCGTGTATGCTTTTAAATAACCAAAAAAACTTTATTTTTGTGAAATATATATACACACATAATACTAATAGAAAAATGCTGATAGAAAATCGAAAGAAATATGCGAAGAAATAAAGCTCCTGTCATCCTGATGGATTTCTAGTTTTTATTCCAGAAAGAATTTACAATTTTACATTTTTTAAATGTAGTATTTAGAAAGATTTATAGTTCAGTTATTTTATAAAAGAAGGTATAAAAAAGGTTGAACAAATTGCAACAGAAGCAAACACAACTGATTTGGCATCCTCAACCTCATTATGTCCTGAGCAAAGGAAAAAGCCCCAAAGAATCCCAAAAGGGGATAGTTTCTCAAAATAAAAAAGCCCCAAAGAATCCCAAAAGGGGATAGTTTCTCAAAATAAAAAAGCCCCAAAGAATCCCAAAAGGGGATAGTTTCTCAAAATAAAAAAGCCCCAAAGAATCCCAAAAGGGGATAGTTTCTCAAAATAAAAAAGACCCAAAGAATCCCAAAAGGGGATAGTTTCTCAAAATAAAAAAGACCCAAAGAATCCCAAAAGGGGAAAGTTTCTCAAAATAAAAAAGACCCGAATATACTTCATGCATTCACCTATTCATTCATTTTCTCACGTGAATAGGTAAAAATAACCTTCAGATATCACCATGGAAATGACTGAGTTAATTACTTTACATCAACACAAACAAATTGAATTAATAATTTAATTTAATAGTTTGCTTCTGTTGCAATTTGTCCAACATTGACCCCTATTTTGCCTTAAAATGAGTGGACTATTATCAAAAACCCTCCCAATCATGTAATTGTGTATATGTGCATCAAGTTTACACATTACTTTGAAGATTTAGTCACTTGATTGTCTGGAGGGGCGGTGTCCATCTCATTGTGACAGAAGAGCGAATGGGAAGCGTCCTGACCGGGCGGCGCTGTAAAACAAAACGAGCGCCTCTGGCTGTTACAAACTGACACTGACTGGGCGGGGCCAGAATGAACAGCGTGTTTCAGGAAGAAGTTGGCGCCTGAAGCCCCGTATGCGGTTAGCTTAGCACGCTAACCGAAAGTATGAAAGATATTCCATTGAAATGATTTAAATAATAATAATAATCCAAAATGGACGACACGGGTATGTATTATATTCTAAAGCTATGCAACACTGTATATTTTTCGCGTATGTGGCTTAAAACGTTAGGTTAAAAAAGGATTAGCCGATGCTCAAGAGGCCTCGACTAGTCCCTGGAACACGGATTGTTTTCCCCAATAATAAGCCGGTTTGACCAGGCTACGTCTGTGGCTAATGTTAGCTAGCAACGATGTCATGCGTTTTATCACAGTCGAATATGTTTTAATATGTATAAGTAAATGTATGAAACACATTCTAACTGTCTTTATTATTGATAGTTAGCGAGGTCAATTTGAAATAAAGTGACTATCGTTGGCGTTAGCGAACGTCAACGGTTTTAACGTTGACTGTTCGAACATTCACTGTTTTGAACGTTCACAGTTTTTACGTCAACTGTTTGAACGTTAACTGTTTTAACATCAACTGTTCCAACGTTAACTGTTTTAACATCAACTGTTCCAACGTTAACTGTTTTAACATCAACTGTTCCAACGTTAACTGTTTTTAACATCAACTGTTCCAACGTTAACTGTTTTAACATAGACTGTTCCAACGTTAACTGTTTTAACATCGACTGTTCTAACGTTAACTGTTTTAACATCGACTGTTCCAACGTTAACTGTTTTAACATCAACTGTTCCAACGTTAACTGTTTTTAACATCAACTGTTCCAACGTTAACTGTTTTTAACATCAACTGTTCCAACGTTAACTGTTTTAACATAGACTGTTCCAACGTTAACTGTTTTAACATCAACTGTTCCAACGTTAACTGTTTTAACATCGACTGTTCTAACGTTAACAGTTTGAAGGTTGAACGTTCACAGATTTTACCTTAACTGTTTGAACGTGTTCAAACGTCAACTGTTCTAACATTCACAGTTCTAACGTCAACCGCTTGAACGTTAACGTTCAAACAGTTAACGTTCCAACAGTAAATAGAAAAACATAAATCCCTGTGTCTAATAAATGATGTGCTATAAGAGCAACTCTAGTTTTTGTTGTTTTTGTTTGATGGAATTGCTTCATCCGTTTGTGTTTTTATCAGATTTTTCTGTCACAGTATGTTGGGTGTTTGAGACAAATAAAAGAATCACATCAAATCTCTGGACATATCTAACAGCAGTTGCTGTGTACAGGGTTATATCTTGCTTTTAAATTAGTCTAACCAATTTGGTTTCTTTTCTTTCTTTAAAGAATTCAGTGTTCCTCTGTCCTCCCTGGCACTCCTGGTCCCACCGCTTCGGTTGATGTCAGCAGTGATGTGGGAAGTGGTCCGCCAGCGGAACATAAAGCATTATGGGAAACTTGAGGAGTTTGTGTCCATGGTAACAGATGCTGTTCCTGAGCTGATGAGTAAAAGAGAAGGGAGACTGCTCTCACTGGGCCTGAGAGCGAGGGTAAGTGTAGATCCGTCTTTTATGTAACAAGAACTAGGGCTGAGCGATGGGGCCAAAATCTTCTGTCCCGATTTAGTCATTTAATATCTCTAACAATATATATCTATAATTCAGTAAATAAATAAATATGGAATAACCACATGGTGAAGCCTATTTTTGAATTCTCCTGTGTGAATTAAAAACATGGCAAATGAAGAGTATTTTCTCATTTTATTACGAACTTTAGTTGTTCTTTTAACAACCATACGCTGATTACGTTTACAGGCATTAACTACAAATGGTGTGATGTAAAAATAATTCATATTTGACATCAGATTTTGTGAGAGATATGAGTTCATGTGCTTGTTATTATCATGTGTATCAGAATAATTTAATATATGATCTCAACACGATACAATTCCATTGAAAGATGATAAATTATGATATTGACTTGTAGCCCAGCCCAAATGAGAACTATTCAATTAAGAGACTCAAGAGAAAGGTACCATGGAAACCTTAACGTCATGAATTAAATTTCCTCTAGACGACTCTTGAGCTGCTGCGCTCTGAACACCCTGAAGATCTCAAGGCTGTTGAGAGCCACCTCAACCGGATCCGATCTTCTTGCATTGAGGAGGTGAGTCTTTGTCTTGATTGGTTGTAGGAATTAAATAATAAGTCAACAAATCCGATAATTCATTGAATTCTGTTAGAAATAAATCACTTTCTTTCGGACATTGTTCACATTTTTCAATATATGAACTGTCTGTTTGTTAGCTGTCTGGTGATCAGAAACCCGTACTGCCAATATCTGTGGCTTTAGATGGGTCAAGAGTACGTCCACACGATCAAAAGTAACCTTTTTCCCCACACGGACTCCGCTCAAGAAATATCTGCGTCCACACTAAACCAGTGAAACTGACTAAAAAGTAGTACACATGCCAGGCCTGGATGTGGCGCTGTGACTGCCACAGAAATACAAGGTTAAAGGAAACCGCATCTTCGTGTCTACAGGCCCTAAATTTGAAGGCCTGCGTTTCCTGAATGTTTCGTCATTCTGCTTGATCAAACCAGGTTCTAACACTCTCATATAGGAAAGAATGTGGGAAGGGGTGAGGAAGTGATTTATTTCTGACAGAAAGCCCCAAAACAAACAATCTGAAGCTCTAGGGATTTATTGGCATTTTTCACTATTTTCTGACATTTTATTGACAGAACACTTGATTAAGTAAGAAAATATTCAACATATTAATCAATAATGAAAATAAATTTCCACCCTAACTGGGTTTTCCTTATTTTTGTAACATTTAATTTGCCTATAATCATCTGACTGTGGTTCATTTTCTCTTTTCAGACCAATGATCCCGTCATCGAGGCACCAGAGGCGAACTTCATGAAGCTGGTGCAAGGCCTCATTGAAGACACTGACGGCAGAGAACACTTCCTGAAGGTAAACTTAAATATAATTTATATGTTGCTCTAAATGACACAATATGGCAATAATGTTATGCATTCATTTGTGTATCAGTTTTACCTAACACAATGTGAGATATTGCCTGTCTGATTATAAAGGATGTGTTAAAGGTGGTTGATTTGTTTTCATCTGGCAGAATGTGTTTCCAGTGGAGTACGGCCCTGACTTTGACACAGCACTGGAGACTCTGGTTTGTGAATTCTTCACCCGACTGGAGGAGCTGCTGCCAATACCAGATTTCAAACAGGTGCAAAGATGATTTCTGAAAGATTAGGAGATAAAGCCAATACAAATTAGGAGGCCTTTCAACTGGAAATTCAAAATGTCTGTGTTTTTTTGTACCTCTGTTGTATAGACTGCATCTTGGATCAGTGCTGCCCCCTCTGTCCTGGAGGAGTACATGCAGTGTGTCTCAAATGGAGAAGACCTTAAATTTCTCCTCCAAAGCAAACAGTGCCACGGGAAATTAGCCAAGAGTAGTGTTGGTAGGTGCATATTTTACATTTGCTATACACTAGTCATCATCCAATGTATTAGTTGACAAAGTAGTGGGAGACTCTTGTATTAACACATTTTCTCCTCATATGTTCCCTGCAGCTCCGTTTCAATCGGACGATCTTCTCATTCCCTCTCTGTCTCTTCCTCCATCGCTGGAAGTGGCTATCGCTTCCCACCCGAGTGCTTGCGACGATGAAAATAATGACGTTCCTCAGATTGTCATGTTCGATGAAGAACTTTCTACAAACCCTTCAACCTCAACTGACTTTCCTGAATCACCAAAAAGGACTGAAATCTCATCACCTCCTCGCAGGCGACAGCAGTCAGGGCTGCATAAATGCCCCGAGTGTGACAAATGCTTCAAGCATCACTCCGTCCTCATTGAACACCAGAGAGTCCACAGTGGGCTACAGCCTTACAACTGCTCAGAGTGTGGCAGGGCTTTCAGAACAGCCACTCTGCTGGCCGGTCACAGGCTACGGAAATGCAAAAATGCTGCATATCTGTGCATTAAATGTGGGAACAGTTTTCCAACCTCACTGGACAAATTCAGACACCACTGCCCAAAGCGGGGCCGTAACTACGATTGTGGGCACTGCGGAAAGAGTTTTCAAAAGTCTAGCAGCTTGAAGGAACACCTGCTAACTCATGTGCAAAGCCGCCTTTTCAAGTGCAGTCACTGTGGGGTCGGTTTTTCGGGAATTGGTGACTTGAAGTATCATCAGCAGGTAGATCATGATAAACCGTATCAATGTAAGCAGTGTGGAAAGAGCTTTATCTCCTCCAAATGTCTGACCAAACATGAACAGCGACACGAAGAGGTTGGTGAAATGGAGACTGCTAAATTAATGAGCGGGGGTAAACATCGGAAGAGTGGTTCCACTCATCGGAATTCCTCGGCGTCTATGTCCTCGAGGAAAACATCTGTCAAAGCTGTCTACCCACGAGGACGAGTCACGCATAATTGTCCACTGTGTGGAAGGAGCTTTAAGTATCGCTTTGAATTTCTCGAGCACCAGAGGTTCCACACTGCGGTGAAGCCTTACAAATGCTCTCAGTGTGGTAAAGCCTTCCGTACAGAGGCTCACCTCTCCAGGCACAGGAAGAGGAAGTGTAAAAATGCTTCCCACATTTGCACCAAGTGTGGGTGTCAGTTCAGGTCTCTACACGAGCGGGTCAGACATCAGTGTGTCCAGCTGCTGACAAAATACGAGTGTTCTCACTGTGGAAAGACCTTCAAGATGGCCCACCTGCTGAGGAACCATCAGCTGAGTGAACACCAGCTTCCCTACTGCCCCAACCACCGCTTCAGGTGCAGATACTGTGACGAAACTTTCCCCGGCATTAGCGAGCTGAAGTACCATCAGAGAGTTGACCATGAGAAACCCTACCAGTGTCAGGAATGTGGCAAGTGTTTCCTGTCTGAAAAATGCTTGGCCAACCACGAGCTGCGCCACAACGATGACAGACCGGAGAGCTGTCTCGTCTGTGGCCGAGGCTTCAGAAACCGCTACGACTTGAAGCAGCACATGCGCACTCACACAGGAGAACGACCTTACCAGTGCACACACTGTTCACAGTGTTTCTCCACAGCAGGAGGACTGAGGAGCCACACCAGGGTTCACACAGGTGAGAAGCCACATGTTTGCCCTGATTGTGGTAAGGCTTTCTCCCAGATGGGTGCGATGCGCACCCACAGGCTCACCCACACAGGAGAAAGGCCGTTTAAGTGCTCAGTGTGTGGCAAAGGTTTTACAATGGCACACAAGGTGACAGTTCACATGCGCGTGCATACAGGGGAGCGGCCGTATGTGTGCTCTCAGTGTGGGAAAGCCTTCTCAGATGGAAGTGTGTTGAAGCAGCACATGCTGAACCACTCCGGGGTGAGACCATACCACTGCCAGATCTGTCCCAAGACCTACACCTGTCTGAACCACCTGAGGAGGCACCTGAAAAGCCACTCTAACATGAACTGAGTTACTGGGTTAAAGGCAACTGGAGCAGAACATTTCACACACATACTGACACTGCATTTTGCAGTTATGCTACTACAATTGTAATGGACCAACTAAACCAAGCAATACATGAAGGAATATTATGGATGATGCTGTACAGTTGCTGTCGGTGAAAAGTTTCCTCTTTACTGTTAAGTAAATGTAGTCACATTAGCCAATTGTCAAAGACTATGTGAATATTTAAAGGAATGGTTTGACATTTTGGGAAATGCACCTTTTTGCCCTGTTGCAGATAATTAGATGAGACAATCGATGACACTCTTTATTTCTGTGTTGATAAGCTGGAACCAGCAGACGTTTACATTTAGCACAAAGGCTAGAGGAAGGGGAAACAGATTGTCTGGTGTTGATAGAAAAGATATTCAAAATGAATAAAACCAGGTCATCGAGTCATTGTTGTACAGATTAAACGAACAAGATATAGCAATCTAATTAGTGAGCGTCGTTGGCTGTAGCTTCAGTTTGAATAGATGGCATTTTCTCAGCAAAAAAGTAAATGAGTGCATTTTAGAAAATGTCAAATTATTTCTTTAACATCAGCACAAGCTCGTTCTCTCCCCTTCCGCCCCAACACGCTGTTCCTTGAGCTTTTTCTTTTCTTTACGATCATCAGTTTCTCATGCATGAAGATGTTCTGGATATTATTTGGGTAAGATCCTGTATGTTCAGAAACTGTAATATTGGTGAAAATATATATTTTTGGAAAGGCCTAAATAGAATAGAAGTGAAAATGTTGGCTCTCTGTAAATATGCTGAAAGACAAATATTGAGAGTGCTAAGTTAAAATAATGACTCCATTGATTTCAACATGACACAACTTTATTTCTGTAGGCCTTTTATATCCCCCACTATGGTTTGCGAAGTTTGTGAATTAAATGACCTTGGTTAAACATTGTGCGTGTTGATTTTGTTTATTCGTTAGATGAAATATTTGTAGAACTCTCATGGGGAAAAAAACAGTTATGGCAATAAAATAAGGTTTCACTAGATGGCAGTAAGTGACCAGTAACACATTTCCCTCAGCTCTTCATGTGGTGGTCATTGATGACTCTAGGTATTGAAATTAATACCAGAATGAACCAAGTATCCTCTGCGTTGGTGCCAACTGGAGACTGTTCAAAAGATGTCTCGAGCAGAGGTTGATAAGGACACTTCAGCGGAAGTTGGTCTGGCCCATTTCCTGTCGTTAACTTCATTTCGCGTGCTTCTGGATCTTGATTAGCCTGTAATTTCCTGGTGCTTTGAGTGGCGCCCGGCAGTATCTGAAGTGGTTTAAACCATAACAAGGAGAATTCCTCAAGTTTTTGTTGTTTGCACGGTGCCTCTTCAGCCCGGTTTGGTCTGGACCGCCACCGTTCCCAGTACCTCGTCTGTTAAGTTCGACCTCAGGCGGATTCAGTGTTACGTCACGTTGTAAGAGGAACATCGTGATTAATCTCTTCCATCTGCCGCGCCGACTTTCATGTTTTCACTGGAAGTCAGACGCTTTTTTTTTTTCTCTCGCTTGTTTCATCTCATCTGCGGTCACTTTCTGAATCGTATTCTCTAAAACAAACATATTTTGGCGTTCACAGGGGGATGAAACCCAACGACGAATGCGGCGGTGCGTTAAATGTTGCAAGATGTTGAAGCCCACAAAATAAAGTTATGGAGACACTGGTTGTACTCAGCACTATTCCTTCCTTCTCTCTGACTCAGAAATGCTACTAATCTTCTCCACTGAACATCGAGATCCTGTGGAAACTCGTGCTGCATCCTGTCTGCCAACAGGCTGTACCCAAGACGTTATGCAGAGCCTCTTTGGGAAGTATGTATGTTCTTTGTACGTGTGACGGAGCTTCATCTTGACCTTTTTGAGGACAATCTCCATTTTTATTTCCTCAGGGTGAAGATAACGACTCCCTAATGAGGTGATTCAATGATCTCAATCCCACCTGCCAGTTACAGGACAATAAAAAAAGGGGCCTTCCTTTGAGCACAATCACCCATTTAACTGTAAAAACTGAAAACACTCCTAAACGCTCGGCTAATTAATTGCTCAAAAATGTTATAGAGTAATGTGATGCTGGTGCAAGCTGATATTGAGGCATCTAAAAATGCATGCATCCCAATTTATACACATCGCCAACAGCTGCCAAAAATCCTACAGATTTACTATGAGAGCTTGCTAATAAACGCAGAACATTACCAGATGTCCCCTCTCTCTCCTCATCCCTTCTTTCCTCACCCTCCCTCCCTGCTTCTCCACACAACTTTTCTCCCAGTGACCTCAGTGGAAAATGTGAGTCCAGGCCAGACTTTCCCTGCAGTCCCACAGTTTGAGTAATACACACACACACAGTCGTATGTCCACAGCAACCCCGCAGCATCCACCCACGTCGACACCTTGCCAAACAGACACTCCACGCCTACACCTCTCTCTGACTCCTTCCATGAAAAGTGCCTCGATGCACCCCGAAACTCTTTCCACTGTCCTCTCCAAGAGCTTCCCATGTGGACCACTAGATGGCACTGTGCCTCTTTCTGCGACACGTGAAAAATGAGTAAAGACCTCCTCCTCTTCCTCCTCTTGCTTTCATGTTCAGGTCTGGATGCCAAAGTGAACCAGATGTACTCGGACCCGCCCCCTCCCCACCATCTTCCAGAGAAACGAGAGCCTTCTACAGAAAGAAAATACAAAATGCCTCCAATGTGTGTCAGCTGCTTTTGATTAAGTCTGATGAAATGACTCCAGTGTGCATCTATTCACTGTTGCATCTCTTCACTTTCTACATGGCACACTTCGGTTCTCATGACTGAAAAGAAAGTTCTGAAATCATTAATAAAGGTCGGTTTCTACAAACCCCGATTCCAAAGAAGTTGGGACGTTGCGTAGCACGTAAATAAAAACCATACGATTTGAAAATCCTTTTCAACCTGTAATCAATTGAATACACTACAAAGACAAGGTTTTCAATATTCAAACTGATAAACTTTCTTGTTTTTTTGCAAATATTCACTTATTTTGAATTTGGATGGGGTGAGGTTCACCGCAAATAGTCCAACAGTTTAAGAACAATGTTTATCAACGTACAACTGCAGGGGATTTAGAGATTTCATCATCTACAATCCGTTATATCATCAAAAGATTCACAGAATCAGGGGAAATCTCTGCACGTAAGCGATTAAGGCCGGAGACCAACACTGAACTCCTGTGACCTTTGAAAAAACATCATTCTGTTAAGGATATTACCACGTGGGCTCAGGAACACGGTTCGTCACCACGTCTTCTAAGTGCAAGTTCAAACTCTACCATGCAAAGTGAAAGCCATTTATCAACAACCCTCAGAAACGCCGCAGGCTTCTCCTGGGCCGAGCTCATCTGAGGTGGACTGACGCAAAGTGGAAAAGTGTGCTGTGGTCAGACGATTGTTTTTGGAAATCGCGGAAGTCGTGTCTTCCGAGCCAAAGAGGAAAAGGACGACAAGTCTTACATCACGCACGAACGGGAAAGAATTCCACCTGCAAAGCTTCAGTGATTAGTGTCCTCAGTTCCCAAACGCTTATTGAGTGTTGTTAAAAGATAAGGGGATGTAACCGTGGTAAACATGCTCCTGTCTCAGCTTTTTGGGAACTTGTTGCAGGACTCGAATTCAAAATGAGTGAATATTTGCAAAAAAACAATCAAGTTTATCAATTTGAACTTTATATATCTTGTCTTTGTTCTGTGCTTAATTGAATGTGGGCTGAAAAGACTTTGCAAATCATTGTATTCTGGTTTTTGTTTATGTTTTACACAACTTTATTGGAATGCACTGTTTCCTGCTAAGAAAAACCTAACGTGTGTGCAGTGAAACTCCCGCACAGTCAGCAGATTTATTGTTTATTCCTGTGTATCCATGTCCCCGTGGACCTTTTAAGGAAGCATGCATATCTGCGATTCTGTGTAAACTTTCGGTCTGTGCGCGTTCTGGTCTAACTCATCGTCGCCAAAGAAAGCGCGTGAACTCTCTTTCTCCTTCTTCTTCCTCCTCCTCTTCTTCCTCCTCCTCCCTCGCCGTGCGCTCTGGTACTCCTCTGCGCGCTCTTGTGTCTCGCCTCGGACAAACTGCGGCGGAGCGCTGGATCACCAAAAGTTTGCCCAATCGGTTTAGAGGTACCGGGCTTGGGGCCGGAGTGGTTCGGTGTTTGTTTTCCTGGGGACTGGGGTGTTGTGTGTGTGTTTTTCTAAATAGTGTTTTTGCAGTTTAACCATGGAGACTCTCAGAGCTCTCCTCGCGCTGCTGTGCGTTTTCCTGGCCGGAGCGCAGACGGATATCCAAAAAGCCAGGTTTGCGGGTAAGTTTGCCTCAAATATGATGCGCTTTCCAAGAAAACATGCTCGTATATGTTGTTCATGGCATTGTGGTGCATGTTAAGCGGTCTTTCTGTGTTTGAATGTGACATGTCACACACTGAAGTGTTTGCTGCCAGAGTGAGTCCAGATGTTCATTGTCTGTGGGTTACGTGCTTCCCGAGGGCTGAGGATCCTGACAAATCCGCAGCAAGGATGCAATAGTATCTGAAAGTGAGATCAGAGCATGAAAGGAGCCTAACCCACCATGAGCAGGCCCTTGCTTGGTCCCGTGATTGTCTTAATGGGCATGAATAGTAAGAGTTGGGTGTAATGCAGACTAATATGGATGCCAAAGTGATAAATGAGGAGAGCTGAAGCAGGTGATGGCACCTCAGGCATGCTTCTCTGCCAAGGTGCAGTGTCATAGTACAGGTACATATGCAGAGAAACATGAGGTGGGTGCAGGCAGTCAGCACAGGCCTGCACCTGTCTACCTGTCTGAAGATGGATCCATCACTTATACCTGCTGACATTGACATTTGAATTGATGGATGATTGATTGTAAATGTATTTGTTAGCATTTGCTCTCGGTTGTTTAATGGATGATATTTGCTGACAGCCATCTTTGTTTGTTTGTTTGTTTGTTTGTTTGTTTGTTTGTTTGTGATCAGATTGTCCGGTTGACCTTTTCTTTGTCCTGGATACATCTGAGAGTGTCGCCCTGAGACAGAAACCTCCCAACTTTTATATTGACCAGATCATAGCATTCACCAATAACTTCATAGATGAACTCCAGGACATGTAAGACACACACACACACACACACACACACACACACACACACACACACACACACGTCTGCACTGATCTTTATAAAACTAGTAATAGCAAGGTTTGAAATATACGCCATTTAAAGAAAATGTTATGCGTTAAACTTTTACTTAAAGAATCAACAGTCCCGGAGGTTGAACTTGTCATCTCGCAATGGTGTGCAGGTGTGCTCTGTGACATCAATGAACCACGCCCATCACTGACACGTTTAACCACAGGGGGCAGTGAAACCTGGTGTTAACTTACTCTTTATTTATGATCATTTTTCTTCATTACAAAAACATTACCCTTGTCAGTGATATTTAGATAAAATGACACTTTATTATTATAATATTATTTTAACTGCATAAAAGGAAGCTACAGTGACAGTCACCCTTTGTTTTGTCCACTACTGAGTTTAGTATTTTTGCGGTTGGCATCTTGTTTTTTTGGAACCAGAAGTGACCATATTTGGACAAGAGGGTGGAGCTGCGCTACGCTAGATGTTAATGAGGGAAATTTTGCTGATCTTCAACTGGCTGATGCGTGTCAGCCGGTGGACACTGGCTGAAACTCTGGCCGATGGTGCCATTTTTCTGCATACTGCCCACGCTGCAGTGATGGAGCCATTTAAAAATCATCAGTTTGCCTCAAGTTACCAGCTAATGCTAGTGCTAGCTAGCTAGTTTGGTTAGCAAGGTGCAACCGAATGCTGGAAAAAGATATTTTTTAGGCGACCAAAATGTTTTATTTAATTAATTATCATGAAGTGTAATCACACTGTGAGAGCGTCAAAGTTAAGATGAAAACACCCTAACGCAAGTTCACAACTGTTTGAATGTACACATTGCCCTGAATATGAATTGATGTCAATCACAACGTAGCCCCGCTCTAAAGCAAACCCCCCTTTAATGTCTATTTTTACTTTATCCATAATTTACTAAAAGCAAATGCTGTATGAAAGAAGACTTGAAACTAGCGATTGAGACCATAAACTCATTAGGAAAATGTTTTCTGAGGTAATAAATTAAACGAGAAGAAGGCTCATCTCTCATTGACTTCCACACAATCAGGCTCTTTGGAGCCATTCGCCCCCTGCTGGACATTAGAGAGAATGCAAGTTAAAGGCTCTTCCCGTCCATTTCTGTCATACATCATCATTCTATGCTTTATATACAATTGGTTAGTTAATTCTGGTGAATCATATTTTATTTACTCATCACAGGTTTTGTATGTAAAGTCAGAATCTGCAAAGTAACTGAATGTGTTTGATTACTTTATATTTGTCTCTGAAACGCAGTGGAGTAGAGTTATAGAGAAGAGAAGTTAAATAAAATGGAAATAAAGTGCAGTGACCTCAAAGCTGTAATGAAGTGCAGTATGTGAGTAAATGTACTTGGTTACATTCCACCACTTCCTGTCTGTACCATACGGCGTGTTAATGTTGTGTTAAAAAATGGTTGTGCTTTTAGAACACAGTACAACCATCAGTGCTACTCTACTTAACGCCTCTATTTATCCAGGCGCCACCGATGTGACCGCGTCCTGACGTGGAACTCCGGAGCACTGCACTACAGTGACGATGTCAAACTTATACGAGAGCTGAGTGACATGAGGACTCAACGCGAGGCTCTGAAGGCTGACGTCAAGGGCATCGCTTACATCGGCAAGGGCACATACACCGACTGTGCCATCAAGAGGGGCCTCGCCGAGCTGCTCGTTGGGTAATAATAACAACACTTGTAAACATGCATACCCTTCAGCAAATGAAGTACTAAGAAGAGTCATGACATTTTCAAGTGTGTGTTTGTGTGTCTGCCTGCATGCAGGGGCTCCCACTACCACGAGAACAAGTACATTGTGGTGGTGACTGATGGTCATCCTATAACTGGTTACAAAGAGCCATGTGGAGGCGTGCAGGAGGCTGCCAACGAAGCCAAGCAACACGGAGTCAAAGTGTTCGCTGTCGCCATCTCACCTGATCAGGAGGTACAAGACACACACGCACACACACATTAGAACACATTAAAGGCCCTGAAAATCTACTTTCCCAATCAGTTTCTTGGTTTGAACACTTGATTATTTCACGTTTCTGTATTTGTGTTTTTTATCTTTGTGCTCAGTGGGAAAAAGATGATGTCACATAATGGAGAGAAAAAGAAAGAAAGATTGCAATCCTTTATTAATCTCACAAGGGGAAAATAGTTGGCGTGCATCAATCAGGATTTCATCAGAATCTGAAACATGTCCTAGGGCAGTTTGGGCACTGTCAATCAAATCTTAACAAGCCACACCCACACTGTCCCGAAGATGCAGAATAGTAGAGTGTTGGAGATAATCTCCTCATAAAGTAGCATGATGTACCGCGAGTTGAAGGTAAAGTACCAGGAGCTAAAGGTATGACGATGATTGTGTGTCACCAGGACACCAGGCTGTCGCTCATCGCCACCGACCAGAACTACAGACAGAACTTCACCGCTGCAGACGACTCCAGGTCCACCAAGATGGGAACCATCCGGACCATCATTGATATGATCGTACGTTTCCTCTTCCTCTCCTCTCCCTCTCCTCTTTCTCTCCTTTCCTCTCCTCTCCTCTTCCTCTCCTCTCCTCTTCCTCTCCTCTTTCACTTCCTCTCCTCTCCTCTTTCACTTCCTCTCCTCTTTCACTTCCTCTTCCTCTCCTCTTCCTCTCCTTTCCTCTCCTCTCCTTTTCCTCTTCCTCTTCCTCTCCTCTTCCTCTCCTCTTCCTCCTCTCTTTCTCTCCTCTTCCTCTCCTCTTCCTCTTCCTCTTCTTCTCCTCTTCCTCTCCTTTCCTCTCCTCTCCTCTTCCTCCTCTCTTCCTCTCCCCTTCCTTTCTTCTTCTCCCTCTCCCCTTCCTCTCCGTCCCTCTTCCTCTCCTTCCTCTCTCCTCTCCTCTTCCTCCTGTCTCCCTCTCCCCTTCCTCTCTTCTTCTCCTTCTCCTCTTCCTCTCCTCTTCCTCTCCTTCTCCTCTTCCCCTCCCCTTCCTCTCCTGCCCTCTTCCTCTCCTCTGTCTCTCCTCTCTTTCCTTCGTCTTCCTCTCCTCTTCCTCTCCCTCTCCTCTTTTTCTCCCTTCCTCTCTTTTCTTCCTCTCCTCTTTTTCTCCTTTCCTCTCTTTTCTTCCTCTCATCTTCCTCTCCTCTTTCACTTCCTCTTCCTCTCCTTTCCTCCTCTCTTCCTCTCCTCTTCCTCTCCTCTTTTTCTCCTCTCCTCTCTTTTCTTCCTCTTCTCTCCCTCTCCTCTTTTTCCCCTCTCTTCTTGTTTCTTCCTCTCCTCTTTCACTCCCTCTTCCTCTCCTTTATCCTCCTCTCTTCCTCTCCTCTTCCTCTCCGTTCCCCTCCTCTCTTCCTCTCCTCTCCCTCTTCCTCTCCTCTTCCTCTCCTCTTTTTCCCCTCTCTTCTCGTTTCTTCCTCTCCTCTTCCTCTCCTCCTCATCTCCTTTCCTCCTCTCTTTCTCTCCTCTCCTCTCCCTCTTTCTCTCCTTTCCCCTCCTCTCTTCCTCTCCTCTTTTTCCCCTCTCCTCTCTTTTCTTCCTCTCCTCTTCCTCTCATTTCCTCCTCTCCTTCTCTCCTCTTCCTCTCCTCTTTTCCCTCCTCTCCTCCCTTTTCTTCCTCTCCTCTTCCTCTTTATAAACATAATTGACGATTGGATTTTGAACTAACTCAATGTTTTGTTTCCTTCTCTTCAGACAAACGAGACAAAGGATACGGTAAGATGTTTTTGAAATACATAAATAAAAACAAAACTGTGTTTGCTCTCAACAAAAGGTAAATAATTCCTCTGAATACATTTTTGTTTTGTTTTTATTCGCTCTCATTTTGGGCTGGGCAACAAAAAGACCAAAATCACCACTAACTTTTTTTGGCACTTGATATTTCTTATTCTTCCTGTTTTTTAATTTTATTTTTTGTTTGTTTTGTTAGTAAATCCCAACAGCAGAATTGTTTTGCCTTCGCTGCTTTAATAATTAAGACTCATTGTTGTTGCTAAACATCTTAGCATAAAAATGTCCACAAACCAAATGTCTCCACAAAACAATGTGTATTTCTCTGTGGCTAATGGAGTTTGTTATTTGGTGCAAAGAATCTTACTTGGATGAAGTTAGGATATTAACAGAGTCTTGAGTTTTTACATTTTAATTGTATTTGAGGTCATTACCTTCCACTGCCACGTAAACTCTGCTGAACTCTCTCATACTCAGGAAACGAGGGGCGGTCAGGCAGGAAGCTGAAATGGGCACATTAAGAGCCAACTGAGATCGCACTGATCACAATCTCGCCTACTTTTGCATCTTTCAACAAAATCACCGCAGTGATTTCCCTAAACACTGGAGATGTTGCCCAGCCCTGCTGTAAATCAGAGCAGAAAACATAGTGTCGTAGCATGTTTTAGATTTATAAAGAACAGCCAATAATCGTCTGCATATCGAGAAACAGAGACTCTTTCCCTGCTGTTCATTTTCTTCTTTTTTCCCCCAGTGCTGCTCTTTCGACTGCAACGTAAGTATGCTTTTTATTGCCTTATTGTCAAAATAAGTGATGTTTTGTGAGCGGTTGTGTCATGTTTTGTATTCTATTTTTTTGTCTGCAGGCTCCAGGGGGGCCTAAAGGACCAAACGGAGACATGGGCGCTAAGGTGAGACGATATCATAGGAAAATAACCAGTCGCTAGAGATGATTGTCAAGAAAATGCAAAAAAATGTACCGAACGTAACGTTGTCTCATCGACTCTCATTTCTACAGGGAGAAACCGGTCGACCAGGGATGCCAGGAGAGAAAGGAGATATCGGTGCCATGGTAGGTGACCGCCACCAACTACAGCAAACGAACATGCACGCAAACGGACAAAACAGCCATCACATCTCTCTGGATTGGTCATAGAAGCGTGGTTGAGATGATCTAATGTTTCTGTCTCTATGTTACAGGGCAGCATCGGAGATCCTGGTCCTGTTGGTTACAGTGGAATGAAGGTAGAGTGAATTTAAAGAACGGGTAAAACAATACTGGAACAGGAGTCTAAATGTGACACAGACACACAAACAGTATGAAGCCATTTCCCAGTGTTTCACATCTTCTTCATATTGTCGTAGGGCCCGTACAATAGATTTTTCAGACCAAATCATATTTAAGAAAAGGAAAAATTCAGAGATTACTAATGACAGCAGTTATAGTGCTTTTGTTTTTTACAACTGGAATGAAAAAAACCTTTTCAATGTACAACAATTTTGCACCAATATGACCCTGGAAAGGTACTCAGAAGGCTGCTTTACTAACAAATAACTTTATTTAAGAATATTAAAATGTATTACACTGTCAAACAATTATAGAAATGAACACTAAGAAAACAAAGAATATATATAATTAGATAAATAGCTAATAAATATCATGTTCAGTATAAGTCAAGTGTTTGCCATTTAAATAAGGAATACATCAATCAAATTAAATAGCTAAATAGTAGTCTTTGTTCAGAATAAGTCAATTGTTCACCATTTAAGTCAAATAAAATAGAATAAAACAAATTGTTAAATAAACATTATATTTAGTATCAGTCAATTGTTGACCATTTAAATGAAATAAATAGCAACACATAAATATGACACCATTTCTAAATCACCCCAAGTATCGTATTATATCTTCTATAAAAACGCTTTACATATCGGCAAACATCAGAAAAGATGTACGACTCCAGCAAATAACAGCCGAGAACATTCCAGTCTTAAGATAAAGGTCCGTTGCAGTCTGTCCTCCCTTGTTGGAGGGTTTGTCTGCAGCCAATTCTGTGTGATGGCCTTTATCCAGTTTTTTTTTAGCTTTACAAATATGTTTAGGACTCGGATACAAACTAACTAACGGGAAGTTTGTTGGAGGAAACATTTGCATCCTCACTGATCACTTTGCTGCGTGATAAATCTGACGTGTGTTTCTGTTGACAGGGAGACCGTGGTGGCAGAGGAGAAAAGGTACCATCACAACACAAAAACACAAAACAAGACTCAGTGTATGTCCGAGGATGACTGAACCGTACAATTGACGGCTGACTAATGCTGTGTGTGTTTCCTGCAGGGTGACAGAGGACACAAAGGCTACAAGGTGAGCTCTTCCTAACAGCCGTCTGATCTCCAGTGGATCTGAAAAACCCATTCAATCATATCACTTTTATTCTCTTTCACTCACTCTTTCTGTCTACTTCTAATCTTCAGGGAGACAAAGGTCAGAGGGGAAGGGATGGCACTGACGGACGCAAGGTGAGTAACCGCGCAGACCTGAACATCCAAACGATACAGCTCCATTTATCTGGCTGTTTATGTGTTGATCTGAAAAAGTTGCTTCAAGATGTTTCTCTGGTTTTCCTCACCAGGGTGAAGCTGGTTTCGCTGGTCTTGCCGGCTGTAAAGGATCTCCCGGATCAGACGTGAGTCGCTTAGTTCAATCTCAGTATAATCCCACTGTTTGGGTCTTGCATTTTGGCCTCGACTCACATTAATGTTACATGTCACAGACGGTTCGACTGCTAGACATTAAACACACATTTTAACGGTGACATCAGTGTTGACGGCTGCACATACACAGATGTGTGGAGGTGTTAGGACCACAGGCTCTGATTCTTTCTATATCAGTGTTTTAAACTCTTAAGTTCTCACTCCCCACTCAGATACGACGGCTTGGTCAGTAGTTTAAAGTACGATACTGTCTGTATACAGAGGAGGTGGAGGTGGATGGATCAGTCTTACAAACACAGGCCTTTCACCCAGACTGCTGTTTGCGTCCCGTGTGAAACCAAAAGTTAACGCGGACTTATTTTAACATGCGTAACATACTTAAAGTTGTACTCCGTAAGATTTTCATCCATTGAATTGTCTTTTAAGTTACTATCAATCAAAGAGTGAGTTAAGACAATGGCGATCGGTCACGTGTCTGTGGAGACATTCCCTCTCTAGATGTAGATACACCGCCATGTTAGTGACGCTGCCGACAGTCTGCCGGCCCAGATCCTCACTGCTGCGTTCACTTATAACTTCCAACTTCTAAGTCAGACTTGTAGTAAGGGCAGAATAGGAACATGTGTGTGTGTGAGTGTGTGGATTTAAGAGGGTAACATATAGGGGGGAGAGGGTAAATATGTGTCAATAAAGTTTACAAAACAGCAACAAAAAAGTCAACACACATAGTGAACATGACAAGATGGAGGCTCTGACAGATCAGGATCACCTGCAGTTACATCTTACCAACAAAGAGGCCGCTAGAGACAAGGCATCTCAAATCTTATGGATTATGACTTTAACTTACAAACTTACTTATTTTAACCCAAACCGCACTATTTCCCTCAACCTATCCAAGTAGCTTTGTTGCCTAAACCCACACGTTGAAAAATGACGCCACAGGGGGAACGAGAGACTTAAAAGGTGACACCAAGGGGTCCTGACCAAGTGTCTGTGAGAATGTGTTGGACATACTCAGACATGCCATTTCTGTATCTGCCTGAGGCTAAGCACCATTGTTTAAAGATTAGCCATTAGCCACAGTTGCATGTTTAGGAACGCCACCGCCGGTGCGGCCCTGACAAACATCACGCCCTGCGTCTGGATCCCCCAGAGCATGCAGACCAAGGCCCTTTGCTCTTAATCACTTCTGCGTTTACATTCTCTACTGTCAGATTGTTTAAATGAAGCCATATATTCACAATGTAAACACACACACACACACACACACAAATGCGTGTGAGTTCATGCACGACGGGCCTCTGAGATTGAGTGCTGTGGCTTCAGCTGCTTTTGATCATGTACTAAGACTGTCTCTGTGTTCTCTGCTTCCAGGGCCTGCAGGGAGACTCTGGGCCAAAGGGAGACCCTGGTCCTTATGGACAGAAAGGAACAAAAGTAAGATTTAAAAAAACAAAAACACACATGCTCTTAAAGATTTCAAATAGCCTCTTGTTCATCTGTAATAAGACATCGTGCGCTTGTTTCAGGGAGATCCTGGAAGAGACGGCGAACCAGGAAGGCCTGGAAACTACGGCCCACTGGGACCTCAGGTAAGTCCGCTCAAAGAGACGACAAGAGACAGAAGTGTAGCACACGAAGCAGGAAATATGACACGTGTACCTATCTGTGTTGTGACAGGGTGACCCGGGCCCTCGCGGAAACAACGGGGACAAAGGAGAGCGCGGTGATGATGTAAGCGACGTAGCCCCTTACAACGGCATAAAAACATCAACTTCTCTGATCTCCACCGGCTCGTCTAATATCCTACTGTCTGTGTGTGTTTCAGGGCGCACCGGGACCAGATGGAACTCGCGGCGAGAGAGTTAATACTGATTAATATTGACTTTGAATCCTTGTGTTTGTGTGTGACAGCTGCCAACGTATGTGTTGACATCTCTTAAAAAAAAAAAAATCTCTCGTAGGGAACAGTCGGAGAGAAGGGCGAGCAAGGTACCCGTGGAAACAGAGGTCCAAGAGGAGACCCGGTAAGTGATGATAGAGATGAGGAGGAGGGATGAAGAGTCGTCCCTCAGGGTCTGTTTGATTTTAAGCTACTCCTCCTCAGAAATTCATGGGAAACGCTGTTTGGCAGTCGTGTCGGGTCAACTGCAACCGCACTGGCCTTAATGGAAGACTGTTTTCATAAAGCGATTCCCCAAGTTCTCCTACTGATCAAACTTTCTTTCAAACTTGGCTCTGTGTTCTTCGCTTGTCTATTGTTGCCTTTAGCTTTACACATTTCTTTCTTCTTTTCCTTGCCAGGGGGAGCCAGGACCCCGTGGAGAGCAGGGGAGGGAGGGCTCAACCGGCCCCAACGGAGCCCCTGTAAGACACACTCAAATATAATCACACTTACACACACACACACACACACACACAGGAACTACAGCACAGTACCAGCGTCCGTTAGCCTGTTGTGTAGAGTTTAAAGAGGCGGCACAGTTGCACACTTCGAACCACCCACTTTCTATCTGGCAGCATCTCTTTTTTTCCCAGTCGGAGAGAAAATGCATCCTTCCTAGTGTGCATGGCCGTGAGAGTCCGTGCATGTGCATTCATATTTCATGGTGAGGGGGAGTACACTGGGCAGAAGCTCAAACAGAGGCGAACCTGGCTGCTGCCCCAGAGTGCTGCCCACTCCTCCATCTCCCCTCTCTCATTCTCAGTTGTTTTTTTTTGTTTTTTTACTCCTCCCGGGAACATCAGCGCTCACTCTTTCCCCTCTGACTCAGTTCTTCTCTCCGTCTGCCCGAGCCAAAGCCTCAGTATGGTTTTTCTTAATAAGTCACCAGGCAGCGTAATAATAATAATACGTTACAAGCATTAGTTGTGGTAACCTCCGTGATGTCAGAACTTTCAATGGTTCTTTTGTGCTTTCTGCAGCGCCTCCTCTCCTCATCAGAGCTGAATGAATAATAAAAACCAGAATAGTGCAGAAAACATGGAATAACTGACATGTTGGGCTTACCTCGTACACTCATGAAAGAACTGTTTTAGTCCAATAATGTGACTCATTAAACAAGCCACAGCATAGTGTATTGCATGTATACAGTACTTAACTGTAACACATGAGCAATGCTTTTGTAGTGCCATTTCTGGTCAGTGTTAACTTGAAATTGAAATGAAATCATTACGTCCAGCACAAAGATATGTTTGGGTTTTGGCAAACAGCTAGCCCCGAACAAATGCTCTAAATGAAAACTCTAAAACTTTCCTATTTACATACCCATCAATGCATGAAAGTGATTCGTTCCATTTCAATGGTGTGACTTCGCTTTAAGGACAAGACTGAGGTGCTGAATGCAGCAGCTGGACCCAGCTGTTGTTTGCCAGGAAATAGCACATTTTTTCCATTTCTATCAATTCTGTGTCAAATGCACAAGATAAAGTGAGAGAATCAGACGTCTTTGGAGGTTTAGAAGGAGTACTTTTCAACATTAACACTGAGCTGTTCGCGTTCAGTCCTTGTGCCAAACTCTGTCTCAGCCATAGTATAATAACACACTAAAAACGGCGTGAAACATCAACATCAACATCAGAACAGGCTAATGGGAGGCTGTACTTTTCTTTTCTTAAATTACTCAGGATTTGACGCTTAAAATCTGCCGATGAAGGGTGTTTGGTTTCCCACGCTGCTCCTCTCCACAGGGATTTTCTGCCAAATACCGTTAATGTGCACGTACAGAATTTCCATGATACAGAGCTGCTTTAAAATGGTCCATACATATATAAAAATAATTACTTCTGTAGCATCCGGTAGAGCTAACAGTGATCAAACCTGCAACTAATGCTTCAATAATCTTTAGCGATTATGCAGCTGTGTTGCCAGAGCTACAATGTTATATTCAACAGAGATGATGGCCAAATACATTCAAATGTATTAAAGCTATTCTTATCTTTCTGGCATGTTTACCCTTTTCTTTTGTAAACTTAAAATGCTCCTAATAAGCGTATGACACACTAAAATGTAAAAGAAATGCACCATGTGTTAAAAAATTAATCAATATTCAATTATCATATATTTCTGATAAAAGTCTGACCAATCATTTTATTCAGTCCGAGTAAAATTATTTGCAGAGCTTCCTGCCTGTCATCCGACGCTGCGTTTCTCTTGTGCTGCTCATGCTGCGTTCAAGTTCTATTGGTAATCCGAAGTTTCGGACCTCCGACTAGGTAAAGGGCACAGGAATGCCTGTGTAATACAGGCATTACAGTGCACTTTACCTAGTTTGAGGTCTGAAACTTCGGACTTCCCATGAGGCAGCATTTCTCTCTCAACGCACATGTCAGGGGAGGAGGGAGCGTCAGAGGTCAGGCTGGGGGGAGGAGGGTGGGACTTTGGAGGGAAGCGCTGAGTGCTCTCACTGAGACATGCAAGAAAGTTAAGAATTGCTTTTAGACTTTAAAGAGTCACGTAACAGGAGCTAGAAATCCCCATTTTTGACTTCCGGTGGTTTAATGTCTCGGTTTGCTGCAGTGATGCACAGATGTGCTCCAGGATGCCGTGACATCACTTTTGGGCGTGGTTACAGCGAATGTGTTCTGACCACCAGTGTGATCCAATGGTTTTTGAAACTGTCAAACCAGAGAGTGCAGTAAAACAGAATCAGCTTCGCATTAAGTAACTCTTTGGGGTTGAGACGATTCCAGGCTAGCTTCTGTTTCGCTCGCCAACAAACAAAGAGCTTCACAAGTTATAAGCCTACAGCAGAGTGCAAACAGAACACAATCAATAAAAGAAAACTGAACAATGTCCCAAAGGTGCAGCAGGACTTTGTCTCTGTGTTGTAGGTCGTGTAGATTCAAAATGGTGTCAGTTGCCAGTTTTCTTTTTTCTTTCAGCGTGTTTTATGTGCTTGTTTTTGTTGGAGAAGCGTTTTCAACGGCGCCTCATTAATGTTTTCCAGGGCGATGCTGGCAGGCCCGGGTCTCCTGGCTACAGAGGAGATGAAGGCGCACCTGGAGGAGAAGTGAGTCCAACACACACACACACACACGGATAATAAATGTGTACATAATACCTACAGACCCTGAAAACATATTTACTCAATCAGCTCCATACTATTTGTGACTCGATCACACAATTATCTGCCAAAGAGAGACGTTTTTTATCCGTGTTTTAATCAAACCTCTGTGCACCAATCAGGATTTAGAAATGTTTTGAATAACGATCTGATGACAGTCGGTGGGTTGTCTGGTCGCTGCTAATTATATCTGATCAAACAACGCCCAAACAGCAACTAAGTGCCCAAGTACTGAACGCTTTTTTCATGTTAAAGAGAACCAAGCTTCAGAGTTTTTGAGAGTTTAACCCTGCGGGAAAAAAATACCTGAGGATGCTTTTGAACTGTGATTGATGCATGCTATTTAAGTCGTTAATATTTAATGTTATGAAGAGAAATAACGAAGAGGAGATTACAGCGCCAACTGTAACACAACAGATTTAGCTCCAAAATCAACAAAACTGTGCAGTTCACTTTATCGGATGCATCAAGCAGCTGTTCCCGTCATAACTCATTTATATTTACAGGATCCACACAAACGATAACCTGTAACAGATTGCAGTAAATAATTGTTATGTAAACTGTTTAAAGGTTGCGACGTGTAGACTGTTTTTGTTCAAATACGCAATGTCTGGATAACATCCAAGTGTTTTCAACAAACACATGCCACATTTTTATTTTTAATCTCATCGTTTCTTTTATCTCCAAGGGACCTAAAGGGCCGAGAGGAATCAAAGGAGCTCCGGGAGACAGAGGGCTGATGGGGGAGAGGGTGAGTGTGGGAGAGACACATGTGTGCCATTCATCATATTCCCTGCCGCGAGGTATTTGTGTGTGTGTGTGTGTGTGTGGGTGTGTGTGTGTGTGTGTGTGTGTGTGTGTGTGTGTGTGTGTGTGTGTGTGTGTGTGTGTGTGTGTGTGTGTGTGTGTGTGTGTGTGTGTGTGTGTGTGTGTGTGTGTGTGTGTGTGTGTGTGTGTGTGTGTGTGTGTGTGTGTGTGTGTGTGTGTGTGTGTAGCAGATGGATCTGTAAGTGTCTCTCTTTTTTTATATCAGGGAGAAGATGGTAAGCCTGGGAATGGCACTGCAGGCTGTCATGGTTTCCAGGTGAGCGTTGATAGTCGATTAGTCGATTAGTTGTCAACTAACTGAGTAAAGTCAACTTAATTGTCCTTTTTTCCCACATGTGCAGATACAGAGTAATCAAACATTAGTTTCTCTCCGGTGCAATAAATAAAGAAAGAATATGCAGTATACAATAAATACATTCTAAATAGAGCAAACATTATCTTCAGTATGAGCAATATTCACCAATGTTTTTGATAGTTAAATGAGATTTTTAAGAGGAAAAAAGTCTATATTTTTACTTGAGATGTTTGAGGAAGTCATTTTGGGCTTTTGGAAACAGTGTTTGACATTTTTCACCATTTTGTGACATTTTAAAGAAACAAACAACTAACCGGATAATTTCAGTGGTGGAGGAACCACTAAGTTATTTTACTTAAGTAAAAATAACAATACTAATGTAGAAATACTCTGTTACAAGTAAACGTTCTGCATTCAAAGCTACAACAGTATTTGCATCAAAATGTACTTTAAGAAATAAAAGAACTCATTGGTTTTAATAAAGTGCTTGAAATGTAGATTATATAGATCGCCAAGCTTCTTACAGGTGACACATTTTGAAACGTGTTTTCCTTCCATTTGACGCCCTTATATAAAGAGCTGTCACCAAACATTATAGCACAGTAACGTCTTCTTTCATGTGCATTAATCAGTACAAACTGTACATAAACATGCCATTGACCGCAGCTGTAAGATGCTGGGAAAACTTTGCAATGCTTAGAAAGTGCTTATATTTGTGAATATTTAATATAATTAGATTATAGTTACTGTTGCATTAATAAGTTCATGACTGTGATGTTGCATTACAGTAAAAATGGAACACATTGACTTTTATATTGCTGGGTACCTTAATCTATAATAATATATAATCATGATCATGAGTTTATTTATATTTTGTATCAGTAATCTGAATTTGTAAAGTAACTAAAGTTTTGACATAAATGTAGTGGAGTGAAAAAATACAATATTTCCTCTGAAATGTAGTGGAGTAGAAGATTAAAGCAGCATAAAATGGAAAAACTCCAGTAAAGAAGCTCAAAATTAGACTTAAGTACAGCACTTGGGTAAATGTATCCACCCCCCCCCCCCCCCCTCCTCGCTGATAAATGAGAAAATAATCAACAGATTCATCGACAAATCATCGTGTAAGACACACTGTGCTCCCTGTAAATGTATATTCTGAACATTTATTTCTTTTTTAGGGTTATCCTGGGCCCCGTGGAGACGCTGGTGAGCCGGTACGTTACGTTTTTAATTTCTATTTTAACTTGGACTTTAAGTCGAGACTTACTTCACATTCACACGAACACTGAACACGAGCGTCCATGTTTGAAGTTCACTGCCAACCGTGTGAAATCGATTGTCGTGCTCATGCGCCCTCTTGACCTCTGACGTTTGCTGTGTGACCTTCAGGGTGGCAAGGGAACCCCTGGACCCAAAGGAGATGACGGAGACGCCGGCGATCCAGGCCCAGATGTGAGTCTGTCTGTCTTTTTTTTGCTCCGCGCTCTTGATCTCATTTTATCTTTTCCTCAGTCCTTTTCTTGGCAGAAAGCGCTGACAGGATGTGAGTCACAAGTCTCATCTTATAGGCGCCTTTACATATCTCTTTTTTTACTGGTCTCTTTTAAAACTTATAATAACAATAAATATATGATAATGTGTTATTTCTTTTTAATTTTTGGTTTAGTGCATTAGCCCTTCACATACTTTACTCTTTCACTCGCTCTCACACTCTCCTTCTGTTCTGCAGCTGGAAATGCTTTCAAAAGTGGATCTGAAAAGTGTGTGTGTGTCTTTGGGGAAGAGGGCTTTGAGCTGATGCAGCTGTGTATATGTCGTTGTCAAGGATACCAGGAAATGAGCAGAATGCACTGCATCACTCTTTTTGAGTATGTGTGTGTGTGTGTGTAACTGTACATGTGTGTGACCACCCGTTTTAACACTTTAACCCTCCGTTTTGATGTTTAAGGTCGTGTTTACGTTAAAATGATTGAATTTCTAAGGTTCACGTTTCACGGCGTAAACATTCCTGCACGTTTGTACTTTCGCCCATTCGTACATCAGTGCACGTTGACCTCTTCTCTTCGAGAGGAGTCACACGTCGTACGCTTTGGATTTACGGTGTCAGATCAGTTTACCACTCATCAAAAAACTAGAATGCTGCAGCACAGAGCCGGATTAGATGTGGCTCTCCGCGCAAATATAATTCACTCATTCTGCCACCGATGTTTACCTTTTCCATATTTTGCCGTTCCTTGAGCAGCGACAGGAAGCATCTCATAAACTCTGTAATTGATTCAACAGCTGTGTTAAAGGACTGTGAACTAGAGGAAACCGCTTACTTATTCATTCATCTTCAACCGCTTGTCCCTATCGGGGGTCGCGATCCCAGCTGACATCGGGCGTGAGGCGGGGTACACCGTGGACAGGACGCCAGTCTATCACAGGGTACATAGAAACAAACAGAGACAGACAACCATTCACACCTACGGGCAATTTAGAGTCATCAATAAACTTAACACGTGCATGTCTCCGGACTGTGGGAGGTAGCCAGAGAACCCCCATGCAGACATGGGGAGAACATGCAAACTTCCAGTCGGGGATTTGAACCAGGAACCCTCTTGCTGTGCGGGGACAGTGCTAACCACCACACCACCATTTCACCCCCTTTTAGCATGACTTAAAGTTTGTTTTTCTCCGTCGACTTATCTAGACTGGTTCTCTTACGGAAATACAAATCATCAACACCGCGCCCCAATCAGTCTATAATCTCGTGGTTACTTTGGAAAATGGTTCTCAGGAATGTAAAGTAAATGAGGCAAATCAGACAAAAGCTCCCATATGAGTGTTGCTATGTGTTTTGGGTGAATTATGTGTCATTTTGTTGCCAGCACTTTAACTAAAAAGAATAGTTTGACAATTTAGGAAATATGAGTTTTCACTTTCTCACCAAGAATCAGTTGTGAAGATTGAAAACACTCATATTGTTGCAGTCGGCTAGAAACCTTGTACGACAGTTTAAGGATCCAATGATGTTTCAAGATTTAGTCACAAGCTCTTTTTAATACTTTTTTATTGTTTAAAACCTTATAAAAATAATAAATATGTTAGATTAGCAGCTATAGTCAGCAGCTGGTTAGCTTAGCTTAGCATAAAGATTGGAAACCAGGGGTGACCAGTCAGCCTATAGCTCTGACGAAAACCTGCCTCCCTGCACCTGTCATATGTTGTTCACAGCGGGCGCGTAAATTTGCTTTGCTTTGCATCACTTGCACAAGTTTGTTTTCTTCAATTAAAACATTTCAACTTGTGCAGATGCGTGAATGTCGTGGATTTTTAGGAGTTGGCGTTACGTCACCGTAGACTGTATAAAAAATGGACGTAGCCTCTCCGTCGAGGTCCATTCTCTCAACTTTGTCCAATCGTACTTGCCTCTGGGAGTCGCCATCTTGTCAGTCTTTGACTCCGCCTCATTTCCTCTTACCAAAAAAGGGCATGTATGTGATGTTGGGGGGAGGGAGATACGTCCATCTGGCTGACGTTTACCTCCCAGGAGAAGTAAGGGCCCGGGGTTAGAGGTCACTCAAGAGGCCCTAATTATTCATAAACTTTAACCTCCAATAAAATAAAAACTAGCCTGGTACAAAAGAAAATTCACCCACCTCAGTGTTGTCATGGAGATATGACCTAAACATACAGACTAGAATGTTTCTTTGTACCAGGCCTTAAACAGGTTTAATTTTGCTGTGAAATCGGCCTGTTTAACAGGGGGGTCAATGAGAAACTGCTCTATTGTGCAAACTACTCCTACTGGACACTTGGATAACTGCAGTTTTGGCACTTCAGTATTGGATCAACCAGGAAGTCGCTGTGGTGGGGGCTTGGTGCAGAAATGCTGTGAGCAAACCATAAAGCTCACGAATTAAGACGTTTTTGATTCATGCAAAAGTTCAAATGAGTTGCACAGCCCAACCTCCAGAGCCTCTAGAAGTTCCCCGTCTCCGGTCTTTATGCTAAGCTATGCTAACGTGACATTACATGAGCCTGGTATCCGTCTTCTCATGTAACTCTCATCATGAAATAAGGGAATATCCCAAATGTCAAACTACTTCCTTTCACCAAATATAACTTATCCTCCCTCCGCTGCTGTTCCACTCGTCAGTCCATCACTGTCCATTATAAAAATACATCATCTCATTGGAAAAAATGAATCCATTACATTCCACTTATCCTCAAAGGCATTCATACAACTCTTTTTTTCCTCTTTTTAACGGTCTGTTATATCCGTCTCTCTCTGAACAGTCACTTGTTTGTTTCCACAAGTTTGACACTCGTCCATTCACGGTTTTGGACAGAGCAGCGGAAGAAACGGTTTGACCTGAAACTGGCCGACAACATGTTCAGAGAATCCAATGCCACCGGCTTCATTATGATCTTTGAGCGACAGGACTTCTAATTTAAATTGTTTGAATATTTTCACACTGTGCAGGCATGTACTTTGTTGCCTGAACTTTCTCTGGCCAGAGGGCAAGGGAGGGCGTGTCTCACAAGATAAAGGTGGAGACGGACCTCTTGACTTTTTCACCTTTCTAACTTTTTAGCTGAGACACACACACACACACACACACACACACACAGAGTTGCTGTCAGCCTTGAATAAGAACACACACACATGAACATATACACACACGGTTTCTATTACTCCGCATTTCGAACTTCAAACACTGTGATGTAAAGAACACGGGTCATATCCTCCACAGTTATACACACACACACACACACATACATGTCCTGACCTCATATTTGACGACACACAGCCAGATGTGACTGTTTGTCGTATCTTGTCAAAAATGTGTATATTATAATTCCAATTGTGTGTGTGTGTGTGTGTGTGTGTGTGTGGGTTGGTGGGTGTGTGTGTGTGTGTGTGTGTTAAAGCCAGGTGGTTGACATTACCTATTCTCTCTGTCCACTGTAAGTAGATGATTGTACAGCACCATCTCAGATGAAAGAGCAAGAAAAAAAAGTATTTATTGCGATTTGTGACTCTCCACGTCTCATTTCATGTCTGGAATATTGAGTCACAAGTAAGACAGATAGACTTCATCTCGCTACTACGTTTGCGTTTAAAAATGCTACGATAACGCCACGCGTCCACACTGCACACACTCCTAAAAGGCCCATTTAAGTTTGAAGATTTTAGTCTGTAGACCTTTAGAAACCATGACGCAGACACCCGCGCAGGTCTGTTATATCAGTTAAGTGGCTGACATACCTTTTGTGATTTCATCCTTCTTGTGTGGGTGCTACTCTTCCTTTTCCATGGTGTCTCCAGCGAAGGATAATGCTCCCGCTTCAGCTTACATTCACTTTGCAACAACTCCCAATCTGTTTTTTTTTATTGTTTTTATCGCCGTTACCACCTTGTACTCATGACTTTCAGTAAAAGTTCCACCTCATTGTCGGTCCAAGTAAAGAAATCTCTGTTCCTTTCGTCATTACTGTTCTTCCTCTGAAGTGTTTTCTGTCTTATTAATTGATAAATCGCAGGCTCCAAGGAAGTGCGCTGGACTTTAAAGCCGGTTTGACATAGTGGCCAAGGTCGTGTCTAGATGGTAACCCTAGATTTGCACATTTCCTGACCACCTTAACTAACCCTAACCATTCAATTTCAATGCTCAACCATAACAACCTAACCTTAACCCTCATGCAACACTTGCGAGACGTTCACGTGATGCCATTGGGTCGAAAAATACTTTTTCCCACTGACTTGGCGAAATAGATGTCTGTAAATCCGCGGATACATTTTTTTAGAGCATCACAAACCCCGTGAAATGACTGGCGAATTTGTTTTATTCGGCCCGATAATATTTATCAAGTCTAGAAGAGTCGCGCGATTAAATCATTTTAGAAGTTTGCCAGATCGATAAACCGAAAGTATCCGGCCCGACCTGCAGAAGTCTCTGGTGCGTCTGCTGTGTCGAGCACATAACGCGTTAGTAGCGTCGCTCATCCGGGTAATTTTAGCCGCGGAATTTGAACTTTTTTGGCTTCATGCGTCACTCAGCAGCTTTCATAGGAGTGAACGGGGCTCCACCTTGAACGTTGTATCCTGTTCTCGTAACCTGTTTGCGTTTCCTGTTTGCATGCCCAGGGTACGCAAATGGTGACGTAACACGCGTTTTCATGCATTTTAATATGATACGGAGCTAAAATGCTTGTGTGGACGGAGACTGGTTTTGTTTCAAAATGCAGATCTTATTTTAGATAGTGCTGGTTAGTTACCCTCCCCATCTCATCTCTGTCTGGCACAGGGGTGGGCAATTCTGGTCCTGGAGCGCCACTGTCCTGCATGTTTTAGGTTTCTCTGCTCTAACACGCCTGAGTCTAATGATTTGCTCGTTATCAAGCAGCTGAAGCTTGTCACAGTTTGATTATTGTTAGACTCAGGTGTGTTAGGGTAGGGAGAAACCTAAAACATGCAGGACAGTGGCTCTCCAGGACCAGAATTGCCTACCCCTGGTCTGGCATGTTGAGCTACAAATAAAACAGATTGAAAACTGTGCGGATAAAACTTTCAGTTAACGTTTTTTTTAGTTTTTTCTTTACTTTCCTCTTGAAGGGTCCAGTATTGACACATGAGTAAACACATTCTTGAAAACAGCCACTACGCTTCAATCTGCACATGTTTACAAGCCATTTTTTAAAAGCCGTTTCGTAACTTCATTATGCACCGTATCTGCTCCCAATTAGTCATTTTGCATCATTTTGAAATGATCTGCAGCTGTCTCCCCACTCCTCAAACCAAGATGCCCCACATGTCTTTACAGTTTCTGTGGAGACATTGAACTTAAAGATGGTGTAATTTGTCCTAAATTGATTTACAGTGTTTAAGCTCTTTATTCTCCACACTCGGACCGTCTAATCTCACAGCGATCAGCACAGGGTCAGAGTGCAGCAGCTGCAGGGCTTTGGCTGCTCTCTCTCTTCCCCAGCAGCTGCTCTGGTGTGACAGATAGCGAAGCAGACAGGACCAGACCTGGCCTCACTTAAGATTTGAAATGGATTCAGAGGCTTTTCTCAGACTGAATATTCCCTGTCAAAGTGCTGTGATATGTTGATTCCACGTCTGAAAATGTTCTGCGACCAATTGCAGCCTTTTAGAAATAAGTTTGAAATGCAGTCAAATCTTTTAATTAGTTTAATGTCCATGCACTACCACACAGGTAAACTTTTTATGGATGAGAAATATTCTGTGTAGTAACTTGGTAACTGCTAACCTGACTCTCGCCAGATGAATTTCGTTCCAGCATGACTCCGCCTAGAAAAGTGATTTTAGGTGGTTGAGCCGATCAGGACCGCCGGGCGGGGTTTTTATAGATGTGACGTAGCGGAGAAGTGACTGTTGTTATTAAGACAACAATGCCGGCTCACATAGAGGCACATCAATGCTGCTATTTCATCCGTGTCGTCCAATCTAGCCAATATTTCTTCTTCAGAGAACGGCTCTGAAGGCTTTTGTTGGTGGAAACCATGTTTTCGCCCTTCGCCCGACCAGGTTCGGCTTTTCCCTGCGTCGCTCTCATCAGTGTCACGGGTTGGTTTGAAGTAGCACATCAGTAAAGATGACGGACAAGTTGTTAATCCAATCATATGCAAGGATTTTTGATAAGGCAAATTACTTTGCTATGAAGCGATCCCATATATATGTGTGAAGCAAGGAGGAACTAAATTCATCTGGCGAGAGTCAGGTTAAGTAACTGCAGCCACTGGATGAATGCAGCTAATTTAATATTTTGAGTAATTTCCCAATTTATAAAACACACCTGCAAGACACAAAGCCACCGTCATTGTCATGAAAATGCAAATTACACCCAGACTGTGATTAACGTTTACAGGAGTGCACATTCATTTTTTTTTCGTTAAGAAAGTGTTTCCATCTTTCAGAAAGATACATTTATTAAAGATCCCCTCCAGACATCTATTAAGTCATGAACAAATAGTCTGCTTGTAATAATAACGTGGGTTTGATATGTTTTTTTTTTTATTCACAATAAAAAGTAATATTTCCAAAAACTACTCCTACCTCATTAAAAAATTCCATAATGTATGAATACCTTTGTTTTCCACTTCTTAAGTTTTTACTGCAAGACACAAAACGTCTCCTGCGTGCAACTGCGGCTTTAATTTTCCACATCACACTTATATATATACTGTATATGCATATGTGTGTGTGAATTAGTGGGGGAGGCTGTGGCTCAGAGGAGGAAGAGTGGGTTGTCCTCAATTCGAGAGATTGGCGGTTTGAATCCCAGCTCCCCTAGTCCGCATACAGAAATGTCCACTGCCATCTCTGTGAATGGGTGAACGTGACAAGTCGTGTGAAAGTGCCTTGAGTAGTCGGAAGACTAGAAAGGCGCTATAAAAGTACATTTACCATGAGTTCAATATTGGATCCAGGATGACTCCGACACTAGTTGTAAGGCCCGTCCCTTTTAAATCAGAATTTTCAATGAGCACAGAGAAACTATGAAAACTGCACGGATGTCATTCTGCACAGTGAAGCTCAAACAACTGCAGGAACAAGAAGAAACAATGTTTAGTGGAGAGGGACTTTCTGTAAAGAAATTCAATACAGGTTTGGGCCTCTCTCTCAATTTCCTTTAATCTTCTCTTTTCACAGAACAATCAACCAGGACCTGGAGGACCTAAAGGGGCCAAAGGTCACAGAGGACCCGAGGGCAACCCGGTAAGAAAACCACGGCGCCGATGAGCTGATTGTGTGTGTGTGTGTGTGTGTGTGTGTGTGTGTGTGTGTGTGTGTGTGTGTGTGTGTGTGTGTGTGTGTGTGTGTGTGTGTGTGTGTGTGTGTGTGTGTGTGTGTGTGTGTGTGTGTGTGTGTGTGTGTGAGTGTTTGAGTGTGTTGTAGGTTTGTCTACGTGTGTATGCAGGTTTAGACATTGCTCTCCACGCGTGCAAAGTAGACCCACAGAAAAAGAACGAGAGGAGAACGGACATTGAACAGTTTGCTGAGAGAAAATTGGCGTTTCATGTCAGTTGTCACGGTGCCAACAAACGTCAGTGAGGCTGTAAAGTGTGTCACGCACCCATGGTCTTTTTCGACACCGAGAGAAGTTTGTGGGGTGATCACCTTTTAACAGAGAAATCCTGAAGATTCGCTGGCAGCTAGACATGGCTCACACTGATTAGCTCGGGGCACAGCGCTGAACCTCTGCAGAAGCATGAGAACCTACCTAGACATAAAACAAAGCACCAACAACAACAAAAAAAGACTGTTTACAGTGCTACAAGCCTCTGCAGAAAGCTAGGTCCGTGTTGTGGGGTCATCCCTATGTTCCCCGGTCGCATAAGCCTCTGCCTCCGCTGATTTAATTTAGCATTTTGTTAGTGTTAGAGGTTACGGTAAGGGGTAGGGTTAGGGTCTACATCGGCCTATTTGTAGTGGAATTCAGCACTGATTGAGGAAAAAATAACAAACCGGGGAACATGGGACCCTTTCTGTGAAAAGTGAAGGGTCCGATGTTTCCCGGTTTGTATGTGACCAGGGAACATCAGACAGGGAGCGTACCGAGTACCGAGAACTGAACTCCAGTGAAGCTTGTAGCATTGCATTGTTTTTTAATAAACTCCGGGTTCGCTGACTACGCTGTTGGTGCTTTGTTTGTGTGTAGGGACAGTGTGGTGTGGTGATCAACAGAACAAGATTGTCCCGATGGCTTATTTGATGTATATTAATGCTGAAAAAGACAGTGGGTCCAATTTTGCCGGTGTTCCACTTTAAGGTTAGCAAATCTCACATCAAACTTCTTACAACAACATAAAAGATGGCGTCCCTTCGTGTGACTCACAGTGCGTTGGGAAGACTGCGTCATTACTTTTCCTTTTTCATCAACTGGTGAGTGAAGTGGAACTGGATCATGTGAAAAAGATGAAGCCTGGATCTTAATATAACACTGGACATGAAGACATGAGTCCTCAAGCTACCATCTCACACTTTCCCTACTTTCTTTCTGTCTCTCCTCCTCCTCCTCCTCCTCCTCCTCCTCCTCCCTTTTTTCCCTCTCTTCTTTCCACCCCTCCTCTGGCTTGTGTCTCTGCTGCATAGTTCTGTACGTACGGTTTGCGTCATGTGTTCTCGGGACAGTTTCTCTCGTCTACAATTAACGTCCGTCTCTCTCGCTTTCTCACTCTTGTCTGTGTGTGTGTCTGTGTGTGTGTGTGTGTGTGTGTGTGTGTGTGTGTGTGTGTGTGTGTGTGTGTGTGTGTGTGTGTGTGTCTGTCTGTCTGTCTGTGCGTGTGTGTCTGTGTGTGTGTGTGTGTCTGTGTGTGTGTGTGTGTGTGTCTGTGTGTGTGTGTGTGTGTGTGTGTGTGTGTGTGTGTGTGTGTGTGTGTGTGTGTGTGTGTGTGTGTGTGTGTGTGTCTGTGTGTGTCTGTGTGTGTCTGTGTGTGTGTGTCTGTGCACATGAAAGCTACGCTGGTGTGTTTGTCAGAGAAAAGAATTCTCTTAAACTGACTTTAATGTCCGTTAAAACAAAACAGATGGGTTTCTTTCTTGCAGCCGAGTGGGAAAACAACAACAACAAAATGCTGTGGAAATGAACTCTCAGAGCATTCACATGTTTGCAGAAAGATAGCAGCGCTCACAAATGTGTGGGTGCGGATGTGGGTTCAGTGACTGAGGGATTCTGGTTTGCAGCTGAAGGAGTGATGGTTTTTCCGAACAAGACTCTCCGTTTTTTTTATTTTTATTTATTCCAGTGAAACTAAAAAAGAGTCTGCCTGTATTTGCTCTGTCATCCTAAAGTAAAACCAGATTTTGTCTGGACAGTTTTTTACAAATAAACACATCTATCAGGCTGATGAATCACTTAGTCCCACTATCTTCTCACTCGTTCGCCCTTTTCTGTTCAGGGACCTCCCGGGCCTCCTGGACCAGCAGGAACTGATGTGAGTATAAAAAGAATTTACTCCCTTTAATCTTGAACCCTCGCCCTCATTTTCTCCACAGGACAGGTCGGACTTTTAATCCCCCCTTTGCGTCCGGGTTAGTTTTGACTCTGAAACCGACACCGTATGTTCAGTCCAAAAGCCACACATTCAATTTCCTGTACGCAAAAACCCCATAGCCTTCCTCACACCGGCCAGTCCTCCGAGTAAAATATCCCCATTGTCATGTTTTATTATTCATTCTGGAGCAGCTCGACACAGTCTAGAGCGCATAAAGTTATGTAATGTGACTTTAAAGTATACTGTAACACGCCATCCACGTCTCTCTGCAGGAATGTGAAATTCTGGATATCATCATGAAGCTCTGCTGTAAGTTAAACACTCTCAGGAATAAAAACCACATGTACACGTGAAACACTTTGACCTTTTCAACTCAGTGCGATGAAGAAACCTGAAGAATGTGAAGGTTAATTAATTTGTGTGTGTTTTTCCTCTCCGTCCTCCGCACGCTACAGCTTGTTGTGGTAAGTTTGCGCTCAGTCCGAGACAAAGTCATCATCGTAATTGTTTTATCGCACTCGGATGGTTTGTCGTGATTCTTTGTGATTGTGTTTCTGCGTGTGTCTCCAGAGTGTAAGTGCGCACCGATGGACCTGGCGTTCATCGTGGACAGCTCGGAGAGTATCGGTGCCACCAACTTTGCCCTCGCCAAAGATTTCATCGTCACAGTCGTAGACAGACTGATCAAAGACCAGCAACTCAAGGTAAAGTCGCATTTCACTTCACTGTGTGTCATATTTATCCGTCGTTGTACCGCCTCTGTTGCAGGGATGAGACGTTTACAGGTTAAATGATGCACCTGAGATGGTTATCACTACCGTTTTAAACATTTAAGGATCATTAAAACAGGTTTATTCAAGTAGTTTGTTATTTATTCTTTTATTTAGCTGTATTTTCATTATTGATATTATTATTTTAGGGGGAATTTCTAGATTAAATTATAGTTTTGATACTATAATATATCAATAACGAGATAATATATATATATATATATATATATATAGCTTCATGAAAGTGCAAGAAATTATAGTATATATTTGAACTTCTAAGGATATGTTAATTTATATATATAATAAAGAATAATAAATGAAAATGTTAATAATAATAATTATGACTAAGGAAGCTTAATTAAATTGATTTATGAAGAGGGATTGGGATTAGATAAGTGTACACTTCTTCTCGCTCCTTTTCATGTTATTTTCAACAGCAAATCCTCCATGTGTGAAATGTAACATCATCATTTTCTGTTTTATTTTACATGTTCGAAAAAAATTTCAATCAATCAACTATGATTGATTACTGCATTTTGAGAAAACACTCATGGTAAATACTAGGAAATCAGCCAAAGTCAGCAAGTCTCTAAGGCGCAGCAACGAGGGTTTGATTTGTGTCGATGGCCGAAGGCAGTGACAGATTTTTTTAGCATTTAAAGAAAGTCTAAGTCTGAAGTGTGGACGTATTTTAGTTTTTATTAGTGCGGAAGATGGTCACCCTTTAATCTTTATGCAAATTCATTGTATTTGTGTTTATAAAACTTGGTGTTTACCAGTACTTTTTTTAACATTTTCAGCACATTTTCATTTTCAGTAACACCCTGATATCACTGATTACCGTGATCATTTTGGTCGATATAATCATGATGTGAAATGTTCACACCTTTTTAACTCTGCTCTGTTGGAGAACTGGCACGTGACCCTTTGTGGATCGTGTTTGTTTGTTCAAAATGACACCGAAAATGTTGAGAAATCCATTTTCATGGAAGTTAAGTGGCCTGAGAGGAGACCTCAAAATAGAAAGTGTGACTAAACGTATTGTTTGGGTTTTTGGAACTCACTTTTATGTCTCTCCAGTGACTCTCCTCTTCCACTTTGGATGTAATTAGTCAGGATGGGTGGGGACGCAGAAATGTTGACAGAGGAAAACACATGCTTACAGACATAACACACACATTCTCAGACCAAAACACACGGTCACCATGCAGTGCTTTTTCCTTTCCAGTTTGCAGGTAATGAGTCCGGGTTGAGTGTGGTCCAGTACAGTGGATCGCAAGCCCAAGAAGTTGTCCGACTGGGCAGCAACATCGCCAGCCTCACCGCATTTAAACAGTGAGTTCATGAAACCAGAGCCCTGCCTGCTACATTTTCTCCTCTGGCTTCCTCTCCACAAGTTGCTTATTTGCCAACTCGGTGTTTTTTTTAATTTTCAACAGTGTCGTCTCTTATTTGCTGTTTTATTAAGAGTGAGGAGATTAATTATAATATCATCTCTTTGCATCTAATTCAGAATCTGCCCCCCCAGAAAGTGGACGCAGTTAGTCTGGCTCTGTCAAAAGTGCATCGCAACGTCTTCTTATTCACACATTTGTGTAGTTTAAAAGAAAGTTACACATTTTGGGAAACAAACAAATTGGCCTTTCCTCAAAGAATCACAAGAGAAGATTTTAAAAAATGTCTTCGCCTGTTTATGTGATAGTGTAACTACGGCGGAGCCCAGCTAGCCTGGTCTCTTTAAAAAGGAATAACTATAATATTGGATCTTGTTTATTTAATCTGTCAACAAACTGAAAAAAATGCTGTTAGGGGGAGGAACTACTGTTGGATGCATGAACAGATTCAACGAATGAGATGCAGCTTGTGTGGGAAAAAAAAGGCTAAAATATATCGAACAAGCTCAGTTTTAAAAAATACCCATGTATGTGTGGACAAGGCCTCAATGTGGGTCAACAACTGTTTCACACTTTAAATGCGAAATGCTAACAAAACGCTACTTGGAAATAAGAATTTCAAACTGACCTAACTGTTCGCCCTGCTCCCAATGTTTGCACTGAGCTCGGCTAAAACACAACCCAGACTCTTATTTGCATGTTGGAGTCTTTTTTAATTTCCTGAAAAAGCCATTGATTTGATTGTGTGTGTGTGTGTGTGTGTGTGTGTGTGTGTGTGTGTGTGTGTGTGTGTGTGTGTGTGTGTGTGTGTGTGTGTGTGTGTGTGTGTGTGTGTGTGTGTGTGTGTGTGTGTGTGTGTGTGTGTGTGTGTGTGTGTGTGTGTGTGTGTGTGTGTGTGTGTGTGTGCAGGGCAGTGAGAGACTTGAACTGGCTGGCTGAGGCCACGTACACAGGCGAGGCCCTTGAATTTGCCCTGCAGAACACAATCAAACTGATGACACACGAGAACAAAATCGTCATCGTTCTCACAGACGGACGTTCTGATATTTCCAGGGACAAAGTTCCCCTCAACATACTCTGTGGTAAAGACCTGCGGGTGAGTGCATTACGCCTAGATAGACACGTTTAAGCGTCCGTGCTGTACCCGTAGACCCTTTAATTGAAATACAGAAGTACCCACTAAACTTAAAAACCTGGTTGCTCCTCTTCAGGTGGGCGGTTTAGGAGTGAAGGACTACTCAGGCCGTGAGCCAAACAACGAGCAGCTTGGGGAATTGGTTTGTAAGGTCGACCCCAAACCAGGCTTTTCCTTTGTCCTGGACAACTACGCAGAGCTGCTGGACGACTCTTTCCTCCAGAACCTCACGTCCAAAATCTGTCAAGGTAAACACACACACACAGACACACACACACACACACACACAGACACACACACACAGACACACACACACACACACACACACACACACACACACACACACACACACACACACACACACACACACACACACACACACACACACACACACACACATCAAGTAAATATTTTGTACCATTCTTAAATAAAGGGACTTATTAACCTCTGTTGTTCTCTCCTTGTTCTCAGATAAGAAGTGCCCAGACTACAAATGTCCCAGTAAGTCTGTTTTTATTTTTCAATGTTTCAACAAACAAACCAACAATTTAAACCTGTGAAACAGTCTAGAGGATTGAAAATTGTATAAATATTATTTGGCCCGTGTTGCACATTGGATTCTCTCTGTTCTGTTTGTACGGCTGTTGATCTGATGAACTGTGCCTGTGTTTGTTGCAGTCTCTTTCTCTGAGAGTTCTGATATTTTGATGATGATGGACAGCTCGGCCAGCGTCGGCCAGAAGCACTTCGAAACCACCAAGACCTTTGTGCGCCGCTTGGCCGACCGTTTCCTGTCTGCCGAGAGGAAGAGAGGCGCCTTTGTCAAAGTGGGTCTGGGCCAGTACAGCCGAAGCGCCCGCATGGAGCAGTCGCCAACTACCAATTTGACCCTGCTGTCTCAACGCGCTGAAGAGGCGGTCTTCCAAAACGACGGCACCAACGTGTTAGAGGCCATGGATTTCGCCATTAAGAATTTACGCGGCCGCGGGGACGCATCGGGAGGCAGGAAGAAGCTGCTGCTGTTCTCTGACGGCAGGTCTCAGGCCGTCACTGAGGCCCTGCTGGATAAGCGTGTTCGTGAGGTGTCGGACGCCGGGGTGGAGATGTTTGTCATCGCCGTCGGCAGCCAAGTCAATGAGGCCAACCTGCGCACACTGGTGAGCAAGGGGCGACGGGACGACATCGCCTACGCTCAGCGCCACCTGTTCCGCGTCCCGGACTACGCCTCACTGCTCCGCGGGGTCTTCCACCAAACGGTCTCCCGCAGGGTGTCCATGCCATGAGGGCAGGGCCTCGAACAACAGGACCAACACGCTTTAGATTTTTAGTCCCAATATGAATATTCAGTCTCACTCATTTACAATACACTGTGTTCGAGTACAAAAAAAAAAAGTAATGTCACAAAATGGCGAATGATTGTGTGGCAGACAAATGGAAATGTCTTAATGAAATTAATTGGTTTTTTTACCCTGAGTTGAGCCTTCAAGGCAGATTGTCTCAGGCTGTGTACAAGTTCCACCTCTTATGGTGGCATCGTGAGACTTGAACCTAAGTGATGGTGCTAACCTAAATAATTTGAGAGTTTAAGAGCGCGTGGTGACGGTACGCAACTTGGAGACACTGCCTAGCAAGCAAAGTTCAGAGGGAAAAAGTCCCACTTTAAAAGGGGTTGCTTCAGTCCTGGAGAGCCATCAGTAATGGCCGCAATGAAACTACATTTCTAGCTTTTAAAATGCATTGAGCTGATTTCTTCTCAGGTATTCTGTTTCCCTGCATCACTTTCAGCAAGTGAAAGCCTCTGAAAATGGCTCATCAAGGCCGCGCCCTCCTGTCTCTCCAGGACTGGAGCTCCTGCCGTTCGAAGGATTTGTGTTTAGGGTTTAATGTGGACTCATTTCCGTAGCTCTTACCACTCTTTCAAGTGGTGTCGGATTTGCTTCTTTGTACCTAAATGATTGTTAACGTGGAAGGCTGGTGCATGATTGGCCAGTCAACTTCATTTTAGTTTGTTTTTTTTAAAAGCATGTTGAAAAGGTCAGTTGGAAAGACTTTGACCCGATGACAAACTCACACCCGACATCACTTGAAAGATTAGATCATCAAACCGACAGAGAAAACAGGGACGTGACATCAGTCAAACCCATCAGCACATCACCTGGTACCAATGAGGACACGACAGCTGGACTCAACATGTATGATTCTGCCCGAGTGTGTGTGTATGTGAGTGGCTTGTGTGTGTGTGTACATCATGGTAATATTTCATGTGTAGCCTTGACTGTGACTGTTACATAAACAGGTCACTGGTTCAAATCACAGAATGATAAAAACCTGTTCTTGTCTGTGCAGCGGAGAGGCCTCTGTCAAACACACACACACACACACACACACACACACACACACACCTTGTTGCTCCATCAGTGAGGTAGGAAAACATCTGTCAAGGTTGAAGGCTGGAAAAGAAACCTAATGGGACCGTGAGCCCCTCACACCCACATGCACACAGAAAACAGTGTGTTCCCTTTTAGATCCCCTCAGCTGTAAGTTTCACACCTTCAGATTTGTTTTCAGTGGCCCAGAGCTGTTGTTGTTGTTGTTGTTGTTATTATCTGTGGTGCTATTAGTCTTAGTGTATCAGCCTCTACCCATGTTGTTAAAGAAGATATTTTTTACCTGGGGATTAAAAACCTCAGTCGTGTTGTAAGAGCTCCTTCAATAAAGGTTGCTACACCAAAGTGTCTCAGCTCAGGTTTTGTCCTCACACACACACACACACACACACACACACACGCACACGCACACGCACACACACACGAACACACACACGAACACACACACACACACACACACACACACACACACACACACACACACACACACACACAATAGGATACTAAGACGCATTTCATATATTCATGCCTTAAAGTGTAATTCCTGCGCAAATTCATACCATGGTCTTTATCGGCACTTACATACATCAAATAAACCATCGATACAGTTTTTTCCGTGTAACAACTATTAACGGAGAGTCGCTAACAGCCGTACGTGGCTAACACTGATTAGCTCGGGGCAGTGCAGTGAAGGCATTAAAACGTCTTTTTTAACCACCAATACTGCTCAAAATAACACCAAACCTCTGCAGCAGCATGAGAAGAGTCCCTACACATAAAATTAAGCACCAACAACGTAGTTAGTGAACCCAGAGTTTATTAAAAGAATGTTTTAAAGACCTACCTACTGGCCCAGGTACCAGCTCCTCTCATAGTAAAGTCCATTCAAGTCGATTACCAAAGTCAATGCAAAAGGAAGGAGCCCATTGGTGCTTCGTTTTTTGTGTAGGGACTCTTATGCTACTGCAGAGGTTTGCTGTTATTTTGAGCAGTATTAGTGGTTAAAAAAGACGTTTTAATGCCTTCACTGCACTGCCCCGAGCTAATCAGTGTTAGCCACTTCTGGCTGTTAGCAACTCTATTTCTCCATTAATAGTTGTTACACGAAACAAACTGTCTCGATGGTTTATTTGATGTATGTAAGTGCCGAAAAAGACCCTGGGATGATTTTGCGCCAGAATTACACTTTAATATACCTCTGAAGATCTTCCTCCAAAGATTCACTGGAGGATAACCCACTCTTACCTCAAAGACGAATATTTTGATCTTAGCTCAATAGCGACATGGTTAAAGATGGCAACAATGTAAAAAATTCCCAACAGTCCATCATCAGCCCAGCAACTGTAGAATCATGATATATTTGCCAGGTGTGTGTGCGGCGGCGGAGGTGACCCCCAGCTGGGAGATGTGTTTGAAACTAACATTTAATGGAGTGTAGAGGAAAGAATCTGTCTGTATGTGCACACGTGTTTGTGTTTTTGAGTGATGCTGCAGTTTTGTACTTTTCTTCTTTTTGGGCCTGCCTGCGGTGAATGGTCTGTTTCTCATCTTAGGTCTGTGAAGGCTTGTGTTTCATAAGAGCCAAGATCACAACATTGCTGATCAGAAAGGCGGAGAGAAGTTTAGCTTATTGGAATAGACGCAAATTCACACGCCACGCCTGCTGTGTGAGACTTTTGTTGCTTTGATGCCTACTAAAGCAAGCAGCAATATTCTTTTCTGAGTGATTCAGATTGTCTTAGTTTGTGTTCAGAGATACTGCACTCAAGGACAGATGATGAGATCAAGCATGGTGTTAGCCGCTCTCCTCTGCTTGACCACGTGGATGAGCGTGGTCCACGCAAGTGAGTACTGCAAAAAAAAGTTTTTTGATCGAGTGTTGAGTGTTTGGCACAGTATAATTAAGGGTCCTAATCTTTCCTTCTGTATGTCTGTCTTCAGCCTCTAACCAGATGAGCGGTTGGTGTCTCCAGGTCTCTAGAAGAACCATCGCACTTAGATATATTCAGGACTACACAATTCAGACTGTAGGCATCTGTCCGATCACAGCCACTACGGCTGTGATCGGACGGCTGTGATTTGCACGGGTAAGTAGTCCGGCAAATTCACACTGTACAGAACAGGTCATATATCAATTTAGAACAAATATCCACATGTGCTCACAAATATTTACAATACATGTTTAAATGGTGGGTTCAACCAAACCGGATCACTGGAAAATTATATTCATTATATTAACGTCTCTTTTCAGAAAGTGTCCCCATCATCTGGCGACAGTTTTCATTCCAACAACTTTATTCTGGGAATGAGTCACTTTGAAAACGGTTCACAGCGAGAACTGATCCAGAGTAACAGGGAGCTTTCTGCAAAGAAATGCTGCTGTTGATTTCTTTTGTTTTTCAGCGCAGTTGGCTTCCAAACCCTTGTTGAACTATCTGCATGGCTAGAATCCACTAAAGATAAGTGTGAAAACACGATTTTGTTACCATGCCAATAACAGATCACGATCAATTACAGGTTTCAGGTGAAGCGTGGCAAGACGATTTGCATCGACCCAAACAGTGTCTGGGTAAGATACGCCATTCTGAAGGTGGATGTGGAGAAAAATAAAACAGCCATTGCAACAGAAGGGACAGAATGAAGAAAAATAAAAAAAACTCATCACAGCAGAAATTCAGAGATGGAAGAAAACTCCAGAGGAATGAGTCCAAGCGATGGAGGAAGGAGCAGAGAAAACATTACTTCTCCCTGCTATATTATATAATATAAATAACATATTGCATGAATATAAAACCAACCTGAAACAAAAAAGACCTTTGTATGATCTTGTATCTATGATTAAATATGCAATATATATTTTAATATATGTTGATCATAGCTTAAATGTGCATATGTTGATCAAACAACCATATATTTGGACTTTTCCAGCCAATTGTCAATAAAGTCGTTTTTCAGCATGATTTGTGTTTGTTTTTTAACAAACAAATGGAACATAATGATAATAATAATAGAGTTAAACAGAACTGTTATGTTGTAGTATGATGACAGGTGCAAATAACACATTTACATGAAGGAAACCAGCATGCAGCTAAAGAGCGGTAACACATTTAGACACCGATGAACGGCATTGATGCAGCTTGTATGTACAACGATGAGGTGTAAACACCTTAGTTGCATTAGTAGGTACAACAACATGAACATTTGGCAAACGATGAGGTGGAACACCAATCTCAACTGCAACACACAAACAATCAATAAATACATTTGTGAAAATACCACGTGTGTCTATCTAACCTGTGTACTAATACATGCAACTGTACGCGTCGTACTGCAATTTTAGTGTAGTTTTATGACACAGGTCTGTTGAGATGTGTTGCAAATTACCCTCTAGAAAGGGTCAAACGGCAGGAAATAAAGATGCAATGTCCAGGCAGCTTCCATGTTACTATGATCTCATTTTAAATGGTCTGATGTCTTAATTACAATATTAAGGGATGGGATAATGTGATGCCCTACTCATTCTCTATTATGTCTTAAGTTGTTCCAGCAATTTTGGGGGGTTGATACCATTTGTTACACAGATTTGGGGTTAAACGTGACCTTTTCTTGTTTTACAATTCAAGAGTTACTTCGATATTATTCTAACATGATGCGTTGACCAATGTGACAATGGTATCACAATACCAAACAAAATCTACACCTGACAGTCGATATTTTCCTCCCATCACCAGAATAGCAACCCTCTTAGACTTGGATGATCCTTTTTTCATTGTGCCCATTTTCTTCAGTATTTCAGCATTGTCGTTGTGAACTTGTTAGCATTTAGCTCAAAGCACCACTGCACACAATTACAGCCTCTAAGTCTTGTTTATTATCCTCAATAACATTTATTCACCAACTCTGTTGCTGATCTGGGGGGTCATCCCTATGTTCCCGGTCACATAAGCTTCTGCCTTCGCTGATTTAATTCAGCATTTTGTCAGGGTTAGGGGTTAAGGTTAGGGTCAGTGTTAGGGGGTAGTGTTAGGGTCTACAAAGGCCTATTTGCCGGGGAACTCGGTACTAATTGTGGAAAATAACAGACCAGGTAACATCGCACCCTTTTATAAGAAAAGGGTGCGATGTTATCCGGTCCCCAGTCACATACTGTACAGAGCGGGGAATATAGGTCCCTGGAACCTTTATTCAGTTTTTCAGTTGTAAACAGGTCTAGATTTTGCAGACTCACTCAGTTTTGACCTACTGTATTTCCTGCAACTTCTTAGCTATCCTTGCAACTTGTTTATCGGTATATTGGGCCACCACTTTTGTCCAAAGAGTGAAATATGTTCTAATATTCCCTAAGTTTAGGAAGAATTTCTTTAGAAATGAAGATAATCCATATCGTTCAGCAAAGCAGGGAACATAGGACGCAAGGAACATAGGTACGCTCCTGATCTGGGATGCAGTTTCGCTGCTCATTGGCCTCCTGTGACTCCAACGACTGTTGTTAAGACTCAATAAAGCACTAATGAAGTCGAAACCTACTTCCCACCAACGACTGTCACATTAACGACAGTCGTTGGCTCTTGGAGCACAAAGGGTTCCAGTGACATCATCGGCCTTGTGAGAGGTTAAATACCTGTAGTTGGACCAGTCCCAGCCTGGTCCTGGTCCAGTCCCAGCCTGGTCCTGGTCCAGTCCCAGCCTGGTCCTGGTCCTGGTCAGATGCGTACATGAACTGATGAAGCCTCTTGGATGAGAGGTGAAGCGTCTTCCGAGACAAATAATCAAGTCCAGTTGCTTTTGACTGAAATTGTTTTGGGGATATCGATGACCTGGACAAATGAGAACATTCACAGGCTTATGATTCAGCAGTTACTTTAGTTTACTTGAAAAGAAACACTAACTTCTACAGTCAAATGATAAAATAGCCGCTTAAATTGAAGCAGCAGTGAGCCTCACTTGGCACCAGATCTGTGCAATCTTCCTTCATTTATAAAGGCTTTGGGCATGGTTATTGCTGTTTTCCCACACTCTGGGCCCTTGGCATGGAGCAATCCCAAGTGGCAACCTCAAGGGCTGAAAAATGAAGCCAACCCTAAGTGCCAAAAACCGCAGTTCCTCGAATGGTCACCTGGCTCCGAAAGAGAGTCAATCCTACAGAGCCCCATGTTTTTCTCCCAGGTTTGAGGTCCCTGATGATGGGGGCAGTGTTGGGGATCTCCTCGTGAAGTCCACTGTTATCACCACAATTTTGAGGGGTTGTTCTTACTGCACCAGAGGGCCAGCTGTTCATCCTCCCATCTGTGTGCAGACTAATCACCATCCCAGATGAGGCTGAAGAAGCGCTGTTTCTGCAGATTTCATGAGTCTAACAGACACTCTCCTGAGGTACAGTGGATGGTGAAGAGGGAGAGGAGCAGAGGGAGAAGCGTTCATCTCTGGGGTCCAGGTGCTGGATGTGATTTCCCCCAGCTTCACCTGCTGTCTCTGGTCTGTCAGGATGTTTGTGATCCTGGACAGTGAGATGGATGAGTTTTGGTGTGAAGGATTTCTGGGATGACGGTGTTGAATCTTGAGCTAAAGTCCACAAACAGAATCACTGCGTATGTCCCTGTCTGGGGGTTTTATAGGATTTAGTGCAGTCCCAAGTTGACTGCATCATCCACTGAGCTGTTTGCTCAAACTGCAGGGAGGGTCCTGTGGCGTCCTCCAGGTGGATGAACACCAGTCTCTCCAAGGATTTCATAACCACAGATGTCAGGGCAACAGGCCTGCAGTCTTCTGGACTGTATCACTGATGTAAAACAGTGGCTGGCTCTGAACTTTTTGCACCTGAACAACAGCAAAACCAAATGTATTTTGTTTGGCATGCCATCTACAGGTATGTCATATGTTTCAATTACAAACTCTGGGACTCTGGCGCCCTTGTTTAAACCACATGTAAAGAATCTTGGGGTAACATTTGACAGCGGGCTCAGATCCGATTTTCAAATCGAAGATTTTTACAGCTGCGTCTCCTTCCAAAGTGAAGCCTTTTTTAAGTCAGCAGGACTTCGAGAAGGTGATCCACGCTTTCATTATTTTAAGACTGGATTATTGCAATGCACTTCATGTTGGCCACAGCCAGTCTTTAATTTCGCATCTCCAACTTGTTAAAAACACTGCTGCACAATTTTTAAGAGGCACGTCCAGGCGTGAACACATTGCCCCCGTGCTGTCGCCGCTCCACTGACTTCCAGTTCGTTTTAGAATTGATTTTAAACTTTTAGCGTTTGTTTTTTAACACCATTAATGGCCTGGCTCCCTCCTACCTGTCCGCGATCATGGCAGGGCCTCCGTTCTTCTGGCCAGCTCCTGTTAGAGGTCCAAAGGTCAAGATTCAAACAGGGCGATTGTTCTTTTGCTGTCACAGCTCCCTGTGGAACAGACTGCCCCCTGACATTCGCAGCACTACTGACCTCAGCCTTTATAAATCTAAGCTGAAGACACTTTTTTAGATTGGCCTTTAACTCTGACTAGGTTAGTCCTGCTCTCAGGTGTATTTATTTTTGCCTGTTTTTTACTTGATATACTTTAGACGGCCTTTAACACCCTGCAGAGCAAGAATCGATTTTCTTGTGTTTCCTTGCAGCACTGTAACACTTTCTTGCGTTTTTATGTATTATTTTATTGCTTTCATGTATAGCACTTTGGGTACCATCTGACTATTGTAAAGTGCTATACAAATAAAAATAATTGATTGATTTACTCTTGGAGGGTTTCTCGGGGACCGGGATGATTGAGGAGCATTTAAAGCTGAAGGTGACTTCCCACAGCTCCAGTGAACTGTTGAAGAGCTGCAGACTTTCAATCAGGAGAAACACCATCTGGGTCTGAAGTCTTTCTGTCTGTGATACACATCCTCCTAGTGTTGTCAAAAAAAAGCTACTGGATGCAGCAGAGCGACAGAGTAGTAGGCACGCTCTCCTTAGTACAAGTCCCAAGACGCATCCACTGTGTCAGCAAGTATCTGCCTGCTAAGGTGCCCTTGAGCAATGCATCTCTACCAGCAACTGTGCTGCAGCCTGACCTCTGACCTTCCCGTTGAAGAGAGGCATGAAGGCAAAAATGAAGTCTTCACTTCAAACAACTTATTGTTGTATCCTGTTCTTCAGAAGGAGGTAGAAAATACACAGCACATGAACAGGCAAATGTCTCAATGAGACACATGTTTTATATTAAACCGTTGCACTCAGTCTGCAGCAGTCTTTCACTGGAACTCTATGTGTGAGTTACTTTCCTGTTTTTGGTCTGGATTTTGAGCAACGGTTTTGATCTTCGCTGCGTGCATTCTGGTGTTGTGTGTCTGTGTGCATGTGTCCGTACATGTGCTGTACATGTTCACACTGTTTGATACATCTCTTCCTGTGTGAAAGTCATTTTTGATGATCTTGAGCCAAAACTGCACTTATCAGTGCATTCCACAGAGCCTCTGTGTGTGTGTGTGTGTGTGTGTGTGCGAGTGTTTGTTTGTTTGTGTGCATGTCCATGGGTGTGCCCTCTTGTATAGTGATGCATATTTCTGTGCATGATTTACAGCATGTGTGCATGTATATCTATGTGGATTGTGCTGTGTGTTGTGTGTGTATAAGGGGCCGTTCCTTAGAAATTTGTCTTGGCACCTCTGTAGTTTTTCTGAGACCCAATTTCCTCCCTTCTTTTTTCAGAAGTCCTAACGATTGGACCTCTCACTACCATCTTTCTCTCAGACCTCACCACAACCTTTTCCCCCCAAAATTCACCAGTAGTGACACAAGTTTCACACACGGACTTTACCGTACGTTTTCATGATGTGTGCACGACCTTTTCTTGTGTGTGTGTGTGTGTGTGTGTGTGTGTGTGTGTGTGTGTGTGTGTGTGTGTGTGTGTGTGTGTGTGTGTGTGTGTGTGTGTGTGTTCACGATGCACTGGGGTAACGACTCCCAGCTGCCTCGTCTGAACAGAAAACACATCTGGAGGAAAGGAGGTGAAAAGATTCCAAGAAGAAGCAAAGGGAAAAGAGGAGTACATGTTAACTTATCATACGTTTAATGTAATATCTTGTTTGTTTATTCTTTAATATAGCATTTCAGAATCAGGAGCTGCAGTGGAAAACATCTGGCAGAACTGTATGACTCTCATCTTACGTACAGAGACAGACGGATCTGTGCATGCTGCAGGTAGCATGAACATGAATCTGCTGTTTGACTGTGGGGATTAGTTCCTTTGCGTGCATATGCTTGTTTTGCCTTTTTTTTGTTTTTTATTGTCTTGTGTCTTTATGCATGTTTGCAGATGAAGTGAATTGAGTCGTCTCCCCTGTGAGTTTTCTGTGCAACAGGGAGAGAAAAGCGATGGGAGAGTTTTTTGCTGTTTAAGATTCTGGAACTGATTATGCAGAAATCCCCCCAGACAGAAACGCTCTTTCAGTCCATGTGAAAGAAATAGAGAAAAAAATTAAAGAGAGAGAGGGAGACAGAAAGAGAGAGAGAGAGAGAGAGAGAGAGAGAGAGAGAGAGAGAGAGAGAGAGAGAGAGAGAGAGAGAGAGAGAGAGGCAGACTGGTTTACTCTTATTTGGAAGGGAGGTCATTCCTATTCTATGAGTCACACTTTTAAGAGAGACCAGAACCCCCCTTCTCCATCACACACACACACACACACACACTGCTTCACTCCTTTCTTCTTCTTCTCTTTTTAAGGAAAAACTCGTCCCGGGCCAAGACAGAGAGAACAGCTTCAGAGAGTAATAACTCTGGTCAGCAGCTGCCTTTCTCCTCCTCCTCTTCTCCTTTTCTCAGCACTTGACAAAATGCTGACTGTTGTCTCATCTTTAACCGCCTCCACGCCACTATACCTTCAGATAGAGGTCAATTTAGTCTGAATATATATACACAACATATAATCCAAGTGTAGATCAAACTTTTATCAAAGCCCCTTGGATGTGATATTCCTAAAGATTCACGTCCGCACCTGTCTTACTCAGTCGACCCTTCATCCCCTTTTCCAAACTGATCGCCTCTCATGTAACGGATGTCGAAGCCTGTTCCTGCGGTGTCCTGGATAACACATTAGTGGCAGCGTTACTGGTTAATGCAGTGGCTCAGCTCTGCAGGCCACATCAGAGATTTCAAGCAAATTGGGCATTACTTGCAAGTGTTTCTGCAGCCGACACATGATCAGCAACAAGGACATGACATGAAATATGCTCTCCACTACATGTAACAGTCTGTGCAGATGTGTACATACATGGTAAACCCTCTCACGAGAGACCTCCCACCGTGTCCACCAACACTAATACATACAAATAGGCAAACTGGCGGCTGAAGCACCTACATGTGTATAAACAGGGTGAGCAGACTCATGAGCAGTCTGTTAGTGTTTATATCGAGTATAAACTCCTCTCACTCGGCCTACTAATTGTAACCAGACCACCACTACCAGCGAGGTCCATTTGTGTGTGTGTGTGTGTTTATGAGTATGGCGGGGTTAAGTCTACTCTTTATCCTGTTCTATTTGAAACGGACTCACCACATGGATGAGATTAACTGTGAAAACCACCTGAATGCTCTATCTGTGGGACAGGAAAGTCTCCTCCGGGTGCCCCATGTGTTCAGCCGAGGGCCACAAACAAACAATTATCATATCTCCAGAATGCACATTACAGTCTGTGGAGTTTAAGGTATTTTCAGGGGGGGGGGGGGGGGGGGGGGTCTGTAAACACTACAGCTGCACTTCGGCATCTTCTTCTACTTGTTCAGTAAGAGCAGTGATACTGCGGGTACGCGCGCGCGCTCACACGGCTTGCTGCGGAGCCATGGCGCCTCCAAGCGGACAGCGGTGGACACTGGGGCGCGTCATGCGCGTACAGGAGGAGGGATCAGAGCTCGGCGCTGGGGCTGGACCGGGACAGGAGAGCGAACGGACGGCTCTTCTGCGGGAAGTGAACGCGCATCCAGGGCTTTATTTCCATTTTTCTACCTCCACTATCTTCCCTTTTTTCTTTCTCGACTTTCCTTCCTGCTGAGATGAGGAGTTAATCAACAGAGGACCAGGTGCTCAAGAAGTTTTGAAGTTGTTGGAAAGAGTTCGGGTAAGCAGCACTTTTACGCACAACAATGTGCCATTCTCTCTCTCCCTCTCTCTATCTCCTTATTTCCCTTTGTGTGTCTCTGCCTCTTTTTCTCTCTTTCTCTCTGCATGTCTTCAAAATTACTCTCATCAGCAGAAATTAGGGATTTTATCAGTCAAACCAAACTTCTGGGTGAAGAAACTTTGAGAAGCAACTCACTTAAAATCCATAAACTAGTTGCCCAATAAACAACCATACATTTAGAACCCGGGCTTCATCAGCCGTGCTGTTATCGCTGCATGTTTTTGCATGATATTTACCTGAGCAGTGGTGAAAGGCGACAGGGACCCGTCACTCACACGCTCTCCCTGAGTGGGAACATCTGCAGGAGCGACTCCTCCGCAGCTCACAGCTGTCAGTCCGCCAGAGGGAGCCACAGCAAAGCGGGCTGGCAGTTTTAAAGAAGGGCGAAAATCATGTGTGAAAATATTTTCCATAATTGGATTTGGAAAAAAAGGGAAAAACTGCCAAATTTGAGAGACTTTAACTTTAAATTACATACATTTTTTGTTAAGAATTATCATTTTGGGGGGCATCTGTCCACATTCAAAATCCTTTATGAATGTTGTTTTCTCATTCTTTGTCAGTATGAGGGTGCAGATTTTTACAGTGTAAAAATGCAGTATGCTGCAGAGAACATCAGTGGTGGACACTTGTTGGTTGAGATCTTTGTAGATTATGATGATAGACAGTAGATCAGTTGTAGGCTGTTGACATGTTGCTGAGTGTTCACTGGATGTGAGGACAGTCTGCTGCCCTCCAGAGGCTTTCTGTTCCTGCACAGCCTGCAGGATTATCAATCAAGTGTGCACCCGCCCCAACTCTCCCTGAAGGCCTCATGTAAAGTGTGGGACAGCTGGTTGGTTTGTGTTGAAGTGTAATTCCAGCACAAAATCATCCCATGGTCTTTTATGGCACTTACGTACATACATCAAATAAGCCATCAAGACAGTTTTTTTCGTGTATGAACTTTTAGTTGAGAAATCCGGTAGAGTCGCTAACAGCCGGACTTAGCTAACACTGATTAGCTCGGGGCAGTACGGTGAAGGCATTAAAACGTCTTTTTTAACCACTAATACTACTCATAATAACACCAAACCTCTGCAGTAGCATGTTCAGAGTCCCTACACATAAAACGAAGCACCAACAACGTAGTTACTGAACCCAGAATTTATAAAAAAGAGTGTTTTGAAAGACTTACCAACTGGCCCCTGTACCAGCTCCTCTCATAGTAAAGTCCATTCAAGTCGATTACCAAAGTCAATCCCAAAGGAAGGAGCCCATTGATGCTTTGTTTTATGTGTCAGGACTCTTCTCATGCTACTGCAGAGGTTTGGTGTTATTTTGAGCAGTATTAGTGGTTATAAAAAGACGTTTAAATGCTTTCACCTTGCTGCCCCGAGCTAATCAGTGTTAGCCACATCCTGCTGTTAGCGACTCTACAGGATTTCTCTGTTAATAGTTCATACACGAAGAAAACTGTCTTTAATTTTAATAATACTGTGACTTCAGGCAGGTTGTGCATGATTACCTTGTCCGAGTCTTGTCTGAATTGTCATAAAGCATTTGTGTTTAGCCAAATGACAAGAATCCGTGCTCAAGGCACCTAACAGGTTAATGAACAGAGGTTCGCTGAGAGGGAAGGGAAAGCCTCTAGAGGGCGGCAGACTGAGGCCTTGTGAAATGTGGTGGTTTCATCAATCAACAGCCTGCTCTCTGCTGCCAAAAGCATCCAGAGTCTGTTCATTTTGTGTCATCACCCAAACCCATATTTGTTTAGATAAGATGATTACTTCCATTTTTTAGCCTGGGACTTAAAGGTTTGACTTGGTAAAACATGCCTGTGTGTATTTAGTGGATGCCCGAGTCCAAGTTTCTGCATCAATAATTCAAAATGAGTCAGGTGTTTGATGATGTTGAGATCTGTCACTCCTGTTCATTTCCACCATTAAACACAAGAAAGAAGAGCCATGTTCGACTCCATGTGACGCTTTCAAACCTATTACATAACGCTGTGGCAGCCATTTTGTTCCCTGGGCAACGGGCAGAAAACTGTTCCCCTCACAATTAGCTTCAACTGATACCAGATGCAGAATACATAACAAACATACATCATGTGGAATGAGATTAAAATGTCATCTCGTTGTTTCTTGAATAAGGCTTTAAAATTGTTACTTATATGTCTTAACATTTGTGAGATTTTGTGTTTTCTTCCTGTGCTTTTTTGTTTGTTTGTGAGTTTTCTCTCTTATAATCAAGAGATAAAGGGAGCAATACACGTGCAGGTGGCTCAGTTGTGTTTCTGGTGTCTTCATGTGTCAGACAGCAGAAGAGGAAGATGCTGGGGTTAGAGGTCATCGCGCTTTGTCTTCTTTTTGGAGCCCTGACTCACAGCCAGCCGACGGCCGAGTGCAGCAGTGAGTGCCGTGAAACTGAAGCCCTGTTGTTTCATCTTGCTGATTTAAAAGCATTATTTCCCACAGAGGCTTTACATGTGTTTTTATGTTCCCTGCAGAGAAGAATGAATGTCCCATAGACGTGTACTTCACCATAGACACATCTGAGACCATCGCGCTGCAGGAGCCGCCCCCTGGAGCGCTGGTGGAGAGCATCAAGGTTCAGTTTTATCACTTTAGTCTCAATGCAAAAATATCCTCGTTCGTAGTGTCTTCATTTCTAAACGACAGTCGACCAAGTGGGTGTCTTTAACCCTTACGTGTAATTTGTTTTGACTTGTTTTTATAGCAATTTGCTGAGCAGTTTGCACAGCGTTTGGAAGATGCCGAGCTCAGAGGTGTCGTGAGGATCAACTGGAACATCGGTGGACTGCACTTCTCCCAGAAACAGGAAGTGTTCAGTCGCATCGGACCCAAGAGCGATTTCATCACTGTGAGTGACACAAACACACACGCGCACACAAACACACACACACACTCACACACACACACACACAGACACACGCACGCACACACACACACACACAGATTTAATCTAGGTGCTTAATGTACCTATTAACATTAGTGAATTTGATAATTTTGACATTTAGTCTATTAAAGATGTGACATACTTGTTCAAGCTGCACTAGGTGACATCACATGTTGGCAGCTAAATGGAGGAAATTATTAGAGCTACACTCATGGGAAAGTTCTGCATCTTTGTTAAACGTATGGATGGAGATTTCTGACCTGTGATCACCCAAAAAGTCCCTCATATGGAGAAAGAGGGCAAATCTGTGGAACGTTGGAGAGGCATCTTCGTTTTTTAGCTTACCACACACTGATGATAATCAGGGCTGGGTAAATGTGCTTTGGGACCCTTGGGCGAAAATCATCTGTGGGCCTCCAGAGCGTAGATTAAAACTAATCAAAAAGATAAAGGAGATACTCGCACAGGGCGTACTGCAGAGCAAAACCTGCTGATAACTGCAAAATGGATGACTCGCCCTCGTGGATTAAAACTGGGGTAAGCGGTTTAGTTTTGACACTTTTGAGCAAAAACAGCAGACAAATATTTCATTATATTGTAATTTAAGTGTTCTGAGAGAAAACTAAACTTCTGCACGTTCTCTCGGCTGTTTTCAGGCTTTAGAAAGTCTAGGCCGTGACAGGAGACTTTGACCAATCACAGGTCATTTCAGAGAGAGTTCCTATTGGCGCAGGACAGAGAGGAAAGGTCTCACTCTGCTGTTTTTCTCCTTTTTACCTACTGCAGTTTTAAGATGCGTACTCTGCAGTCAAAGTTAAAATAAGATGCAAGAAAAAAAATCGGTTGTCGTAGTGTTTGCACACTTGATCATATGCAGTACTTATGTATCTTAAGATTGGATTGAAATCATAATATCATAATCATACTAAGATGGCGCTGCGCTAGTGGCAGCCTGTTACAGCAGGTCTCACTCACGGTTGAGCTCTTTCCCTTCTACTTTTGTCTATTTTCCTACTTTTAATATATTTTTTTAGGTGTTTGGGTGCCGGTGCACCACGGAGAACAAAGTTGCCGTATTTACTTTGGCCTTTCTTTTTTTCTTTCTGCATTTTAAGAAATTTACCCTCTGTGGCACTAATAAAGGAATATCTTATCTGATCTTAAATAGGATGTTTATTTATTAAAAGAATAATTCAAAATATTCTTTTCAAAATAAACTTGAGAGTCCATTAAATATAAGTCTACAGTTAGCTTAGCTCAGCACAAAGACGGAAACATGGGGAAACAGCTCAACCAAATCTGCCTTCCAGCACCTCTAAGCTCACTAATCAACAAGTTATATCTTGTTGGTTTATTCCATACAGAAACCAAAGTGTAAAAATGACATTTAGCTGTTTTATGGGCGATTATGTGCCGGACTGTTTCTTGCTGGAGTGTCGCTGGTCACCAGGTAACTGCACCCAGCACATAACAGCATCGATCTTCTCATCTAAAATTTTTTAGTATTTTGAAGATGTACTCGATGCCTCGAAGTCGATACCTACGAGGCCCCTAAGGGTCATGGGTCCCTCAGCAGTTTCCCGCTTTTCCCGATGGTAATCCAGCCATAACAAGTCACCCTTTTCACTGTTTCCAGGGCGTCAGGGGAATCCGTTACCTGGGTAAGGGTACCTACATCGACTGCGCCCTCACCAACATGACTCAGGAAATGCTGCGCTCAACCTCATACCCCACCGCCCTCCGATTCGCCGTGATCATCACCGACGGCCACGTGACTGGAAACCCGTGTGGAGGCATCAAAGTGGCAGCGGAGAAAGCTCGCGACGAGGGCATCCGGATGTTTGTCGTGGCGGCGTCGAAGAACATCGAAGAGACAGGGATGAGGGAGATTGCCAACTCTCCTGCGACCGTCTACAGGAGGGAATTCATGGCTGTGGATCTGAGCCAGGGCAGAGCCGTCATTCATGTGGACACCATTGACCGCATCATCAAGACCATGGTAAGACACAAACACGTCCACGGAGACACACAGAGAAACATGCAACACGATCGATGCCTGTTCTGCTCACACGTTGTTCCTTTTGTCTTCACAGAAACATTTGGCGTACACGGAGGTAAGGGCATACTCACAGATAATGATCACAAAGGTTTATGTTTCACATCGTTTCAGCGCTGACTCTTCATTTCCTGTGTGACACAGTGCTACAAAGTGTCCTGTCTGGAGACACCAGGGCCTCACGGTCCAAAAGGCCACAGAGGACAAAAAGTGAGCTTCACACACACACACACACACACACACACACACACACACACACTTGCATGATTTGCACACTAGTCACTATTATTCTTACACGTTTTCTTTTTGAACTCACTGACTGCAGGGAGCTAAAGGAGACAACGGTGACCCGGGTCCAAAAGGAGCCATAGGTCGCCCAGGAGACCCCGGTATTGAGGGTCCCATCGGTCAGCCCGGTACCAAAGTAAGACACCAAACATCTACCTAACCCATCGTTCACTATCCACTACACTATGGCAACATTTGTTTGTCTGTGTCTGTATTGTTATTGTAACGATTTGCTCCTTTCCCTTTTTCCCTCTCTGTAGGGAGAACCAGGTTTTAAAGGCGACAAGGTGAGGAATCACTTTGCTTTTGTGAGAAGTTCATCCATGTGTCTTTGATACAGTAAATTACCTGGTTTGTGGATGAATGATGATGAAAATGAGTTCATAATCTGTTCATGAATAAGCACATGCCGATCGTACGTTCGATAACCGCTCATGTTCTGTCCGTCCACAGGGAGAGATCGGAACTCAGGGGAAAAAGGTACGACTTTTTTTCTTTACTTTTATTATTAATCAACAAACTGATACCAATGATTTTTTAAAGATATTAGTCTTTCTCCTCTAATTGTGTCTTCTCTTTGTCATTAGGGCGTGGCTGGCATCGCGGGACGCAATGGGACAGATGGACAGAAGGTAGTAGAACTGCAACTATCTATTATTTTCAGTCGTTTGGTCCATAAAATATCAGAAAATGGGTCTTGTCCTGTCCACATATCAAAGATATTAAGTTTACCGACAAAGAGGAGGAAAGAACAAAAAACAAAAACACAATAAAGAAGCTGGAATAGGATAATTTGGACATTTTTTCTTTACAAAACGTCTCAAAGAGATTATTCAATTATCAAAATAGTTGCAGATTATTTTTAACTAAACCATAAATCGACTGTTTGCTGCAGCTCTAGAAGGTAGGTATTTTGTTGTACATTTTAGGGAACCAGCTAGAATCGTCACTTATTTACGTAAACTGATTCTGAAAGTTGCAAAAAGTGGAAGTATTTGCAGTGAAGCTCTATTTTTTTAACGCTCCCTTCGTCTTCTTCTTCACAGGGTAAAATTGGACGGATCGGTGCCCCCGGCTGCAAAGGAGACCCAGGCGACAGAGTATGACATTCAACACTCTTTTAAATGATCATCACATACATATTTAGTTGTGTTACAGCCTGTTTATGATGTGTTTTTGCCGCTTTGCAGGGTCCTGATGGTCACCCCGGCGACGTCGGTGAACGTGGTACTGCTGGAACTGACGGAGAAAAGGTACAGGGTCTTCACTTAAACCAAAATCCATCAGCGATCCAACCTGTAGTTTAACTAAGCCTGACTGTATATGGGTGTTCTTATGTCCTGTCTTCAGGGTGATCCCGGTCGACCTGGAAGACCTGGTCCCTCTGGCCCGACTGGAGAAGTTGGACCAAAGGTGAAAAACAGGAACATTGGGGATAGCTGCTCTCTGATGTGACAGATATAAGGTCTGAAGCCATTTTAAAAGCTTTGAGGAAGAAATGTGAAAGGATAAACTCTGGTGCTTCTTCCACAGGGAGAGAGTGGAAGTCCTGGATCACCTGGCGTCCCTGGACTTAAAGGAAATCCAGTAAGACTTATTGCCACAGACAGATTAACATTCAGACACATACTCATTATCATGTAGCTCACCTGTGTGTTGTTTTTCTTAGGGATTACCTGGAACTGGAGGACCCAGAGGAGAGACGGTAAGACCCTCTGATTCACCTGTAATCTAATGTTCCCATTCATCGTTCCCCTGCAAGTTCTGCAGGAATGAGTCCTAAAACCTGGAATTTCATTAGCATTTTGTACTCGTTCCCGTCTTAAGGTCAATGTAGTAAGATACTTGAAATAAGGTCTATTTAAATAGGCTCAAGAGATTTTCACATTTTGTTCTATGACATAAAATGCATCAGTCAATACCACCACTTTGGAAGTTTAGTCTTCCAACCACTCAAAGCAGTCTACACTATGTTCAGCTTTTCACAAACTAACTGAAGAGGCTTCTTTGCAAGGTGCCGTCAATCTATCAGGATCTAATTCAACCATTCGGACGGACATTCACACAATGATGGCACGGTCTTCGGGAGCAATTTGGGGTTCAGTGTCTTGCCCAAGGACACTTAGACATGGATTGCTACCTCCTGAGCCCCAATAGTTTAAAAAAGGCGATTGCTAACAAGTGGCTAAATGATACCACAGAGTAGAGCTGCGGATGAATCCAGATAATTTCTATCCAAGCAACCAGTTTTAGGCTCTGAGAAAGAAAAAAACGTGGACATTCGACCCGAATCATGCCTAGGTTAATTTTGAAAAATTACATAATTTAGGCCGAGCCCAGTCGGGTTTGGGCTGAGTCTCAAAGCTCTACTACAGAGGTCGTCTAACGTTGTCATGAGGAACATGCGAAATTAGCTACAAACTTAGTCGGGGTGGCATCGGATATTCATGTAGGTTCTTAAAGCTGCAGTCAGCAAGTCTGGCAGATCAAGTTTCAAACTCTCACGCCCCTCCCTCTCTACCACCGAGCTCCTCTGCTCCCTCCCAACGAGTGCTCGTCAGTGCACATGCACCAAATTCCTGTGATCTCTCATCAATTTCCGACATGAAGTACACGGTACACGGAGGAAGGCTGACTAACTCACTCATAAATAGCAACTGCTAACGTCATTTAGCGTTTGCCTAGCTTTAGTGTTTGTGATATTTTGTAAAATGCGCAAGCGGGGAGGGGGGATCTGTGGCGTGTGCACGGACTGTGAACTGCGCTGAGGGGACAGGATGATAGGGGCACCGTGGATTTTTGTAAAATAAACACAGTAAGTGCACGTAGAGGCTTGTTTTTTTCCCCAAAAGCAGATGATTTATGTTGTTCTATCGGAGCATAGTGTTGGTTTCAGTGGATATGATCAAACAAATGTTGCCGACTGTGACTTTAATTTACAGCTAAACAATAGCTTTTAGTTTGTGGCGATTGCATTTATGCTTCAAAAAACATTAGTTTCGATTATCTTGTTGAACAAAAGGTGTTAGTATCATAAACTTTTCATGGCCACTTATTTCCTGCAATATTTCAAAAACAAAAGAAAATCCCATTCGATTTTTTGTCGAGGGAATTAGGGTGATGCTAACTTCCGGGTTGGCCTACAAAAATTCATCATACCTGCAGCACCCTATTGGCTGTGTGTTGATTTTCTAATTGTTCTTGTGTTCTAGGGAAGAAGAGGAGACTACGGGCCAAAGGGTAGTCAAGGGCCAGACGGAGTTAAGGGAGACAAGGTACGAGGTTATGTCGAAACATTTGTGTATTTCTGGCACCTTAGCTGGAATGATTTGTTTCATTGAGATACATCCCACCTCTAGGGGTACTGAACGCTGATTATATGTTTCAGGGTGAAATGGGGTCCGAGGGCGTGAGAGGACTTTCAGGTTCGCCAGGAAACGAAGGAACAAAGGTGAGAAGAGTCATCTTATCTTTTTAATATGCATATGTTCATATGAAAACCCACTGTTGTTGCACCTGGCATTAACGCCCTCTCCTCTGAACAGGGAGACAGTGGTCTGCCAGGCCCCAGGGGACCATCAGGGGCACCAGGAGTGGCCGGGAAAAATGTATGTTAAAGGTCTCATTTGGTCTAAATGTGAAAGAGATCATTAGCGCATATAATTCACATTGGCCCTGTTTGTGTTATAGGGTACCAGCGGTGACCCTGGTGATGCTGGACCAAGAGGAGAACCTGGACCGGGTGGACCAAAGGTATGTGTGTCTGTGTACCTGTGTCAGCATCTTCCCTCGACTGTCTTCAGGTGTCTAGCTGCGGGTTCTCTTGACTGTTTCTTTTGTCTGTACTCAGGGAGACAATGGAAGACCTGGCTTCAGCTATCCTGGTCCAAGAGGTCCATCGGTAATGTACACTGTCTCTATTTGCCAGTCAATTCAACTGTTGTCAGATTATTGGATGGGTGTTATCAGTTGCTTACATAAATGTAATCCTCGACTGATACAGGGTGAGAGAGGAGAGAAGGGTAATCGTGGACCCCGTGGCGGCAGAGGAGACTGTGGTCAAAAGGGTGAACCAGGAGATAAAGGAACTTTTGGAGAGGCAGTGAGTAACTCATTGAAATTGGACGTTTAATGATACTGGAGCATAAGGTGTATAGTGCAGTGCAGGAACACGACGCTAATGTTTCTGCTTACAACAGGGTGAGCCAGGATCTCAGGGTGAACCTGGTCTAAGAGGGCCAAGAGGAGAACTTGGGCGTGATGTAAGTATACAAAAAAAAAAACCACTGAGTTGCATCTAATGCCAGTCTAAGCTGATGTTTGCATATGTTTGCTTCTTACCGATTAGCGTTATCTGCTAGCAAACCAGACAAAAGCTGAGATGCTGAGATGATTTTATGTTTTCTTCCTCTGCAGGGAGATCCCGGCCCTGAGGGAGACCCCGGCCTCACTGTAAGAACATTTAATCTAAACACCCTTTTTTATCAAATCAACAGAAACATAATGGATATAATGATATAATGTTTATTCCTGCAGGAATGTGACGTCATGAACTACATCAGGGAAACGTGTGGCTGCTGCGGTGAGGCAGCTGTGTTTCCTTTTTTTGTGATCTGAACACGCTCTGATAGGCAGTAAGATTCTGACAGGTTGTGTCTTTGTCACTGCAGACTGTGAGAAACGCTGCGGACCCCTGGACATCGTGTTTGTGATTGACAGCTCAGAGTCAGTGGGTTTGACTAACTTCACCCTGGAGAAGAACTTTGTCATCAACACCATCAACAGACTGGGATCTATGGCCAAAGACCCCAATTCAGAGACAGGTAGACATGCATTTGTTCATTTCATATCATTGCTACTCCAACAACTAGAGAATCAGTCTGTAGCATAGATATATACACATAGATGCTGCATCCGGGATTTAGACCTGCTCTGACCGTAGACTGAATGTAAAGACTCATAGAATAGAGTAGAAATACCTAAACTAAGCAACATGGAATAACATTTCACAGACAAGATTGTTTTTATTTTACAATATTTTACTGATTAGAACGTGTTGAATGTGATGTATCAAAAGAGGTAGGTCCTAATCATCCTTTGAAGCATCTTTACAGAATATTCCAGCAGTGTACAGTTACAAGAAGGTTTTAAATCCAATATTTCACATTTGATTTGCCCGCTAAAAAGTAGGCGGGCTTAGAGTTTATTACAGTACAGAGCCACAGAGCAGAGGACCTTAATATAAAGTTACGTGACTGTCCTAATGATAAATTAAGCTAACGCTAGCTAATGTCAGGTATTTAGTAATTAATAATATAAGATGTCAGTAAGATGCATGAATGCAAGATGAGCTGCAGTTCCTCCAATAGCTACTTGAGGCTTTCAAACCCCATAGACCACAAGGTTAAAATGCTTAATTTACAGCAAATTGTTTAATTTAACCAAGTATCCAGTATCATAAATACACATCTGGCATTTGTAACTAACCAAACTGCATGAAAATTGGTCGAAAATTCATCAAGAATTGTTTCTTTTAATAGTTTATAGACCTCCTGCCTCAATAGACTGAGTGCATTAGGGTATGTGGCTCCCCTGCACCCGCATCGCTCCAGTGAACAGTAGTGGCAGATGCAGCATCTACTTATATATATCTATGGTCTGTGCAATGTCAGAGAAAACTGCACAAGATGGCTGCCAACTTGGTGTAAACACAGTTGCTTGTGTTCACAGGAACGAGAGTGGGAGTTGTTCAGTACAGTCACAGTGGAACCTTCCAGGCCATCCGGCTCAACGACCCCAAGATTGATTCACTGACTGCTTTCAAGGTCTCAAACACAAACACATGCGCAATCTGCTTTGAAGTTTATTCTTAGGGTGTACACAGTCTGTTCTCTTGTCTACTGTATGTTGTCCAGATGTTATTTATTAATCATGGCTGATGTGCTGTGAGATCAGACGTGCTGTGACAGTTCATCCGTACTTATAGCCTAATGTTGGATGCAATAGAAAGTACACAACTTTTAACAACGGAAACGCAAAATTAACTGTTCTAATGTGTAACGAATTGAACTGAAGCGGGTTGTTCGGTGGAAATGACGTATAAGGTTAACTTGAAGTACCTTTATTTTCAAAATTCGTAATCTTTCTTTGTGTCTACAATCAGTACTGATGTCATCATGTCCCACTGTACGTACACACCTTTCACATTCCGACTTCTCCACTGTTCAGGATGCAGTGAAGCGCTTGGAGTGGATCGCTGGGGGAACATGGACTCCATCCGCTCTGAAGTACGCCTACGACAACCTGATCAGGGACAGCCGCAGAGCCAAAGCCAAGGTCACTGTTGTGGTCATCACGGACGGACGCTTCGACCCCAGAGACGACGACTCGCTGCTCACTTACCTCTGCAGGTGCCTGGCACCGTGGCTGTATTTTGAGATTCAGAAGACGCATTTGCGAAGAAGAAAAAAATCTTCTATCTGATCGCTTGTGTTTTTTTGTGAGCAGTGATTCCAACGTCGACGTGAGTGCCATCGGTATCGGAGACATGTTCGACCAGATTGAGGAGAATGAGAGTCTGAAGAGCATCGCCTGCCAAAAGGAAGGCAGGGTGCTGGGCATGAGGCGCTTTGCAGACCTGGTGGCAGAGGAATTCATCGACAAGATTGAAACCGTGCTTTGCCCAGGTACACTCATTACAGAAGCACACATTATGCACAATTTGTTTATCTAGTGGATTATGACGCTGCTTTGTTTAGTCCTTTTTCTCTGACATTCTGTCTTTACCTTTGCCGTAGATCCTATCGTCATATGCCCGGATCTCCCTTGTAAATCAGGTAAGGTTTTAAATATTATGTATCTCTTATTGACTCTTCTTCTATGATGTTCATGCATTAATAAGGCGTCAATATGATTCAAATGAAGTACTTGTTAAATTTTCAAAAAGCATCTGAAAAAGCGTTTGATCTCAGGGGTACATTTTTGTATCTGGTTTTATTCTTTACACAACGTCTTCCGTCCCTTTTCATGCGTGCATCCCAGTGCAACACCATGAATGTCTTTGAGGAGGGACTGTTTGAAAGTGCACACTGTTATCCCCGTTTTTATGATGTGTCAGCAGGCTTTTTGTCGCCTTCGTGTGTGGCGATTCCAACCCGTTCTCACTCAACTCGTTAAATACGGCAGATTGGCCCTTAGCTTCTGATACAGACGCACGAGGCACTCTTCATAGGCAGAGTTGGGCAGGTCTCCATGAATGTAGAAGGGTAAAAAGTTTTAGTCTGACAAATAGTGATGGCCAAAGAAAGCTTCATGAAGTTATATGAAGTATTTTCCATATTTTCTGAGCCCACTTGATGGTACTCACTTTAACAAAGGGTTGAAAACACAACATATTACCATTCCTTGAGCCTTTTTTATTTAAACCAAGAGCTCATCTAGTAACTACTGTGCAAAGATAATTTGACATGCGGATGAGAAACCGCTAAATAATTTCCCCAAACATTTCTTGCACACTTGTTGCTATAGTGAGCCATTGGTTAAGCTACCGCGAGCTCAAGGTTGCTGACCCCTGACATTGTATAAAGAACTCCAAAATCTGCAGGGAAAAAGAGCATGAAGTTCTCGAGAGGAGGTGAGTATGGATGAATGGGTCAAACAAAAACAGGACTTTAGCCCAAGAGGCCGCTCCTCTCGTCCTGTGTATAACCAAAAGTCAATGATGACTTATTTTAACTTTTAATGTACTACGGAACTAACGTTACCACCTAGGTTTGGTGTTATTTTGAGCAGTATAAGTGGTTAAAAAAGCCGTTTTAATGCCTTCACCGTACTGCCCCAAGCTAATCAGTGTTAGCCATGTCCGGCTGTTAGCGACTAGCTTTAACCCAAACCATGATCTTTTCCTAAATCCAACCAAGTAGTTTTGTTGCCTAAACCTAGCCTGAATGTTACATGAAAAATTACGCCAAAGGGGTATCCAGTACGTTAACATTTGACGCCAAGGGGTCGCAACCAAGCGCTTGTATGTGACGAGCTGGGAGTGAGAATTTGTTGGCCAATTTATAACAGGTATAAACCTTTTGGCCTTCAGGTGTGTTCGGACAGTTTGTTTGAAGCATACTGACGCCTTTAAGCTATGCTCAGGATAAGAGATGCTTAAATTTAGGTCAATATGTCTTTTAGACAGTTGTGTAATTTCACCTTCTTTTCTAAGATGCAGTTAATTCATGTCACTGTAAAGCCAACACAGACAAAACCAAACCAAACTTGCAATATAGTGCAGCCCGCTGTAGCTCTGGCATCTTTGTCGGTTGTGTTGATGCGTCGTATCTGTGGGACACCGCCCACAATGTTATTCCGCCCGCTTGTTTCAGGAGGGGACGTCACTGCGGGGCAAGCCCCTCCCCCCTGGAAGGCACCAGCCAAGGATAGCATCCCCCCATTAGTCCCCACCTCTTTGGAGGGTGTGACCAACCTGCTGAACGGCCTGAGCGAGCAGCAGTACGGGGTTGGCGTTGCAACCATGGCGTACACAGCCCAGAGAGCCAAACTCGCCCAGGGATCGGACAGGCAGCAGTGGACCCAGCTGTTCATCGACTCCTTCAAATACGTCTATGGAGACATTATGGGAGACCCAGAGAAAGCCTTGGGACTCTGCTAATGCTAATATTCTAACCATGCTACCTCTCCATTATGGACGCAAATAACTAATAAGCTTACTGCTGAACATAGAATAGATTTTTTATAAATTGTGGGCATTTGTGGGCTGAGGATTGCATGATATGACGCTGGCCCTGTCCTTATGTACAGTTACATATGATGCTGCCTCTCCACATAGAATATATTGAATTAACGTACATGGAGTTAGAAATATGATACATATCGTTTCTTCCACCTTATGGAAAACTTATGTCGTCCATTGGTTGGTCTGTAGAGCCATTCATGTTGCTCCTGTTTAGCGTACAGTGGCTCTTTGATGAAGCCTAATTTCCACTGTGAATCACAAGCTCGCCGAATCACTCTGATGACTTTTTTTTGTCGCTGTTTTGCACATATCCATGGTTACGGCCTTTACTCTTTATTCTTGTGCTCTGTGAATGAGTCATGTTGGTGAAAAAGGCCACAACATGTGGAAAAAATCTGGTTTTATACATGTCACGGTATACTGTATATGAGTCAGATGTGGGTGTATGTGGATGTTTGCTGCCAATGAAGGAACTATTGTATGCTATGCTCTTGATTGGTGCATGTTTTTTTTTTGCATGTGGCTTGGCTTGTATGATGACTAGAGGACAACGACTACAGAGTTGTGGTATCATGTTAGCCCTGTGACTTAAACTTGCTGATGTGAACCATGTTGTTTTGTAAAAAATGTATTCATGTTTTTAATGCCCTCTGAAGAGAATAAAATCATAGAGCAAAAAAGTGTTTTCTTGACGAGGCCCCTGTCGATATGAGAACGTTTAGATGAAACCAGACTGCAAGACTGCAACTTGCATGTATTTTGGTTCGTTTTCAACTCTGAACATCTGTGTTCCAGCTGTAGCTTGCTGAATGTTTGATTTAAAACTTGGTGTGTGTGTGTGTGTGCGTGTCTGTTCCAGAGCCTGCAGTGGCTAGCTGTGTTCAGCGGCCAGTGGATTTGGTGTTCCTGCTGGACGGTTCTGAGAGGATGGGACTAGAGAACCACCGCAGGGCCAAAGAGTTCATCGAGAACGTGGCTCGCCGCCTCATCCTGGCTAATGGCAGTAAGGACGACAGGAATGCTCGCTTGGCTCTGCTGCAGTACGGCAGCCCTACAGAACATAAAGTGGAGTTCCCGCTCTCACACGAGCTCACAGTGATCTCTGATTCACTGGCAAGGGTGACCTACATGGACTCCTCTTCTGCTCTGGGCAGCGCCATCATGCATGCCGTCAACAACCTGGTGATTCCAAAGGTATGAATAAATAAACACTTGGATTTGTTGGCAGGTAACACGTGTCAGAAACATGTTAAAGGAATAGTTGAGTATTGAGTGAGATGGGCGTGAGAGGGTGTGCCCTGAAACTATCCGTGGCGCCACTCTACAGGGCTAATGGAAACATGGCTAAAGTGACCATGAACGTGACAAGATGGAGGCTCTGAAAGAACAGGCTCGCCTGCAGTTACATCTTATTGCCACAGAGACCGCTAGAAACAACATATTTCAAATCTTATGGAGTACAACTTTAAGTGATTAGCTTAAAGAATGAAAGCAGGGTGTCTCTTTTGTTTTATCTGTACACAAACAGTGATAATTGTGAGGTTTGGTTGACTAACTGTTTTGTCCTGCACCGTCTTTAAGCTAAGCAAAGCTATAGCCATATAAACACACGGATGTGAGAGTGGAATCCATCTTCTCATCTTGACAAGAAAGTAAAGATGTTTTTTCATGTTTGTGTTTGTAGGAGGGAGAACGCTTGGCTCGTCGCGACGCCGAGCTGGCCTTCGTGTTCATCACCGACGGCATCACAGCCAGCGACCAGCTGGACGAGGGCGTGACTGCCATGAGGCGAGCTGAAGGCGTTCCCACCGTGATCGCCATGGGAACGGAAACAGACGAAGAGGTGCTGAGGAAGGTGTCGCTAGGGGACATGTCGGCCATCTTTAGAGGAGCTGACTACACCGAGCTGAGCAAAGCTGCATTCTTCGAGCGCTTTCTCCGCTGGATATGCTAACGAGGAACTGTAACGCACCATAGAAGTAGATCCCGTAGGATGAACGAAGGGCCCGCTCCTTCAGCGCACACGTAAACACACACACTGCCATCAACAATCCTCTGTGATCGTTATCGTTACTGGATGTAGGGCACGGAGGCGGCTACATATCCTGTTGTTATGGGTGAAGATTCAATTACATGAAGCCAAAGCGACCCACGTAGGACCAGCTGACACACAAACACTTAGGCATGCAATATCATTTGTAACTTCATTGTTCTATTCATTTTAAATCTACGGTCAGCACCTCCCACCAAAGACACTCCTAAATATCCCAGAAGAGAGGTGTATGATTATTGAAAGTGTACGAAACAAATTGTATGCTTTATTTTGTTTTTATTTTGTATTCTCTCTCTCTCTCTCTCTCTCTCTCTCTCTCTCTCTCTCTCTCTCTCTCTCTCTCTCTCTCTCTCTCTCTCTCTCTCTCTCTCTCTCTCTCTCTCTCTCTCTCTCTCACACTCTCTCTCTCTCTCTCTCTCTCTCTCTCACACTCTCTCTCTATCTCTCTCTCTCTCTCACTCTCTCTCTATCTCTCTTTCTCTCACACTCTCTCTCTCTCTCACACACACACACACACACACAGACACACACACACACACAGTCTTCACAAAGTCAATATTTACATTAAAGGTGCTAAAGTAGAAATAAAGGACAAAGCCATCTGAGTGGTTCTGAAAACTTGTTTTTTACATCATGTTATGCTGTAATTATTGTTTGTTCAGGGGATTAAAACATGTAGACATGTCTTCTCCAGGAGGGAGAATAACACACACACACACACACACACACACGCTGCAGTTATTTACACGTCACGTCACACAGTGACAGAGAAACATAAAAGAACCAAATCTGTAAACATGAAGTCCAAATAAAGCCTAATGTGGTGACCCCAATGCCGTGTTTTGTGTTTGCAGAATGTGTAAATGTGTGACGTGAAATGTTTTTGATCCATGTGCACGCAATTTTAGTATCAAACACACACACACACACATAATGCATTTCATCATTTTGAGATCTAATATGTATCCCCTCTCCATAATAAAATAAAAAGCAATAAACCCCCAGGTTATTTTAATCCCATAAAATCAATGATGTATTTGATCCAAGTGTTAAACTGGGTGCATCTGCTCCCTCTGCTGTACAGAGAAGCACAAAGCAGCAAATTCACTTCAGACCTAATCATCTATTACACTGTATTATTCTCATAGTTTACGCTACATTACATTTTAATGCATTACATGTATTCGACAGATTTAATTATTAGTTAAATTGTAGGTCCAGGTTATTGATACAAAATACAATAGGCTACATTGTGTGAAATCATAAGCGGCCCATATTTGGGTTATATAAAGAAATAAAAATGATCTGCAGCGTTAAAGAGACGGACACATTAATGCATCAATACTTAAAATCCAGTAATATATATTACTCTGCAAAATGAGTACTCTTTAAGTTTATTTTGATGCTAATATTTATGTGCTGAATTAATAATTATTAATATTTTTACATTGCAACCTAGAAATATTTTGACCTCATGAAGTTCATGGAAACATAAAAGGCAACATATGAACAGAAGGATATACTTTTATTACATTTTTATCAACAATTGTATTTTTCTTGTCAATAATAATGTTTTTGCTTGCACTAAATACACCGAATGAATATTAGAGTAATATTTGTGTGTTTCTATTTTCATTTTTATTTTTAATATATATATATATATATATATATATATATAATTGTTTTATTCATATAGACACAGTTCTTTTTGAAAATGAAAGAAAACGTAATTTGCACTTGTTTTTATACACAAACTTATTTTTTTAAACTTTATTTATCATCAAACAGTATGAACAATTCAAAAAGGAATAAAAAAACAAAGCGACAGAAATATACACATCGAAATGATATATATATAATTGATACAAACATTATCAAAACATTTACATATACAATAAATAGTACATTAATTATACAAGAAATATAGAAATGACAAAGTTATAAGTAAATAAAAATACAAAATTAAATTAAAATTAAATAAATAAATAGATCTACTAAAAGAAATAAATTATGAAAAGGAAATAAAAATAAATTAAAAAAAATATATATATAGGTCAAGTTATAATGGCAGACAAGTTCAATGGGTGTAATTGAAATAAAACTAAATAGCTGATAAACATTTTTGTTAGATTTGATTTAATTTAATTAAAAATAATGGGAATGGACATTTTGACTTTATGTAAATTAAATTTACTGAGTAATATGAAGAGATGAATTAAGTAAATGTATTATTGTGAGAGAAGGAGTCAAAAATAATCATTTCCTCATTAAAGTGAAAACTTTAACGTATACATTTGTTATCCCCAATACCTTTTTACAGAAGGTTTATAAACAAAATGAATTTGAAATTATTATTTTTCTTACATTTAGTGGGAAAAAACATGTCTTCTACCGTATACATTTGTTATCCCCAATAATTTGAAAGACTTCAAATCTTAATAAAATCTTGCACAATATTTACCCCACTAATACATTTGTTTCCAGGTTTTGCAGACGTGGACAACAAATGTGAATTTTGTAAGACTGAAGATGAAACTGTTATGTATTCTGTATAATCAACCATATATAAATGTACTGTATTTATAGACATATAATTACATAAAAATATTAATTTTCTATGAATAAATTAAAGATTTTCAAATTTGAGAGACTTTAGAAGCGATAAAGTAGGGGATAGTTTTTGTTACTTTACACTTTACACTACAAATCAACACGTTAACAATGAATTCAATATTATATGCCTCATGTTCAAAATACAGAAATACATTCCTACACTCGATTCTGATGTAACAGCACATTTGACCACATACCCAGTAATATTTGATTAAAACAAATGGGAATTTTGTAAGATTGAAGATGAAACTATTATGCATTTATTTATTCTGGGAAAAAGTTGAAAGCTCTTTTTTAGCTTTAAGTACAAACACTTAATTAAACTGGAAGCAAAGACGTCATCACCTGTTATGTAAACAAAACCAAAACCAGTTGATTAATGTCAATTTATTAGTTCTTCAAGTGAAGCATCACATCCATAAAGCTAAATTCTCCAAATCTCCGCCTAACTTTTATTAAAAATTGAGTAATTCCCTTCAAAATTGAATTTCGTCACTATTTCGAGTCCAAATTATTAATAATAAGAAATGTAATTATACCACGGATAAGTTATGTGATTTTTTTTAAAGAACTGTAAGAACATAGCCCACATCTTAATTTCATTCCTTTGTATGTATTTATTTTTTGCCTTATTTATTGTTTTTTTATGCCTTTGTATCTTATTAAGTATCTAAATACTTCTTTGTCATCTCATTATATTTGAAAGTGTTTTGTTTATTGAAAGGAGAACTGACTGCCTTCACATACATTCCTATCCATGTTTGTACTATATGCAAATAAAAAAAACAAGGTTTGACCACTCGGGGACACCGTAGACTCACGTGATCGTGTCGTTTGTGCGGCGCAACTGAATCCCTGCTAAACGGTAGGTCATCTATAATGATAAATGCTAACTCCATGCAAAGTCTGCTAATAATAGTCGTCTAGAAGTCTGGCGGAGTGAATATCTTAATGCTTAAATAAAGATTAAAGTGGGTTTTTACAGGAGAAATGAAGTTTGTTTAAACAAAACACATCTCCGGGTCGTTTTAAAGAGTTCAAAGGTCTCTACATGAAGTTAGACTGTTGCAAAATTACACCAGGAAATAAAAGATGGCTACTGATATGCGTCATAGACTGAATTTAATATTATATACATGTGTGCTTATATACATATAATTCTCTATATGTAACATACAAGTATGTTTGTTTTTAGAATAATAATGAAGCCAGTCATGCACAAGAATTTAATTGTGTGTGTGTGTGTGTGTGTGTGTGTGTGTGTGTGTGTGTGTGTGTGTGTGTGTGTGTGTGTGTGTGTGTGTGTGTGTGTGTGTGTGTGTGTGTGTGTGTGTGTGTGTGTGTGTGTGTGTGTGTGTGTGTGTCGACAGTATGGAGGAAGAGGCCCTCTCCGCCCTGTGCAGCCCTGCTCTGGTGGTGGACGTGAACAAAGTGAAGAGAAATGCCAAGAGGATGATAGAACGCTGTCAGAGTTTGGGGGTCCAGCTTCGGCCACACATGAAGACCCACAAAACCCTGTACGCAAACAGACACACACTCATACAATGGTATCACGATGAGTGCCGTCTCTCAGGAAGCGTGGGTTCAAATCCCACCGCTGCCATTTCATAATAAGCAAGAGCTGGTGATGTGATGGATTGAGATAATTCTGCATCCTGTGGTACATCCTACATACTCAAGTGTGGTCATATACCATGGACGGATTACTGAATGGGCCTAGACCAGGGGTCTGCAACCCGCAGCTCTTGGGGCGCGTGCGGCTCTTTAGCCCCTTTTCAGTGGCTCCATGTAGCTTTGCCAAAACAATAGCATGGAGATAAATAGGATGGTTTTTTTGGCACAGTGGACAATCTTGCAAAGGAAACACCTGTAATCTTGGAGTTTAAGGTGATTTAAAAAGAAATATGTTTTGTCAAACTAAGATATGCGTCACATCCTTGGTCTACGGCCCAGCGCCTTTCACTGCAGGTGGCTAATCTTGAGTTTCAGACCTGCGCTGTCCCTATGCTAACCGTGGATAAATCCCCCTAAAAACCTATCGGAGGAAATAGTGTCGGTGGACAGATTAATTTGCTTTCATAATTAATACTTTCATAATTTCATAATTATCATATAACTTTATATAAACCTTTATAAGCTGTGACATCAAATATGTTTTGTGGCTCCAGACAAATTTTAATTGGTGGAAGAGGTGGCAAAAATGGCTATTTTGACAGTAAAGGTTGCAGACCCCTGGCCTAGACTCACACAATGTTGCTAAGATAAAACAATGCAAAACCATTAAAAACACATAAACCAACATATCAACTACAAATGACCCAAAATAACTAAGAGGAGGTGCAAAATACGTAAAAATAGACCTTAAAACAAGAACAAAGAGAGAAAACCACCCCATAGAAAAGTAAAACCAGTAACAATTTACACAAATTGACAAAACAAAAGACTACAAAGAAACATAAAACGGATGGAAAAACGAGTACAAGGAGATGCAAAATGATCACAAAGGGTCACAAAATAAGAAAGTCATCCTTCCTTATACTATGTAGTATATGTATATGCGTGAATGTGGTGTGTTAGATCTAGATGGGTGAATGGGTTTATGTGACAAATTGTGTAAAGCGTCTCGAGAAGTCAGACGACTAGTAAGGCGATAAATAAGTACATTTACCATTACAGTGACTCTAATGGTCATGGTTATCAGTTTGGTTGCGGTATTGTTATTTAAATGCGCTGAAAACGTTCAAAAAGTACTGATACACACCAAGTTTTACATTAAAATAGGTAACACTGTTATAAAAAAACAAATTCGACCCCATTTCAGTGTCTCTTAGAAGGCTGAAAAATCTCTGCGGTCACTGCCTTCCACCTTGTTTTCATTCATAGAAAATAAACCCACAAAGAAGTAAAATCTGCCAGGAAATTTACCGCATGTTATAAAATAAAAAGGTAACTGTTTCACCCCTAATACATTCATACAAACCGTCCTATTGATAATGATGTCCGTGCGTTTGTGTTCCTGTTTAGTGAGTGTGCCGACATAATGACGGGTGGATCGCGGCGGTGCATCGTGGTTTCCACACTGGCAGAGGCCTCCTTCTATGCCGACCACGGATTCGATGACATCCTCTATGCTTACTCTGTTCCCTTCGATAAGGTCTCCTCTCAATACATGCACTAAAAAGACTTACACTATGATCTGAAATATGTGCAAAATCAAAGACTTGAGGTTAGGACATCACCTGTGCGTTTTAAAGAGGGGATACATTTTATAGCAGACTGAAAATCTTAAAAAAAAAAATAATTGTGGAAGAACTTGTGTCCCCCTATTACTTTTTCTAGGAAGTTAGAAACGTCTCCATGTTTACGCACATTGCTAGTTAGGATCTGAAATATGTGCAGAATTAAACACTTGATGGTAGGACATCACCTGTGTGTGTTTTAGAGAGGGGATACAGACCTAAAATTGCACAGAATACAGTCTGAAATTATTTGTGTCCCCATGGATAGATAGTTTAAAAACTTCAGGGTCCAAATAGCTTACAGACAGAGACATCACACATAACGTACACGTACAACCAAGACATAAGCAGGACTGTAAGAAGAGGGGCATCTGTATAAATACAGTAGTAAATAAGTAAATAAGAATAAAGATACCAAGAAAAATATACCAAATAGAAAACAAGGTCCACTGAGGCTGTGGGATAAAGGGTGACGGGGTTGTTTGGTAAGGTGCAAAGGTCAGCAAAGACAGTGCAAGTATGAGTTAAGAGACCAGCATTAAATACTAACTACTACTACCACTACTAAATATGTAATATACTGTATATATGTCGCGGGGGCAGCAGCTCTACAGGGGACCCCAAACTTCCCTTTCCCGGGCCACATTAACCAGCTCTAACTGGGGGATCCCGAGGCGTTCCCAGGACAGTGTGGAGATCTAATCTCTCCACCTGGTCCTGGGTCTTCCCCGAGGCCTCCTCCCAGCTGGACGTGCCTGGAACACCTCCCTAGGGAGGCGCCCAGGGGGCATCCCAGACCTGTTAGAAGAGGTCTGTAGCAGCGCAGAGATGGATTTGAAAATCACAACGATAAATAGATCCAGGCATAATAGTGAATAATAATATAAACATGGGAAGACAAAATAACAGTCAATATTAGAGTTTTAAGTGAATTGAGTCCAGGATGGAGGGGGGGGGGCCCTTGCAGGTCAATGCAATTTACATACATTTTATATAATTTCACTCATCTTCAATTGCACTAACTAATGTCTGTGTTTCCACAGGTGGAGCGCTGTGCCGCTCTGTCAGAGAGGCTGGATCTTTTCCAGGTTTTACTGGATCATCCTGTCGCTCTGGAGCTCCTCAAAAAGAGGCCGCTGAGAGACGGTCGTCTGTGGCACGTCTGGCTCAAACTCGACTGTGGCAACGGGAGAGGTGACCACGCAGGGAACACCGGGACACGGCTCGCCTTTGGCGTCGCGCGCCTGCTGAACTTCTGTTTGCTCTTTGCTCGCAGCTGGTGTCCTGCACTCAGATCCTGAGGCGGTCAGATTGGCTCAGGACATCACCGAGGCGGAGGGCGTGGAGCTGACAGGCGTGTACGCCCACTGTGGGAACTCCTATAACTGCAGAGGAGTGGAGCAAATACAGGCTGTTGCACAGGAAACCACCGACCTGACTCTGCAGTTTATGGAAAAGTATGCCACAAAAAGACAGTAAAGGCCAATTAAAACATAATAAGTTCTAAGCATAATGATACACTTTATTTATATAGCACCTTTTTAAAAAAATAAAATGCAGCTCAAAGTGCTTTACAAAATAAAACAAATCAATAACATATTAAAAACAGGAGACAGTGAAAACCATAATAAAATAGATCAAAAGGATAATAAAGCGATAGAAACATTTTAAAGATATAAAAACCTGTAAAAATCAGAAATTTAAGAAGAAACATCAAATAATAGCAGTGATGTTAGTGAGATTAATTCAAAGTGAAATTATAAAAGTAGGTTTTGAGTTGTGTTTTCAAACTATCAACAGAAGTTGTTGTATTTTTTAAAGTTGATGATTTTAGGGAACCGTTTGGAACTTACTCAGATAATAAGTTTATCGACCGTTATCACATTAAGGCCAGGTAAATAATCTGCTATATTTATTTCCTATGAAAGAATCATTCTGTAAACTTCTCTGGGTTTGTTTCGGGGCAGACTCAAGGCGGCTGGCATCACCTGTAAGTCCAGCATCGGCTCCACTCCTTCCTGCAGTCACCCGGTCAAAGACATGGCTCAGCTCAGCGAGGTGCATCCTGGGAACTATTGCCTCTACGGTGTGTGTGTGTGTTTGTGTGTGTGTGGGGGGGGGGGGGGGTGTACCTGTTAATCTTGTTATTCTAATTAAAATCAGCTCATTGAAAGAAAGAAATGGAGTCTCAAATTCAGCTTTTTTGTTTGTTCGCGGTCTTCCAGACGTGCAGCAGTCTGTGATCGGCTCGTGCGGTCTGGACGATGTGGCTGTGAGGGTTCTGACGAGAGTCATCGGACACTGTCCTCACAGGAACCAGCTCCTGATCGACTGTGGATGGAGCGGGCTCAGGTACCTGCATCAGCATCGTTCACCTTGTTTCGTGGTTGCAGAATGGACTTTACCTGCTTTCTGTTTGAAGCTGACATAACCCACTTAAAGGTCAACAAAGACTAGACACCAAACAAGGTTGGCTTTACTCCGTGATTTTATTTTCAAAGTGTTTTTCTGCAGAAAGAGGAAGTGTACAGTAAGCACACCGTGTAGGCTGGTAGAGAGACAGACCCAGAGCTGAGGGCAGTTTGCTTTAAATACAGAACATGAAAACATAATGTAGAAGGTAAGGCAGTGACATGAATCACACTTATATCACAGAGGACAAGAAAGGAGCAGTGTCGTGTTTATCACAAGATATACTTTAAATCATGCTTTTGCAGTGATATACAACGCCTCTGTGTTTTGTTTTGTTTTTAAACTTTATTGAAGTTTACAATTTTACACGTTATATACACTCAAAAAGGGAACATACGGTACATATCACAGAGAGAAAAAATACATGTGCAAATAGTGCAAAGTCAGGAGAAAGTGCGTATACAGAACTGAACATCGCATGTCCAGATAAAGAACTTCTGCGTCAGTTGTCATTTATGTCACATAACCATTTCATACTTGTTTTTTTGTTTCTACTAGAACATGTTTACGTGCTTTAATGGTCTAAAAACACACAGTCTGTGTGGATAAACATGCTTTCACCCTCTGTCTGAAACACTGTTTATCGCTTTAAGACCCTCCTCCAGAAAAAGCCCAGTCTGACGTTTCTGCATCTTCTTTATCTTTGCTCTCGGCGTCTCTGCACTGTTATTGCAGTCGGGGAATGACTGTAAAGGCACAGTGGCGTCACTTTCTACCTTAATATAATATAGTTGTGACATCACAACCGTACAGAAGTCTTGACGGTGTGTTTAAACACATAGTTTCTGAATATGGGCTGTTTTGATACTTTCACAGTATTTATAAAGCACTTAGACATGATTTATACTCAATAAAAGTGATGGAAATGACCTTTAAGGGCATACTCACACTGTCCTTCCGTACCGCGACCCGGACTTTAGGGTACTTGTCTCCCCCCCGCGCCCCAGCCACGTTTGTACTCACACTGCCAGGGCCGGCCAATGCTTCTTGCTGTCCATACGCCATCACGCCGTAACACGTCACACGCATTGATCGCGTGTGTGTGGCTTTGTTTACAAATCTTTCCATAGACCTCGGAGTTTTTGTGCGTCTTGTCGACTGTTTTTGAATATTTTCATCCGACCAAATCTGCAGTAAACACTCCACCTCCGCACCACACCAACGTGAACCTTTCACCGCCATTGTTGTTGTTGTTAAATGTCCGCGCATTGGTCCGTCCTTCTATTTACATGTCCGAACAGGCGACATAACGCTACTGCCGTAGGGCTCGTGCTCGCACACGTGCGCACGCTCGTACTCGTACATGTGCAAATGGCTCCGCTAAAGCCCACCTCTTTCAAGCGGGCCGTGGACAGCCCGCTGGCCGCAGTTGTGCGCGGAGCGGGTCCACTCACACTGCTTAAAGGTACTAGGCTTTAGCTGAAAAAACGGTTTTGGCCCCAGCCAGAAGGACAGTATGAGTAGGCCCTAAGTTACATCATGGGAAGGAGTCTAAGGGCCGAGTAAGAATCTAGATTCATTATTTTAATGTCTCTCGGTTGATCTATGATGCTCACCGAGTTTTTCTCGCCACTACATTACTGTATTTTTTATATAATCATTGCACTTATCATGTTTTCGCTCACTGCTCTCAGTCTAGACGGAGCGGGGAAGCTTCCCACTGGATATGCTGTGATTGAAGGACACCCAAACCTCAAGTAAAGCTTCAACTCTTGTCTCTAGTCTCTCTCTCACTCATACTAGTGTGACTGAAGCTCTGATGAAAACATATATTTCCCCCCACAGGTTGTTGTCTATGACCCAGGAGCACGGTAGAGTGGAGCCCCTCTCAGGACCGCTGGACTACAGCAAATACCCCCTGGGCTCTCTGCTCACCCTGATCCCCTACCATGTGAGTACAGTACAGAGAGGTAGAGATGTGACAGCAAGAGACCGACAGATGAACCTCCACTTATGAAAAAATAATATTACGTAGGCTGCTTGCCTGGCCATAAACACACGGAACATTAGGACTACTTATAGAGTGCTAATTTTGAGTTTATACGGTCAACTACCTGACTTTTTAATCTGTTGAAACAAACTTCTTGTGTGTTTTGAGTGTCGTGACTCCTTCATTCACTCCATCTTTCCCTCACTGGCTGTTAGATACTTAAAGAAATATACCCATTTGCCCCCTTTCTATGAAAACATTATTGTTATAACTAAATTGTTTAAGAAAAGACAGAGAAAAGTGAAGACTTTGAGTGTAATTCCTGCTCAGAACCAACCCATGGTCTTTTTCTGCACTTACATACATCAAATAAGCCATGGAGACAGTTTGTTTTTGTGTATGAACTATTAACGGAGACATCCGGGAGAGTCGCTAACAGCCGGACGTGGCTAACACTGATTAGCTTGGGGCAGTGCGGTGAAGGCATTAAAACGTCTTTTTTAAACACTAATACTGCTCAATATAACAGCAAACCTCTGCAGTAGCATGAGAAGAGACCCTACACAGAAAACAAAGCACCAACAACGTAGTTAGTGAACCCGGAGTTTAATAAAAGAGTGTTTTAAAGATTTACCTACTGGCCCCTGTACCAGCTCCTCTCATAGTAAAGTCCATTCAAGTGGATTACCAAAGTCAACACAAAAGGAAGGAGCCCACTGGTGCTTTGTTTTATTTGTAGGGACTCTTCTCATGCTACTGCAGAGGTTTGGTGTTATTTTGAACAGTATTAGTGGTTAAAAAAGACGTTTTAATGCCTTCATAGTACCGCCCCGAGCTAATCAGTGTTAGCCACGTCCGGCTGTTAGCGACTCCTGGTTTCTCCGTTAATAGAATACACCTCACTATGACTTTTTCAAGATATTTTCATGCCTTTTTTCAACATAATTTACTTCTTTTTGTTTTTTTGTGGGAAGAAAAAATTCAGTCAGAAGATTTTTTTGTTTGCTTTAATCCCTGAACGCCGTGTCAGTTTGTTAGTGTCACAATCCGTCTTGTTTGACTTGCTTCTCTGTTTGTTTTTACAGTCGTGTGCTACTGCAGCGATGCATCCCGTGTACCATGTGCACTCTGAGGGACGTCTGCTGGGGAAGTGGACACCGACACGGGGGTGGTAAACAGCTCGCCTACTGTTAGGATACTGGAAGAAACTGGGAGAAGGACGTCTCAGAGCTACTCATGTCACCTGTAGTTCATTAAAGAATATACAGTGGGTACGGAAAGTATTCAGACCCCTTAAATTTTAATATTTAAAGTTGTCCTCCATAAGATTTACATCTATCCAACTGCCTTTTAAGTTAATATCTATCAATAGTGAGTTAAAACAATGGTGATTGATCATATGACCCACTAATGAATCACTTTTTTACCACGTATTCCAATATCCGTGTCTGTGGCGACGTTCGCAGGCTAGATGTAAATAAGCTGCCATGTTGTTGTAGTAAGGACAGAAGTGAAGTGTAATAAGAACGTGTGTGTGTGTGTGTGTGTGTGTGTGTGTGTGTGTGTGTGTGTGTGTGTGTGTGTGTGTGTGTGTGTGTGTGTGTGTGTGTGTGTGTGTGTGTGTGTGTGTGTGTGTGTGTGTGTGTGTGTGTGTGTGTGTGTGTGTGTGTGTGTGTGTGTATAAGAGGGTAACATATAGGGGACGGACTGGAAGTAGAGAGGTGAATGTTTACACACAGTGAACGTGACAAGATGGAGGCTCTGAAAGAACAGACTCGCCTGCAGTTACAGCTTTCTGCCACAGAGGCCGCTAGAAACAAGGCATCTCAAATCTTATGGAGTACAGCTTTAAATATAAACGATTAGGACGGCCAGGACCTTAAAGTGTAATTTGGCGCAAAATCATCCCATGTCCTTTTTTGGCACTTATACATACATCAAATAAGCCATCGAGTCCATCAAGTATAGTATGTTGAAAAAAATCATGAAAATGTCGTAAAAAAGTCATAGCGGGGGGTATTTTGTGTGCTATTTTTTGCATAGGAATATAATAATATTGTTTTTCTGACTAAATAAAATGACTGTTGTTCTCAACTTCTTATTTTCTCTTTATCAAAGATTTGTTTGCATTCATCTCTTGTATTTCTAATACATGTGTAGGTGTTATTATGATAATAGGAGTGAAAGTGTATAAACATTTTAATTAAAAAAGTACAGTATTATAACACTTAACAAAAGTAATATGATTACAAACTACCATTGATTAATATTATTATTATTAATAAGCAATAACCTTTTATTAATTGATTATTTTGACTTATTGGGATTTGTTGTTGTTTTTGTCTTGTCGTCTTGAGAATGTCTTGTATCACTCTGCGGTTCCTTATATGTAAATAAACTTTTTGCGTACATAAATAAACAGATAAAATTAAAAATAATATAAATAAATAAATGAGTATCTTATGCAATCAAAACAAAAAAAACAAGGGGTCAGCCAGGAAATATGGTAGAGATAATTATAGAGATGCTTTTGTAATTTAACAATACTTTACATGTTTTTTTAATAGTATCTCATTTATAAATGCTACACAAACAGGAATCAACATTTGTGTTGATTCAAAAAAATATATATATTTTGCCAAAATGATGGGTTTATTACTCCCAAACGCTGCTTTCTTGTGCGACTGTTAGATACCATCTTTATATTTTATTTCATATTTTCCTGGTTAAAACCAGAAAAGTCATCTAATAACAATACAACTTTGTTACTGAAGTGTCAAATAATAAAGACAGAAAAATATAATAACTTCAAATAAGAAGTTCTTGCGTTTCCAAAGAGTGAGCCCAAATAAAGCAAAATAAATAAATCTAATAAAGAACAAAAGTTTCAGGGTTTCATTTCTGTCTGCCATGTAATCGTCGTGCGAAGCGCATTGTGGGAAATGTAGTTCTGACTGAAACTAACGTTCTGATTGGCCAGCAGGTGACCTTTCGCTTGTCACGTGGTTTAAAACCTTCAGGAGGATGGCGCGGAAAGTTGTCAGTGCAGCTCTCAGTTTATGAATGCTGTGTTTACGTCTTTCCTCTGGTGATACCGACTAATATCTGGTAAGTTGCCGTCGTTTGGACACGTTTGGTTACTGTTACCGCTTTTCTTTTCCACTTTTAACGTAAGTGTGCAGCCGTTAGTGTCCGTTAGTGACCGTTAGTGTCCGTTAGATTGTCCACAGGGAGACCTTTCCCACCACACTGCTGTATGTGTCGTGTATGGTGTTTGTATTTGTATTTCTTTGTTCCTTTTTCCATGAAAATGCCTATTAATCACATTGTACACACACTGATGATTCAATTACAATACATTCAAACATTTACACGAATGTAAAGGCGCAGACAAGAAGAATACAGTTGAGTTATTATACTTTTCTGCCCCTTTTCAACATAATGCAAACATGTCATCACCAAATGAAATACTAAACATATATAACAGTTTATACACCACGTACATCCAGCTACTCATCAAGTTTATATGATTCAATACGTCTAGTTAAATACAATCTTTTAAATTAAACTTTTTAATTCATCCTCCTGGGAAATCCACAGTTTTACACATCCACAGTTTTAAGCACATTTGTTTTAATGTTGTTTGTGCACACTGATGTTTAAAGTCAAACTTAATCCTATGGTTTGCATTCTCTGATATAAAAACAACACTTTTGTGTGTCCTAAATCTGTTTCTAGCTTTAAACACTAATAACATCTGCATTATATGATGTTTCTGAGTTACAACAATCCTGACTTAATGAACATTTGTATGCTTTGAAATGCAGCTTTGTGTATTATTCGGACTGCTCTTCTCTCTAATAATATTAATGGCTTCATGTTAGTTTCACAGGTGTTACCCCACACTTCAGTACAATCATTGAAATAGGGCAGTATCATTGAGCAATATAACATTCACAATAAGAGGCCAGGTAAAATATATTTGGATTTGTTCAAAATGAATAAGTTTTGCTTTTCACATAATGTGATTTCCATGTTAAATAATCATCCAACACTATACCTATGGATTTTATTTCATTCACTCGTTCTCTTTATTTGTATTTTTTTTTTTTACATTGATGCCTACTACGGATAAACATGAGCCTTTTGGTTTAGTCTGGCATTTTTAACCCATGTATGATCGCGTGTTTCATTAATTTGCACTGTCCCCTTCTTAAATAAACTGAACTGAATTGAAGGAGAAAGGGTATTATGGATGTCTAAAATGTAATAAGAGACAGGAGTGTGATTCTGTTAGATGTTAAACTGTGTGTTGTGTCTCCGTAGTCACCATGAGCGTGTTGGAGGTGAAGTTCATCGGTGATGGAGATGCTCTGGAGCACATCGTGGACAAACAGGAGGGTATGGACAACGCCACGGTCACTTCACTCCTCCTGCTCAGATATAATTGAGTTAGATAGATAACTTTATTTATCCCCGAGGGGTAATATAATTATAAAATACAATATAAAATACAAAATATAAACTACAATAAGAGTACAGTATTGCAGATTTAAAACAGTATATTACACTATACTATGTGGATTTTAAGGTGCAAGATAACAAGAGAAAAGTGCATTTTTAATTACAGTGGTAGATTTCAGTAATAAGTCATTTAAATGATGTGAGTGTGTTTCCTGAGCGTTGCTATGAAGCGTTGCTATGTAGCGTTGAAGGTTATTAGCAGGCGGCTAACTTCTCCCGCGTCTCCCTTTATCTGTGTGTAACTGAAAAGGCGTGCAGGGCAATAGCGCGTCCGTTCAGAAGATGGTGACGTTTAAGAGCCCGGCTGGACGACGGGCCAGAGGAGAGGATGCAGAACACGATGGGGACGAAAATGAAGTCTTTGATGAACAGAACTATGTCCAAGCTTTAGGGGCAGACAATGCAGAAGGTGAGTGAAGCCACTGATTGTAATGGAAAAAATAAAGGTGAAATAATCATTTTCAATATCTATAAGTATTCGTAGAAATATGTTGTTTACCACAACTGTAAGGTGCTGGAAAAGCTTGAAAATTGACCTTGAAAGTGTTTCAATTTGACATTGAAAAAGGTGTACAAACCCTGATTTATAATGAATATATACGTATTTATACAATATATCAAAATATTTTCATGACTGATCAGTCCTCCTGGTACAGCCTGAATTAAGCTATTGTGTTTAAATGATAATTTTACATGGTTGCATCTCCGTTACATAACTTACCTATTATTATTGTTATTATTACTATATAGATAGAAGGCAAAATATTTCAGTACGTGTTATTTCAGTAATATTTATTAAAAAGAGGTGGAATAAAACAAGTTTATACTTCCTCCTACTTCTTTTCGGATATGTAAACAGATTTATATTTTTCAGTTTACTTTGTTATTGTATATTTATTTTTCTCTCTTACGACTGCCCATTAATGTATGATAATTTAGTTTTTTCACATATTCAAAATAAACTATCTTTCTACCTTGATTTTACAGAAGATGAGGTGGGTATGTACAAAGTGGCCGGCGCCTCCATTTTTACCTTTCAGAAAACCAAACGTGGACACAGCATGGCCCAGACTGGTGAGAGCCACCATCCTCTTCTATGACACAAACACACACACACACACACACACACACACACACACACACACACACACACACGCACACGCACACGCACACGTACACACACACACACACACACACACACACACACACACACACACACACACACACACACACACACACACTCACACACTCACTCACTCACTCACTCACTCACTCACTCACTCACTCACTCACTCACTCACTCACTCACTCACTCACTCACTCTTTGATAATCAGATAATTATTAGCTTTTCAGGATATTACAAACGTTGCTTTTGTGTGTTTTTGCAATAGCAAGTGAGTTGGCTCGGACTCCCGGGAAAAGTGTGACCTTCAGCAAAACGCCCAACACTGAACCCTCGACTCCCACCCGAACATCCCGCAGTGAGTTCAGCACAACTTCTGTATGTTTTTGTGTCCCTTTTACACACAACTAAATCTATTCTCTCTCTCTCTCTCTGACCAGACCAAAGAGGTGGAAGCAGAACACCACAGAGGGTGAGACTAAAAGAGATTTCATAGCTTAACTTCTCATATACTCGTTTAATGATGATGTGGTTTATCTATCTGCTGTGGTTTTTGTTGAGACTTTGCTGCAGTCTCAGTGTTAACTCTGCTTTTTGTATGACAGAGCAAGAAGGTTCAGTTTGTCTCCACAACTCCCCACAGGCTCAGGAAGAGAATGACAAGTGAGTGTCAACACATCACAATGGGATTAGATTCTCTTACTGTTACGGATGTATAAAGTTTAGCTAAACTGCTTGACACTTTCAGCTCCGAGCATCCGGTCGGACAGCGATAGTGAGCTGTCGCCCTCTGACTCTGGGGAGGAGGAGGAGGAGGAGGAGGAAGATGGGATGGAGGAGGAGCAGAAGGCAAAGAAAGAAGACAAGGAGAACTTAAAGACTCTAAGAACGCCCAGTAAAGGTTCATCTGCAGCTCTCTACAAGACTCCCGGCAAAAAGAGCAGGGCCGCTTCTGAAGCCCCCAACCAGCCCAGTATGATTGAGGAGTATTTTGAAGCCCATGGCAGTTCAAAGGTCTTGACATCAGACCGCACCCTGGAGCGTTTAAACACCCCTAAACTTGACAGGGTGAGTAAATCGCAGCCAGCTCTCTGAATAATCGATGGACTGCGTTCCCATGTCATTGAAGCGCGTCCTTATTTTGTGTTTGCAGGAGACGTTGGTCCAGCTTTTAGAGGGAAAGCCGTCCTGCTGCTCCAAAGAGATCCAGCAGCTCCACAACAAACACAGAAAGCACTTTAGCAAATGGATGTTACAGTTACAGTGAGTGTGGTCTACACTTTCTTTCTTTTTTATCTTGAAACTGTGCAGATTGTAAAGATCTTCTGTGCTGATGGGGGGAAGATTTTTCACGTTTCTTCAAAAAACACACTTTTCTTACCTTTCTTGCATGTCTCACAGCGATTCCCTCCAAAGTCCCATCCTTTTCCTCCTGCCCAACTTGTGATGCTAAATGCTGCGTTTGAGTGCAATGGAAAGTCTGAAGTTTTGGACCTCCAATAAGGCCGAGTGCACTGGAATGACTGTCGAAGTGTCTCCTACGATCGAATTTTGGGGAGATCGACCTACCCCGAATAGATAGTAGGAGGTTGCACTTTGATAGGCATTCCAGTGCACTCTGCCTTATTGGAGGTCCAAAACTTCAGACTTCCCATGGCACTTGAATGCAGCATGGGCAGAGCAAGTGAAACAGAGCGACGGATGACAGGCAGGAAGCTCGGAAAATAATTTTAATCCGACCGGATAAAACGATTGGTCAGACTTTAGTCAGAAATATGAGGATTGAATATTGACTTCCAACACTTGGTGGATTTCTTTTACATTTTAAGATTACAAAAAGAAAAGTGTAAAAATGCCAGAAAGGTAAGAACTGCCTTAATAACTTTTTTAAAGGCTTTACTAAATGAATTCTGTAATTCTGAACAGTTTGGAAGTAAACTGCAACTTGACTGGTTGGCTGTAACTCTCGTTGTGCAATGTTTGAATGTTGGCACAAGAATAAAAGTGCCCCTGCGTTTGTGTTTCTGTAGGTTGGGGTTCAGTGTGCTGGTCTACGGTTTGGGCAGTAAAAAAGCTCTACTGGAGGACTTCCGTGTGTCTCACCTGACTCAGGAAATTCACCTCGTGGTCAACGGATTCTTCCCCTCGATCACTCTTAAATCAGTCAGTATACACAGGAAAAGCTCTTCAGAATACGAGTGCTTTGGTGCAGCCTATATCAAACATTTAACTGAAGTAGGAGCAAGAGAGGGTGTGTTGAATAAGGCTGGTCATATTCTGTATTTTTCTTATGGTAAACACATTTCATGAAAAAAACAAATCCAGCAAGTATTGTGTGTAAAGGCGGGTGTATCCTCTGTACCTTAGAGCTCCATTGTTGTTCAAAACTATTTAAATGACTGTAGTTTATTGTGAGACAGTGAAAAACATACCTGTCCTACTGAGGAAAATACCCACTACAGCATCAAATGTGTATTAATTCATAGCTGAAAGTAGTCCCCAATAACTGCACCGTTTCCTCCTGTTCAGTAATGTTTCCTTGAAACTGGTGTCGGGCTGTTTTAGGAAATTACTTGACCTCAGTTTAAATTAAATTAAATGTTTATGATCCAGCTTAAAGATTCACGTCATATCGCCATAGAGCTGAGTGCCACAGACTTAACACATTGTTGATTTGGGTCTTTTTGTTGACTGGTTTAAAATGATGAAGGTGGTCCTTTTGAATGCTTTTATTGCAGATCCTAAATGCTCTGACATGTGAGGTTCTAGAGCACCAGGGAAGTTTCCGGACACCGTCAGACCAGATCCAGTTCATCGCTCAGACCCTGAAAGACAGTGAGTGTGTCTATCAAATGCTTTTGTCTAAAGCAGGGGTGGGCAATTCCGGTCCTGGAGGGCCACTGTCCTGCATGTTTTAGGTTTCTCTCTGCTCTAACACACCTGATTCTAATGATTTGCTCGTTATCAAGCAGCTGATGCTTGTCACAGTTTGATTATTGTTAGACTCAGGTGTGTTAGGGTAGGGAGGAACCTAAAACATGCAGGACTATGGCTCTCCAGGACCAGAATTGCCCACCCCTGGTCTAAAGCTTGTCCTTGAATTCTGTGTTTGACAACTGGAGCGTGTCCCTGCAGGTCCAGGTCTCCATGTGTACGTGCTGATCCATAATATCGATGGACCAATGCTGCGAGGAGAGAAGACCCAGAGTGCACTGGGGCAGCTGGCATCCCTGCCCAACCTGCACTTGGTGGCTTCCTTAGACCACATTAACGCTCCACTGGGTGTGTGTTTTGTGTGTACTGCGGTGTTTATTACACTGACATGTATTCTTTTAGCTGAATCTTCTCTGTGTTTCCAGTGTGGGACCAGTTTAAGCAGAGCCAGTTCAACTGGCTGTGGTGGGAGTGTGTGACGTTCCAGCACTACGCAGAGGAAACATCGTATGAAAACTCTCTCCTGGTGCAGCAGACTGGCGCTCTCGCTCTGTCCTCCCTCACACACGTGCTACGCAGCTTGACACCCAATGCAAAGTAACATATCCGCCTTCATATGATTAATTCAGAGCTGTCTAATGATTAATGACTTACTTGAGTTCTTCACGGCTCTGTGTCCTTTTCTGTTCACAGAGGAATTTTCAAACTGTTGGTGAAATTCCAGCTGGAGAACAAAGATAACCCGTCATACACAGGTACACACACACATAACTTCAGAATGCTCTACAGGTTTTCTTTAAATTGTGTGTTTCTTTATGATTATAACATTTTCCTATCGCTGTGTGCAGGATTGTCATTCCAAGATTTCTACCAGCGCTGTCGAGAGGCGTTCTTGGTGAACTCTGACCTCACACTGAGGACCCAGCTGACTGAGTTCAGGGACCACAAACTCATTCGCACACGCAAGGTGGAGTCTTTTTTTTTTTTTATTTTAATATTTTATTTTGACACAAATAGCCACCTGCATGACTTACATTTATTCCCATGATTGTCCAGGGTGCAGACGGAGTGGAGTACTTAATCGTTGCTGTGGACGCGAGCACGTTGATGGATTTCCTGGAGAACGAAGAGGGTGACTGAGAAGAGAGGACTTTAGTTCATCCACTGACTTCATACTGACTGATAGAAAGGCCCAGGTCCATCTGATCAACATAAGACAGGAGCCCAGGTTACAGGCTCCAGTTTAAATGAATGATTGGAATCTAATTATTGGTGAATGTTTTCACTTGTCAGAAATATCACTTTATACCACTGTTACATTCACATCTTGTGTTTTGATGTATAAATGTTTACAGCGAACATAAGAGTGTAAATAAAAACACCTAGTGAGTCATTGCAATTCCATGTCTTTAATTACAGAAATACATTTAAATTTAGCAAAAACATACATTCTTTTGTTTGTACAAGGCAGGTAGGCATGCTGCTATAGATATAATTTTAAAAAAGAAAGCCAGGGAAGTTCATCAGTACTCCCCAGGTGAAAGCACGTGCCGTACATATATAATCAGGAGGTTACAGGTAAAAAAGGGTGTTTTAGGATCCTGTTTGTGATCCAAGTATGAGGTTTGGGTTCAATATGAAAAGAGTGCATGCTATGAAATGTTTCAGTGTTGGATGTCAGTCGTTTTCTGTGTTTGCAGTGAATCTATTAGTGTTTCTGAGTGCAGTGTGTAAGTCTGGAGTCTGTTTTGGGTAGCAGTGTGTACGACGTGAAGCTCCTCTTGATCCAAATCATCCAGCAGCAGCAGAACCGCATCGAGTGTGTGTGTCTGCAAAATACAACTTATAGGTTATAGGCTGAGATCAATAAAAGATATCCCAACATTTTTGACATCTTGGAAGCGATGTTCAGACAAAGCCGTGGGAAGTGGGTGCTGCAGGAAAGCAATTGTAGTATTTAGCTCCATCCACAAACCAGAGCTCTCTTCATCAAGGTGGATAAACGTATTAATTTAGTGGCCTCAGAGCGACCTTTCTCCAATCTGAGTAGATTAAAAACATGGTTGACGTCCCCAACGACACAGAAACGACTTACGCACCTGTCCCTCAGGAATTTGCACATTCTGAACGCTTTAGGAGGACTGTATCCTAAACGTCAAGCAGTGTTTGGTGTTACTCACTAAAGACCAAATTGTCGAGCAGTGCATGCCTAATGATGTGTAGTAATGAGTAGTTTAATTATTTCTCGTCTGATCTTTTGATGGAGTAGTTTCGTTATAAGTTTATGCTGATGGTTTTTGTGCTCTGCGCTTTGTTTTTGTTTTTTTAAAATGTATGGCTACACTGTGCGTTTATGTTTTATAGTATTTGTTGTACATATGTGATATGTGGATCGGTTTAATGTAGCCTATGAATTTTGCGTTGTGTAGGCCTTTGATGTTTTGAGTCAATGTGTTGTGTCTAAAGTGCTGTGCGATGATAATGTTGACTAAGGTGTTTGGACACCCATGTCAGAAGTGTCAATATTTAAGTCTTATTTCATTTTTTTTGGTGTTCAACAGTTCTATATTTCACGTATTTTCACTGTCTTTCAGTGAAAGGCTATAGAGCAACATTTGTACCCTTTACTTTGTTTGCATTAGTATCAATCTGTGTGCGTTTTTGGACCCCTCACTCCCCACGGCCTTGTATTCAGAGATGAAAGCGGGTACCTTTCTCATGGGTGGTTTGTTTTCTCTGGTTGATGGAGAAGACAGAGAGGGGAACTTGTCTCTGGAGAGGAGTTTCATCCCCAACTTTTCCCTGATTTTGCTAAAAGAAGAAATCAGGAGAGAAACGTTTATTCTAAATATGTCTTTTACAGATTTGTTTTCAGTCGATGCATGTTCTACTTCCTGTGAGTCAATCCGCATGGCTTACTTGGTCTCCTCCATACTGTAGTTAAGCGGGTCGTTCTCCGTCTCTGTATCTGGAAGTCCATTGGTGTTGAGCTGATTTTGGACCCTGCCTGGGGGGGTGGTGACCTCTTCACCCTCCATGAGAGCAAGTGCAATCTCATCCTCTGTCACAACTGTGCGCACACGCACACGCAAACACAAGTTTCATTACAATGTGTTTCATCCAAAGCTATGCAGAGTTTTTCTCCAGTCAACACAGTAATTTGAATGCATTTCCTCCTTTTGTGGGCACAAATCGTTTCTAATACTGTCACATACACGATGCACACTCGCCTTGGTTGTCGAGCTTCTGGAGGCGAGGCAGGCAGCGCAGCACGGTGAGGCGATACTGGCCGGAGTCGGTTCCACAACAGGGGTTCTCGGCCAACCAGAGCACTCTGAGACGGGTCAGTGGACGCAGGTGAGAGAGCTCAGTGAGCGAGGGAATGTTGTTCCTCCTCAGGTACAGCTCACATAGACTCAGGCAGCCGGACAGAGGGGAGAGAGATGAGATGCTGTTGACACTACAGTGGGAGAAGAGCAGGAAGGACAGCACAGCCAGGGTTCACTGATTATCTCAAATGATTTGATGCAAATGTCACATGTCAGTGTCATACGGTATCTGTGCGTCTGACTGTGTGGAGAAACCGACCTGAGTGTCAGCACCTCAATGTTGGCCATTTGAGAGAAGATAGAAATCTGAAAGACAGAGAATAAGTGGACATTTATCGAAGGATTCTTACACCTTTTCCAAAGTCAAAGTCATGCACTTTAAGAGCATTTTTTAATGTGTATTTTCAAGTTTTTCCAGCACCTTACAGCTGTATTTGACGACATTAAATATACATACATATTTGTATACAGTAGTACTGATAGAATAATACATCGGTCGGCTGATATTTGTGTTTTTTTACGTGTATCGTATCGGCCGATGCGGGCTGCTGCGTTCACCGATACTTTTTACGGCATTATTTACAGTGAGGCGTCCACAAAAAGCTCTATTTTGCTGGAGACGCCTTTTTGAAGTTCAATAACACATTGAGGCTCGTAACATTTGTTATCATCATTGTGTCATTTTTATGATGTAAATTGAGGGAGCAAAAGTTGTATCGGCTCAATAAAATCGGTATCGGCATCAGCCCTAAAAAAAAAACGTATCAGTCGATCCCTATACAGTGGAACATACAGTATTCTGATTATTGCACTTCTTCATCACATTAAATTAAATGTTATTTGCTATAAACAGAGGAAAACAGTGTCATGCATGTAAATACATTGCATCCTTTATAACCAATATTTCAAGGTTTTCCAATAGCCTCCTTATATTATTACATACATAAATGCACACAAAGCATTAAAAAAACAGTTAAAAAGCACAAATAGTTAGGCCAAATATGTTATCCATTGAGTGTTCCACTACTTACGTCAGTCAGGTTGCATCCCCTGCAAAAATGAAATGTACCGTAATGTTAGAGATGCATATAAAACCAGCTGTACCCGTAAACCACAGACCAACACGATGACTGGTAACTGTTGTGCTAATATGTCAACACTCACCAGCAATTCAGTTTCTTCACGCTTTCCAAGTCGGAGGCCTTAGCCTTAGCGAGGACCTGTTTCCGTGTCAGCTTCATAGCACATCAACTGACTAAGCTGCCGAGGAAGAATATTTTGAACGTCCTAAATGTTCACAAACAACAAAAGACCGCATTATGACGGGAGAAGTGGGCAAACATTTCAGCTCTGCAGCAGCAGCGGGATGTTGTTTCCTCCCCATGAGTGCGCATGCGCGTATCCAAGGAGGCGTCCTTAGTTACAGTCAGCGTACGTTAAGATTTTATTTTTTAACAGCAACACTACTACAAAAGTTTTGTTTTATTTTTATTTTATTTTTTTAAACTCCAATAATGAATTGGCAAAAACTATTAGATTATTTAGGTATTTAAGATTCACTCCCTTAGTTTTTTTGTTATTCTTCATCCCTTTTTTTTAATATTTTACCGTCTTTGTATATTTTAATTTATTTAATTATTGTTTCTACATTTAGATTTATATATTTTTTTTACATTTTGAGAACTAAATAATATGCAAGAAAATAAATGTTTATATTAAATACCACGGAGTTGTCCTTAGTAACAGTCAGCGTACGTTAAGATTTTATTTTTTAACAGCAACACTACTAAAGTTTTATTTTATTTTCATTTAATTTAACTCAAATAATGAACTGGCAAAAACTATTAGATTATTAAGGTATTTTAGATTAACTCCCTTAGTTTTCTTTTGTTGTTATTCATTCCTTTTTACTGTCTATACATTTTAATTTATGTAATTATTGTTTCTACATTTAGATTTATATATTTTTTACATTGTGTATAACTAAACAATATGCAAGAAAAAAATGTTTATAGTACATACCACGGAGTTGTCCTTCGTTACAGTCAGCGTTTGTTTAATATTGTATTATTTGTGAAGAATACACAACAGAGAAACTACTACTTGGCACAAGTTTTATTTTACCTTTAAAACTCAAATAAAAAATTGGCAAAAATATTAGATTATTTGGGGCTTTTCAAAATTCACTCTTTTAGTTGAGCAGACCCCACAGATTTTTGTTTTTGTTATATTTCGTTCCTTTTTTATGTTTTACTGTCTATACATTTTAAATTATTTAATTATTGTTTCTATATTTAGAATAATATATTGTTGACGTTGTGTGCTCTGGAATACGCAAGAAAATAAATGTGTATATAAATATTTTCAATAAAAAACAGAAAATAAAATAAAATAAAGATTAACTACTTTGCAAAAGTAGAGACCTTTTCAACGGAATTCCATTGCTAGGCAACAGCTTTGTTCCTTGTTAACTTCCTGTCAGTTGATGCCATTCTTATACACTGTAACAGGACATAAACTAGGACTGCTTTAAAATGTTTATGTTTACATTTTTGAAATGGTCCAAACAATATTTTATACGATGTATTTATTACCGCTATTTTTTAAGGAGTATCTTCGTCATGAAAACTCATAGTCCCACAATGCAACGTAAAACGACTGGGTAAATCGCGCATGCGCGGTAGGCAATCCCTCTTTGGACCTACGTCTCCACTGAAACGATGGTGAGCCCTGAATGTCCCTATCCAAATCCGTGTCAATCTACCGATTCCTGCTCTTTAAATGATATAATCACATATTTCGAGGCTCGGTGTTGTCCTTATTTGTCAACCCCGACAGTTATTTGTGTCGATTGTGTGGTTGTGTCAACAGTTTAAACGATGTTTTCGTGTCCTCAGTCAGACAGAAATGGCTGCCACCATTGCTATCAGTTAGTAATTGAGTCCATGTACCGGGCGGGCTGGGCATAGTAGCACGCTGTCGGTCTCTAAATCCCGAATACCGTGCTAGCTCTGAGGACACACGGTTTTTAATGTAAGATAAAACGACAGGTTTTGTCCAAATATAGTTAATTCCCTCCAAACCTGAGGAAGCTTGTGCAGGCTAACGTTAGCTGCTAACACCACTGTGACAGCAGCTCCAGGGTTAAGGCTGCTGGAAATCCTTCAAACACTTGAATTAACTGCTTGAAACGGCTTCAACTCTATCGTTTAAGGGATGGCATATATGATATAACCCAGAGGAAAGATCAACATAACTGAGGGGGGAAAAAAGCATTTTGTCATATTTGAATGATCAAAATAGTTGATTATTGATCTATTAGTAGAGTTAAATGTCATGTTGGTTGTTTATTAGACACTAATGTCTGTTAATAATTTAATTTGATGAAATATTTCAATAATATGTATCCTGAGTTTTGTGCTGTATACAAATATGTAGTGCACCACAGCTGTAAGATGCTGGAAAAGCACGGAAATTCACCTTGAAATGCTTAAAGTGCTTGAATTGTAGTATGGTTTATTCTAAGACTGAAACCAGCACTTTCTGCCGTTTTTGCATGAAAAATGACTTGACAAGAGATTATCAACATAGTTGGTTATATTTCTGTCGATCTATTAAACGAGTTAGACGTCACGTTGGTTGTTTATCTGACACATCTAATTTAATTTGTTGACCAAGTGCATTATTAGGAAAACTGAGTATTATGGTGTTTTCAAATTTGTAGTGCACCACAGCTGTAAGATGCTGGAAAAGCATGAAAATGCACCTTGAAATGCTTGAAATTGACATTGAAAGAGTTGTAGGGACCCTCATTCATGGTTCTTCAGGTTTTTGCCGTTTCAAAGAATAAAACGTGAATATTTGCAGTAATGTGACGTGTTCCAGCTTTAAATTCATATAATTCAATACGCTGTATACCTTTACTCCTGTGGAACTTTTTAACCTAACAAATTAATTGCTTTAACTCCTGTATCGTAACTTACTGTTTACATGTTTTCTGCAGGCCAAGCGTACCAAGAAGGTGGGGATCGTGGGTAAATACGGCACGCGTTATGGTGCATCGCTGAGGAAGATGGTGAAGAAAATTGAAATCTCCCAGCACGCCAAATACACCTGCTCTTTCTGTGGCAAGGTATGGACTTTCTTACAAATCACAAACACGCTACGCGGGGACTAATTCATGATCTTCTCACAATGTTTGGATGTCAAGTCTGGAGAAATTGACACAAAACTGTTATTAATGTGCTAAATTTACATTGACAGACCAAGATGAAGAGGAGGGCTGTTGGCATCTGGCACTGTGGGTCCTGCAGGAAGACCGTGGCAGGAGGCGCCTGGACTTACAAGTAGGTTTCTTTTTGCTTTGCTGTAATTCTTCCACCGTGCTCCATCTCAGGGTCTTGTTGCGTTGTTTGACAGGAAGTGGTCAGAACACTGAAGGAAGTGCACCCATGGTCAAAGAACTGGATGTCACTTAGGACTTTTCCACACGAACAAGGCTATTTTTTAAACCAAACTTTGATGGCCCCCATTAATAAAAAAATTCCTGTCCATATGAAACCGCTAAATCCGCCTGCGTCAGTGTGCCACATCGAGAGTGCTCCACAAGTGTCCATGCATACAACTGACTGTTATGACTGACTGAAAACCGGAACAAGTTCACCCTGGACTTCGGTTTCAGGAGCAAAGGCTGCGGTTATGTGTGGATGAAAGACCAAACTGCGCAGAGAAACACACGGTTTTAAAAAATATCGGCGCTCGTATGGACAGCCCCTTAGTGTTTCATTATAAAGAAAAGGTTCAGTATCGGCGCTCGTATGGACAGCACCTTAGTGTTTCATTATAAAGAAAAGGTTCAGTATCGGCGCTTGTATGCACAGCACCTTAGTGTTTCATTATTAAGAAAAGGTTCAGTGCTGATCAGTGTTATCTAAATGTCGTGTTTGGCCTGTTTGAGTGGGCTTCCTGTTCAGAGCATGATGGTGGGTCAAAGTATCTGTAACAGATCTGTTTGTAGAGCTTATGGGTAAAACTAATTGATCCCAATTAAGTTCCCTTTTCAAAGAAGTGTTCACTACACCAACAAATGAATCTCACACAGCCACACTGCAGCTTGTTAACTCCAGGATATGCCATAATATGAAACTGATGACCTCTCAGATCATCTCATATCCAGAGAACGTTTACGACATAGAAACGTCCCAGTTTTTAAAATATGAAACCTGATCCAGCAGCTTACATGGTACATTTCTTCCTTCACATTCTGTTGGGTATTTGGGAACATCTGACTTTTCTACAACAGCTGCAACATTTTTCTGTTTTGAGATGGAAAGTAAAGTCGATGACGGCACATTTGTCCAATCAGATGTAAATCACACAGTGGAGAGCCAAACTGAAATAAAATACTCATGTTGCCAGACCGCAAAATGATCAGAGGTCTGTTCCAAACCACCACAAAACACTTAAAATCAGAAATACCGTAGTGAACAATGTTGGTGAAACTGCAAAAAAAACTCTTTAGGGGTTTCAAATGAAGTATTTCTGTGATTGTGGACAATTGATTTACTGTTTGCCGGGTTCGTATGGGTGCTTGAAATCTTAATGCTTGAAAATCCTTAAATTTAAATGTTTTCAAGGTTCGAAAAGTGCTGGAATTTTTGGAAACTGCTTAAATTGTATCAGTCTTTGACAACAAATAGTCTAAATAATTCAAATGAATCCTTCTGGTATTACGATCAATTTTAATTAATAACATAACACCATCTCTTTTAATGTGATTTTAGTCAATTAAAAGTGAAATAATAATTTTTGATATGTATTTGTAGAAACATGTAATTTACTACGACGGTGCTGGAAGAAGTGCTTGAATTTGACCTCGGAAAAGGTGTAGGAACCCTGTGTGAGGGGTTATCTGGAAAGTGTTTTTTCAGTTATTATACTGTGTATTCCACAGGCTCCTTAAGTTTGAGGCTGAGAGCAGAGGAGTAAAATAGAAACATTTAATCTTCTCTTTGCATGCCTTTGAGTTAGAAGTGCGTTATCGAGGAGAAAGTGATAAATATTTGAATAACTAATAATAAAACAGTTCAAAACATAATTCATCGTCAATAATTAAAAAGCATTTGTATGAATAATAAATAAATTTACATGTGAGTGTAATTTGAGCAACACAATGTTTCTAAATTAAGGAAAGGTTGTTATGAAAGTGAATATTTATGAAAGTACATGCACATGGTATAAGTCCTGTTTGTTTTTTGTGTGTTGCAGCACAACTTCCGCTGTCACAGTCAAGTCTGCGATCAGGAGACTGAAGGAGTTGAAGGACCAGTAAACCAGTGCAACAGTCACTGGTGGATTTGGGACTTTTTCTATCATTTTACCGACCTGGACACGGCCTCAACATCCACAAATAAATCTGTCTGGAGCGGAATTCTTTGTTCGTCTGTTTTTTAAAGCGTAGACGAGGAGATGCCTCACCAAACAAAACCTGCGTGAGTGAGAGTTGCACTGGAGCTTAGGGCGACAGGCTGCACTGGTATATTTGCATTTCCACAATATTAGAAAGGTTCTGGTTTGTAATTTTCTTGGCAGTAAACTCCTGCACTGTTGCAAATCAGATGAATCACCCCCAGATTTGTGGCTGTTCCTGCTCTGATACTGGAGTAAGAAGTGTGCGCTTTCTTTACCACATGGAAAATGAAGTTAAAACCTTGAAATTTGACCATTGTTCTACTGTAGTGTTCTTTTGCCTGTTTTAATCCACAACAGATGAATGAATACGGCCGACTCTGGAGCACAAAGTGAAAATATCTCACGGATTAGATCAACAAGATAAAACACTTGTTAATATATGGGTCATTACGTAGAGTGTAAATGTGTAATATTGACCTTTTTTACAGCGGATATTTGGACTTGTGCAAAACGAGTGTAATATAATGGCTGCTCCAGTTTCTTACTCTAAGTTTATTTATTTCTGTAAGGAACTCTTAAACAGTCCACAGTAAAACAAATACAATAACCAATGTTGCTGTTACCTGTGGACTTCCTGCAGTGTCTGGGAGGAATGTGCTGTGAAAAGGGTTCATTACTGGTACTACAGTGGGTCTGCATTTTTATATGCATTACTGTTTAGAATAGTGGCTTCTGTATATTTGTTTGCAGATAGGAGCTACAGATGTTTTATATATTTACTGATCTTTAGCACAGGTGTGGATAAACATACAAATAATACAAAATGACAGTAAAATATATTTTTTAAAGCAGACCATGTGCAGGGGTGTTCTACAAGAAAAAACGATATATTTAACATTTTAGTTCCGTAATTAATTAGTTGCACTAATATAGTTTTAAATGACAACAAATTGCCTCCCAACATAATGAACCATCTTGTATCATAAAGATTTGTAGAAAAGCACAGAAAATGTGGGTTAAAATTGACAAAGTTAAACTTTATATATATATATATATTTATATATATATATTTATATATATATTGGAAAACTGAACAGACATAATAAAACGTCCATAATATAACATTACCAGCATTATAAAAAAGTTCAAGGATATGGATGATTTCTCTTTCAAACCAATTAAAAAAAGTTATATATATATATTTGCCTTTCACCATGTTGGACACAAGTGATGTGTATTCTGTAGCATTGCACATGACTAAATAAGTAAAAGTCAAGAATACCAAAATTTCAATAGTTGATTATGTGATACTTCACACCATATTTATAAACAAGTATAGTCTACATATTACTATGATTGTTAATATTAATATGACTACTATTATTAAAATGAAACCTGTAGAAAACAAACCAAACACACCTCAGTGGGGTCAAGGAACGGCCCGTGTCCAGATGGTAACCAAGGTTAAGCTAAAGTCTCGCGAGATGTTTAAGGTTAAGCATGAATCTCGACTGGTTGAGGTTAGATGGTTACGTTTAGGCATTTGACTCTAATTGTTAGGTTTAAATGAGTATGGTTAGGCACCTGAATCTAATGGTTAAGGTTAGTAGAGGAGGTCCGGAAGCGAATCTCGCGAGACTTTCTGCGCGTTTTCCCAAATGTGGGGTTCCCATCTAGACACGACACAAGGAACAAGTATGGCGGCGTCCAGTGTCTTCAGACCGGGCTTGTTCAACAATAAAGTCGCGATAGTAACGGGTGGAGGGACCGGGATCGGTAAAGCTATCTCTGCAGAGCTGCTGGAGCTGGGTGAGTGATGCTGAACGCAGTTTAAACAACAGGGAAGTGAGTCAACAACAGCTGACTGACAACAACAAGAGCCAGGTGAACTTTGACACATTAGATGCATGTGCAAACCGACTGTCTGACTGGGAAATACTGGGAATAGTGACAGGCAAAATCAATATTTGGTCAATTTTGAGCTATTTTGCTTCCTTAACATGTCTTCTTTCAGACTAGTAGAAAGAAAACATTTATTTTACTAATATTTTTTTGTTTCTGTTAATGTCTGTCCTAATAAAACATGATAAAAGTGTAATAATATAGCAGAAATACCCTGGTCAGGTCACATAATCTGATGGGGCACAGAAATGTGTGCAACACCTGGGTGAAGTATTCTATTTCTATAATTTCACCCTGTCATGGCGGAATAAATACAGAAAATGATCTGTCATATGTTGGACTCACATTATAAAAAATACAGTTTTATTAGTAATACAGTTTGCCTCCCAATGAAGTGTAGTGGAACTCCCAATATCTAATGTAAAATACAGATTGCCATGTAAAATGAATGTACTTCAACATGCTTATTTCATTTTGAGTAATCGATGAGTTACGTAAAGGCATAAAACTGAGTTTCTCAGCAAAGAATTATGCAGAAGCACCACTTTAAATATTGTGTTCATTAGAGATGTGCTCACAAGCTTCTGGGAAATAAGTCATTCAGCATGAAAAAAAACATTACAAATGATTAATTGGCTAAAGAAATCTTAGCACTACGGTGGCCCTAAGTGCAAATCAAAGCAGCAAATCATAAAACATTGTTGTGTTTTCCTATTTGTTGTGTATTTCTTTATGCTGTTTTTCTATATGTTGTGTTTCCCCATTTGATGTCGTTTGGGCAGCAGCTATCAAATATTTTAGAGAGAGAATACTCTTGCAGTTTACCTTCACAATATGAAATAAGCACATTACACCTGAAGAGCAAACAGCGCTTCTACTACGTTGTCCTCACGTTCGGTTTTAAATTGCATCTTTTTTGGAGTCAAAACTCAAAAAGGAGAAAAACATTCAGACATCAGTCCTGAACTATTGTGTCTTCAGGTTGCAGCGTGGTGATCTCCAGTAGAAAGGCCGAGAGGTTGGAGGCGGCAGCTCAGGAGATGAGGCAGAAAATCCCAGCTTCCAGTCTGGCGTGCGTCACTCCTTTCCCCTGTAACATCAGAAACGAGCACGAGGTGAGGTCTGCGCGCATCTCCAGCCTCTGGATCCTGCTCCACGGTGAAGCCGCCAGTGCCCCATCGACCTGTTTTGACCTCCTAATGTGCTGCAGGTGAAGGACCTTGTGTCGTCGGTGCTGAGGCGGTACGGCAGGATAGACTTCCTGGTGAACAACGGAGGAGGTCAGTTCAGCAGCCCAGCAGAGCACATGTCATCTAAAGGCTGGAAAGCTGTGATCGACACCAACCTGACGGGAACCTTCCACTGCTGCCAGGAGGGTAAGACACAGACAGCCACGCTCTCTCCGTGTGACCGCTCTGCTGTTCTATACACAGAAAACATCCATACGGTGAAATCCTTTCATTAGTGTTAGTCCATTTTAGGCACTTTGTCTGTCACGCTTTTTCTTTAAAGCGCGCACAGAGAGTGTTGATGTTTGATATTTATTTGAAAACAATAATCTCTGGTTGACTTTCCAGGAAAAAATAAAACAAAAAAACTACCAATAATGTTGCTATTTACTCCACCAAGATGAAATTGATTGGATAACATTATTAGCTTTTTTTTTTGTTTTCTGTCAATTACATTTACACAGGTTTAACCCCAGGACTGCTCTGCTTTCTTTTCTTTCTTTCCTTTGTACGTTTGTACTTTTTTACATTGTTTTAACTCGGTAGTTAAATTCTGTCAAAGTGTCAAATACTTTATTCCTTCTTTTTGACTTTTTTTAGAGGTATTTGTTTCTTCTTCAGTTGCACAAATATCGCAATGAATCGTAGATTATTTTCATGCAATGTATCGCACAATCGCTGTACTGTGACGCCATCGTTACCGCGGGCAACAGTGACAAATAACGTGAGTTCCTCTGTGATTCCCACCTCTAGTCTACACTGCGTGGATGAAACAGCACGGAGGTGTGATCGTCAACATCATCGCTGACATGTGGAAAGGCTTCCCAGGCATGGCGTAAGTCGCAGCGCCCCCCAAGTTTACACTCACACACTCGTCTTCTCCCTTTAGTTGAAGCATGATCTCGTCTTCCTGACAGCCACACGGGAGCAGCGAGAGCGGCGGTGGACAACTTAACAAAGAGTCTGGCCATCGAGTGGGCGGCTTCAGGAGTCAGAGTCAACTCTGTCGCACCTGTAAGTGCAGGTCATGCGTTCATCCAGACGAAGTGTCTGGAGGTCTTTAGGTATGTGGGGGGTTTTAAGTCTGTGCATTTGTCTGGTTGCAGGGCACAATATTTTCCAAAACTGCAATGGAGAACTACAAGGAGCTTGGACCAACGATTTTCAAGATGGCTCTTCCATTTAGTCCTGCGAAGAGGCTCGGAGTACCAGAGGAGGTGAGTAACCCTCAGCCCCCGAGGAAAGACACTCCTTCAGTTAACACCAGTTAGGGCGCACTCACACTGTCCATCCGTGCCGTGCCCAAGGACGTTTCAAGGGTAAAGTCTAGTTCGTTTGACACAAAAGTGACTTTTTTGTAATAAATTGGTATTTAAAGGGTCAAAATTATGAAAAATGAATTCAAATGTGCTATACATGAGTAGGACTTTACAAAAAAGGGCAGAACAGAGTTTTTTTAAATAGTGACCTGAGGGTTAAGTGTCTGATTGATGCCTTCGCTGTGACTTCATAATGTTTCTGTGCATTATTCAACGCCATGACTCCGGAGCAAAGGGGGAAATCAGCGGATACTGAATGGAAACTGTGCTGATTAATTATTTCTTCTGTGCCGTCGGGTTGAAGATGTGTGTGAAGCATCAACGTTTTGCCCAAAAATAAATTTAACATATTTTATTAAAGTCTTCACTACATCTGTAACAGCAACTTGACCGGTCGGCAGAAATATACAATCTCAATGCGGTTATTCTAGTTTGTTGTTGTGTTTCTGTGTTCAGATCTCATCAGCCGTGTGTTTCCTGCTCTCTCCTGCTGCCTCCTTCATCTCTGGAGCCACCCTCAGGGTCGACGCAGGGCAGAGTCTGTACCACTCCATGTGGGAAATCCCCGGTATGTTCATCTTTCTAAAAAGCAGCCACGCCTTGAAGGCAGTTGAATTTTTTGTGTTGTGTTTTGCAAGGTTTGAATAATGTGCATGAAGAGCTTAAAATGTAGGTTACATGGGATGGAATATATGATTATAAAACAGAAAAGAAGATACTTGAGAGACAGATAACAGCATTTCCTGTCATTTTTGCTTGAAAAAATGACTTTTGACGATTAACAAATGATCTAAATAGTCGGTGATTATATTTATGTTGATGTATTAGTCAAGTTAAACAGCATGTTGGTTGTTTATAGCACAACAACACCTAATTTAAGTGCAATAAGAAGTATACTGTATACAAATATGTAGTTAAAGGCATGAAAATGCGACTTGAAATGCTTGAAAAGTGCTTTAATTTGACTTTGGAAAGGGTGTAAGAGCCCTGAATATGGCGCTCTAAATTCTTGGGTGTTTTCTGTGTTTGTCTCCAGACCACAGTGCCTGGCCTGAGGCTCCAGAGGGGGAGAACCTGGACGCTCTGAAGGACATGCTCAACCCACAAAGCAAACTCTAATTCACTTTTGTGGCATAGTCTGAGCCTAATGCGTTAACACACACACACACACACACACACACACACACACACACAAACATACACACACACACACACACACACACACACACACACATACATGACCTGTAGTGGCACCAGAAGCCCTGTCAAAGGAACGAGACACCACTGTGGGCTGGTTAATGGATGATGTGATTTATTGTTGCAGTCATGTACATAATTGTACGTAAATAATAAGACGTGTGTTTGATTAGTTTCTTGGACAATGAGCTGTGAAGAACTGTTGAAATGTATGTAGAATATTTTTGCCAGTGCCTTCTGTAAGTTGGTGAAACATTGTCATTTGCACTGATTCAGTGTTTCCAAGGGACTGGTCTCCTGCAGAGATGAGATGGGAGAGTCGTGCGTTCACAGGGACCTGGCCGTGTTGTTCTGTTCAAGTGTAACATTTGTGATGTAGATGATCTCTAAGAACGTAAACGGATTGAGTAATGCATTAATTGATGAGTCTGAAATTGCCCGTAGGTGTGAATGGTTGTCTGTCTCTGTTCGTCTCTATGTGCCCTGTGATAGACTGGCGTCCTGTCCAGGGTGTACCCCGCCTTGCGCCCGATGTCAGCTGGGATCGGCTCCAGCACCCCCGCGACCCCGACCCCGGGATAAGCGGTTGAAGATGAATGAATGAATGAATGGAGAACAGTTGCCTCCCATTGATTTTCTTTGAAAAATAGTTACGATATGCAGTAATTGTTACTTCAGTATCTTACTGTAACATGATTCCTTTATTTTCTAATGTTAAAGGAGAAACAGACGCGTTCTGTATTATTGAAATTAAAACTATTTGGATATTAAAAGTCTGATAAAATAATTGTGTCCTTTAACGTGTATCTGTAAGTACCAGCAAGTTAATAGTAGAATATCCACAAATATATATTAATATTTATATATTTATTACTGTTGCACTGTGGCTACAGTATTACCAAACACTCACCATGGTCTCATTTTATAAGTGTCTGTATATTATCTAGACACCAATATATTATAATTGATTATTATTACAGTGATAGGTTCAATTGTTGTCTATATTTTAAGTATCTTGAGATAAAATTTGTTCTAATTTGCAAATGTAAATTGAATTGAATTAATGCATCTGCAGTCTTTCCCTTGAACACGTGCTCTATTTTATGCACTTTTTATATTTTTATATAGTTATATCTTTTTATTTACTGTAGATATCTTTGTACTCATAGTGTTTCTGTGTTCTGTGCTTTTCTCTCTGTTTTATTATGACATCTCAGGTTTGCTCCGAACTAAGGTTCTAAACAGGTTAAGCACTTCCTTGAGGCTAAGAATATTGAAACAATGAAATGGCCAGAGTCCAGATCTAAACCCCAAAGAGATCTCTGGAAAATCTGAAATAAAGTGATGTCTAAGAAACCCACTACATATATTTGTCTGTGGAAGAGACTCAAGAATAACGGACCAGAGCAGTGTGAGAAATTAGTGATGTCCTGTGGGCGCAGATGTGCTGAAGTCTTTTAAAGCTGTGGCCTCTACACTTCCTGTTCATTTCTGGATCCTAGAGAAGAAAACATTGTTTAAATCTTCTCTTTTGACACAATCCTTACTGATCTCTAATTTTGATCACTGTTTTTTTCTTCACAAAATAAAGGTTTTTGTTGAAGCGTCTTTGTTATTTAAAAAAACATGCTAATACAGCAGAGGTATACTGCCCTTGAAGCCTAAGTGCAGTAACTACATAATCACCAATAACATGATTTCTTTATTATATTAATAATATTTTTATTTTTACCATAAATTGTTTTGTAAGCACTGCACACAGCTGATATTATATCTGAACAATAAAAAAATCACAATATCTCAGAATAAATAAAGAATTAATACTTTGTTCTCTAATTTTGATCTCCACTGTTTCTATCTATAGTTTACTTGGAAAGGATCGTGATCCTGAGCAGTAATGAATGTTAAATATACAGATAAATAACAATAGTTTATTTGTAATTTTGTATTTTTTTGTAATACTGACATAGCTTCTGTTTTAGAGTTTCCATAAATTTGACGCAGTGCACAGACAGTCTCCTGTTTGCGCGAAAGGAAAAAGTCAAAGCCACAGTATTTTGTCCCTAATGCTGTGCCGTAACACTGCCGTAAAACAACCTCAGCTGTCGCGATCTTCAGTCTAGCTTCAGAGGTCACAACAAACCGCGCAGGTAAAGTGTTTTCTCTTTGATAAAACTAAATCAAACCTCAAACACTTATTTTATTGATGTCTCCCCGTGTGTGATAACGTTATCTCAACACATATGAAGGTGTAGATTATGACTCTTAACACAAGTGCTGCTTTTATTTATCCAACGACAGAGCGGAGCTAACGTTAGCTCACCTAATGCTAACTGAGGAACCACTTTGATTCATTTAGATTAATGTGTACAAATGATTTACTTTAGCTAGATACGTTTATCATATAGTTATGGAGGGTTTAGCATGGATTACGTCTCAATACATGAATCAATGTGTACACAAATTCTGGGATAAATAAACACAATCATTAATAAATATATAAATACAAAAATAAATGTTTAAATAAATACTAGGATAAATAAATACGTTTATTAATAAATATATAAATACACAAATAAATGTTTAAATTAATAATTGGATAATGAAATACATTCAATAATACATATATAAATACAAAAATAAATGTTTAAATAAATACTGGGATACATAAATACATTCATTAATAAATGTATAAATACAACAGTAAATAAATAAATGTTTAAATGAATACAGGGATAAATAAATACGTTCATTAATAAATATATGAAAACAAAAATAAATGTTTAAATAAATACTGGGATAAATAAATAGTCATTAAATATATAAATTCAAAAGTAAATAATTGTTTAAATAAATACTGGGATAAATAAATAGTCATTAAATATATAAATTCAAAAGTAAATAATTGTTTAAATAAATACTGGGATAAATAAATACAGTCATTAATAAATATAAAAATTCAAAAGTAAATAAATGTTTAAATAAGTAGTGGGATAAATACATTCATTATTAAATATATAAATACAACAATGAATAAATAAATGTTTAAATAATTACTGGTATATATAAATTAATAAATAAATGCAAAAATGCATAAATAAATACTGGAATAAATAATTATTTTTTTATTCACTTAAATTAGTTTTCTAAATATATAGTGTATTGTATGTATATATTGTTGTTGTTAATATGTTATTTGTATAGCTGGAGTAAGTAAGTGTGGGTCTGGATTGTAGAGACTGTGAATTATGGACATATCTATTTCTGCATGTCTCTTTATATTTCACTTTGCTTTCACTCTGAGGAAAATGGAGGCTTATTTCTGGGACTCATAACTGCATAGTCTTCTGACAAACAAAAGATAATATAAGGTGTTAAAAATAAGATGTCTACCAGTTTGCTGTATATATAATTGTATATCTGTACCTGTTTTTTTAGCATGGGAGGTGACCATGGCCACAGCAAGTTGTCCATGCCGGACTGGCGGCAGTGGAAGGCGGCAGGAACGCCACTGGAGTTCACACAGCAGCGGTTGGCAGCCAGGGGCATGAAGGATCCATGGGCACGGTCAGTATTTCTACATGAGATGTAGCTGGTATTTAAAGGTTGAATGTGGAGAATGAGCAGAACACCGCCATCTAGTGTCTCAAGATCAAAGTCGCAACAACAAAATATAATTCCACCACTCAGGTTGCCATGTTGGTCAGACCTGGCCCAGTAGCCGACAGGAGACCAGAGTCTGTTTGAACCCATCCCCTCCAGCAAATCGCGCCATAAAAACAAATATTAGAGGACCTCAAAGCAATTTCAGTCAAAAACAACTGGACTGGTTGTTTGTCTAGGAAGACGTTTCACCTCTCATCCAAGAGGCTTCATCAGTTCATGTACGCATCTGACCAGGCTGGGACTGGTCCAACTAACTGGTGTGGAGATCCAGGTATTTAACCTCTCACAAGGCCGATGATGTCACTGAAACCCTTTGTGCTCCAAGTGCCCACGCCCGTCGTTAGAGTGACAGTCGGTGGTGGGCAGTTGGTTTCGACGTCGTTAGAGGTTAGATTGTTGAATCTCCTGGGAAGGGACGAAAGGGCGGCATTGTAAATTGGAGATAAGTGGTGTCTCAGACCCCCTCCTCTGTTTAGCGATGGTTTCTCCACTTTAACATAGATGGCTTCTTACATGAACTGATGAAGCCTCTTGGATGAGAGGTGAAACGTCTTCCTAGACAAACAACCAGTCCAGTTGTTTTTGACTGAAATTGCTTTGAGGATAACGATGACCTGGACGAATGAGAACATTCACAGGCAAATATTAGAGGAGTTTGACTGACTGTTAGTGTTAGCCGTTACAGCTAAGTAAACATGAAACTTAGCTTACCGATCAAGGAGAAACGTAGCCATTTGGGCGTGTGTTTTAATTTCGTTTAACTCCTTTATCTCAGTCCATGGAGTGAATGTAAGGCGTATATTAGCTCTTGTTTTTGCCCGTCTCCGGTCACTCAGCTGCTGGGACAAATAAGCAGCTGCAGGATTGAAAAACTTACTCAGTACCAGACCCCAGTAGCTGCACCCAACAACAGACAACCCTGGCAACCCGCAAAGCCCAACGCAATTGGCTGGTTCAATGGAAACGGAACGTGACAGAAAGTCGTTTAAAAAGTGTTTTTAAAATATTAATTCAGACTAAATATATTTTTTTTATGGAAAAGCAATACTTTCATTCTGTGCCCCTCAAAACGCCCCGAGGGTGTATTATTTTTTTGAAAATAGCTTTTAATAAAGATTCTACATATTCAACCTTTTTAAGTAATTCTTATTCCCTGACCCTTCTCCTTGTCTTTCTCTCTGCAGCAACGAGGCCTGGAGATACGCAGGCAGGTTTGCTCACGCTGTGACTTTGTCTGAGGTGCTGCTGAAAGGGTTCAAGTGGGGCTTCGCTGCCTTTACTGTGGCTCTGGCTGTAGAGTACGCCCTGTTCCCACCCAAGAAGAGTGACCACTGATGCTCATCACTGTCCCTCAAGCCGCAACCATAATGGAATCTAATAATATTCTGTATTTTCTGTTTATTAAATGTGTTATGATCTCCAGATATTCTTTTTATTGTCACATCTTTAAACCGTAAACAACTTTTCATTTATATGTTTAATGACCATGATGAGCTGTTAATCTCCCTTGACGTACAGTGTTAGTGCTGAGATGAAGCTGCAGATGAAAGCACAGGCTCACTCCTGCTTCCTCTTCCTGCTCAGTTTCCGTAGGCATAGTTTCAAGCATTTTACAGTCAGTATGATCAAAAACAGAACTATAGCAGCCAGTAGTGCGATTACATCCAGGCAGAAGTACTGGAACCAGTTGAGGTCATGCACAGCAGCTCTGAGATGTTTCGCCCCTTTGTGCCTCATCACAAATTCTGTCCAGTACACTGAGAGGTCGAGCGGGTCAACTGGCCGGTCTTTGTGGATAGCCGACAGCTTCTGTATGTCCTCTTTATACCTGGATATAAACAGAGTGTTGAAGTGAAGTAAATATTATGAAAAGCAGATTCTAAAACTTCTTTTTAACAACTAACGGACATTGTGGGCGTCCCTCTGATCCCTCACCTGGGCTGATTGATGACCTCTTTGAGCCCCTCAAGAAGGCTTTCTGTCGTGATCGAATAAATATCCAACACGACTCCGGCTCCTCTGCTCGCCAACCTCTGTGCGTTGTCGGGCTGGTCCCCTGTAATTGGCACCATCACCATGGGAACAGCGTGACACAGTCCCTCAAAGAGACCGTGTGAGCCAGCGTGAGTGATGAAAGCCCGGGCTCCAGGATGCGCTAACACACAAAACACACACATGTCAGATCTTTAAAGCATGTGGCGCCTCAGCGGTCAGTTTTGAGTGACGTGCTTCACGTTTCAGGATGTGTCGCGGTGGATTAACAGACCTAGAAGATCGTTCTGAGGGACCCATTTCATTAACTTCACATTTTCTGGGACGCCGTCAGGAGCCTCCTCGGTGTACCTCCATATGACCTCACAAAAGAAGCTGAGTGTCATTTACTGCTGACAAATGTATGTTATTAAATCCAGGAGTGGAAAAAGTACTCAGATCCCTTACTGAAGTAAAAGTGCTAATATCACACTGTGAAAACAATCCACTAAAGGTAAACTCCCTGCATTCAAAACCATATATGTACTATCAGCATAATGTAGTTAAAGTAAAAGTACTCATAATATTCCTGCTGCATTAATGTGTATGTTGAATTTTACTGCAGTAGACAGTCAAGGTTGTGCTCATTTGAACTGCTTTATATACTGTTGGATAGTTTAATCTACAGCAATGCATCATATTCTATAAAACCATCGTTTTTAGCGTCGCTGTCATTTGCTTTGAGAACCAAGTATCCATAAAGAGGCAACTTTATGTTTTCATCTTTGTGACGATGCATTTTTGATCTCAAATATTTAGTTAACCTGAGAAGTAGGAGAATTTTCTCCACACACAAAGGACACACTCGATCCTTCTGTTTATCAAAAACATTCAACTCATCTGGAGATTCGTAGTTACTCGTCTGGAAAGTGGTTAAAGCTGTCAGACGACTGAAGCGGAGTGAGAAGCACAGTTCTTGCCTCTGAGATGTAATGAATGTAGAAGTGGAAAGGTGCATAAAACTCAAAGTACAAGTACTTTAAATTTGCACTTAAAGGTTGACTTTGTAGAATCTTTATTAAAAGCTATATTAAAAAAGAATGAATAATACACCCACTGAGAGTTTTGAGGGGTACGGAATGAAAGTATTTCTTATTTTTAATAAAAGAATTTGGTCTGAATTAATATTTTAAATGTTTTTTTTATGGGTTTGACAATGACTTTCTGTCATGTTCTGTTTCCATTGTAGCAGCCAAAAGCGTTGGTCATTGAGGGTTGCCAGGTTTGTCTGTTGTTGCTACAGAAACAGGAATCATTTTGAGTTGAGAGTTGGCTAATGGATTACACAGGTCTCAAGGAAAGACTTCCTGTTGAAGACTGGCTAACGTTAAATACTGTTGTAAAATTAATTGATTAGTCGAAATTAGTCGATACCCTGTGTGTTTCATCACTGGACACGGCGCAGGACTCGGAAACGAATCTGGCAACCCGACTGCTGGAATTATTTTTGACTTTGAGACACTAGATGGGGGTGTTCTGCTCATTCTCCATATTCAACCTTTAAGCACAGTACTCGACTAAAATGATGTTCTTAGTTATAGTCCATCTCTGTCTGTACCTTCTGTGGAATCTGCCTGAAGGCCTCCAGGAACACCGAGGTTATCTCCTCTGGCAGTTTTGACACCATGGTGCCCAGAGTGAACACTACAAACCCATGTTCTCCTGACAACCAGGACTCCAAATCCTGCAGAACACACACACACACACACACACACACACACACACACACTGCTGTGAGGGGTCTGGCATTGCTCTCTCCGTTGTTTGTTTGTATTGTATTGTATTGTATTGTATTGTTTGTTTGTATGTAAACACGCAGGCCTTACTTCAGGCAGAGGATGTCTCACGTTGCAGTTGATTCCACCAACTAGTACTAGATTAGGCATGAGTGGCCGTGGGAAGTCCAGTGATATGAAGTCCGTCCTGTTTAAACACAGTATCACAATATGTATGTGAACATGATGAGAGAGAATACACGAACGGTTATAGAATAACAGAATATGTGTGTAATAACAATCAGGTTTATGTGTATTTGGGCGGCAGTAGCTCAGTCCATAGGTGACCCAGCTGGGAACCGCAGGGTCGCCGATTCAAGTCCCTGTGTGGACCATGAATGGAATGTGGACTAGTGGCTGGAGAGGTGCCAGTTTATCTCCTGGGCACTGCCGAGGTGAGCCTGTTGAGCAAGGCACCGAACCCCCTACTGCTCGAGATGCCGATCCATTGGCAGATCCCTCGCTCTGGCATCTCTCCATTAATTGCATGTATATGGTTCCTGTTGGTTCCTGTTTGTGCATGTGTCTGTATTTCAGGCCTGTGTGTGTGTAACTTGAATAATAACAGAGTGAAAAATTGAATTTCCCCTTGCAGGATTAATAAAGTAATAATTCTTCTTCTTGTCCCAAATATCAATATATAACCTTTGCACATGTTACCTCAGCAGCCAGATATCAGAGTCTGACAGCACTTCAGCTACGCCCACTTCCTCTCCCAGGAACTGATAGGCTATTTGGTCAAAGTGCCAGTACATTAGTCGGCATAGCAACGGCTCCAGGAAAGCCACCTGTAGGTCAGAGCAGAGTAATGAAGAAAAGCACAAGGTAAGGTGTTAAGGTGCTTGGCAAAAGAGCTGGATTTACTTTACATTTTAACAGAGCTGAATCAAAAGTCATCCATTAAGTCGTAGTACAGTAGTCGTGTCATTGTGACTTCAAACTGAATGACATGGGGTCATTTTAGGCAAGGTACTCCAGTGCCAACATTTCAGATATACCTGGATATCTCTGTAGAATTATGTGACAATAAGAAAAGATATAAGAAATGTGAAGTGGAAGTATTTGTTTGATCAATGCAGAATCTGTGGTTTACCTAGAAAAGTGAGGTCAAGTTCATTTTAAAGAATATTAAAGAAATCATGGCCCTACTTCATGCTTGCACCTCCATATCTGTACGGGCTGCACAGTGCTCACCAACGTGTTGAAAGCTCTCTGCTTGAAGCTCATTCTGTCCGTGTATCCGCTGAAGAAGCGTGGCACAAATGAGGGTGGAGTGGGGCAGCCTGCAGCCTTCATATCCAAGAAACATGGAATTCCTCTCAACAGATTTATAGTGGGGATACCTGAAATTCATTTTTTAGCAAGACCTGTGAGAACGTGCAGATGAATGAGAGCACAGATGACCCTGGTGTGCCAGAACTCACCTAGTTTCCGAGCTATTAATGAACCCGTGGGCACCATGGGGTCTGTTAGGACGGCATCAAAGTTCTGCATAGTGAAAGGGTGCAAAGCAAACATAGAAGAAAGGGGTGAGTCTTCAACACCTTGTGCTAATAAAGCACCTTTCCTTCTACGTCATACACCCGTGCATTGATTATATGCTGTTCTATGCTCTCTTCAAAGCCACCAGACAAAAACAGTTATTTTACCTTGCAGAACACGGGAGTTGCGGGGCCACGATGAGTTACCGGTTGGTTTGTTAGTTGTTTTTTAGCACCTAACCCTTTCAAAGCACCAGAGTCACACATTAAGACAAACTAACTAACTGAAGGCAGCAGTAGACCAGCAACTCCCTTTGTCTGCGAGGACAAGGTCAATGGAGTCTGGCGGCTTTGAGGACGGCGTAGAAAAAAATATGAACAACACTTAAACTGGTACAGATTCTTTTTAGGTGGCTAAAATATGTTTTGGTACTTCTACCTGCTTTTCCAAACTGGGGCTGTGCCATCCACTGTAGGTAATACTGATAGACCCATTAATTGGTCTGGCTGATTGTTCCCATTGTGAAATCGTCTGTATCAGCAGATGCCTGTGCTCACAGACTAATTAACAAAAATGTCTGCAGACACAGGCCTTCAACCAGTTAAATAAGCTTACAGGGCTGAAAAAAACTGCTCTATAGCAAACCCAGATCCTACTCCTGACAAGTAAAATTCATATTTTACATTTGGGATGGGTGTGGGGTGTTATGCCTTTTACAGAATGTTTTGAAAATTACGTTTGTCCAAACTATGCATCAAGTTATCGACCACAACGGGACACAAACTAAGCAGAGACCACACAATAACCGTGTTAAATACATGTTTATTCAAGTTCAGAAACTTTGTGTCTCATTTGTTATTATATGTCATTTTTTGCATTTGATCTGCTGCAAAAACAACATAAAATCTGTATTATATTTCCTCTTTTGGCCGCCTTGCTCCCTGAATATCGGCATCCGCTATTGAAAAACCTGCACTAGTCGATCACTAGTAGGTCATACACCGGCTATAGATTAGTACTTTAAAAAATCCATAATAACCCTTTAATCATCTCATGAACCCTTTAGGCTTTGATACCTAATTGTAAATTTAATTAAAACCAGTTCCATCTCAATAAAATTACACCTTGATGCATCAATATTTACAATGTAATCAAGTCTTATTCCAGTCACTGTTTGCTTTCTTGTTTTTTTGCAGCATGAGTTCTTTTACCTTTCAAACTTTACGGTACATTTTCTACTTTCACATAAGAAAAAGATTTGAATTCTTCTTCTTAGACTATCCCAACTCCAGCAGAATCAGGGGTTGTAAACAATGACACTTTACTCTTTACAATAAAAATCCAATCCAATACAGCAACTGTCCTAAAAGTAGCCGAAACAGTCTGAACAAATGGCTGTTAAGATTACTGAAGCATAAAGTGCAACGCTATTGTGTTGTATTTTATTATATTTCACACCTGATCCTGTATTTGCACTCACCTGTTGTGCCAGATGTGAGATCACACTGACATTGAACAGTAGGCTCTCTGCCGTGGTGTGGATGAAGCCGGTGATTCTCTGGATTTGCGTGATTTTTTTCCTCATTTTCTCCGTAAAAGCCTGTGCAGATTTTTGCAGCGTGTCCTTGTGTGTGGCCATGATAGACTCGATGTAAGCCTTGTCATAAGGGACAGGGTAGGTCACAGTGTCGTAGTGTTTTCCTGGACCCATCCGTATACTGACCTCTGGTATCAGCACGGTGACCCGGTGTCCACGGCGACCCATTTCTTGTGCAATGGCCTTTATACCAATCCAGTGACTCCCATCCATGGGTACCACCAGCAAGTTACCCAAGAAACCAGAAGAAGCACTTTCACTTGCAGGAACAGTGTTAGTGGCTGCTGTCATCTCCTTCTTCTCTGGCCTGGAGTTTTCTGCCCCAGACTCCCTCGTTTTATCCACAGCACCATTGACCTGTGTGTTTATGTTCAGCAGAAGGAGCACAAACACCGACGCTTTCCACATCGTTCTCTTCCCTCCGTGTCTGCAGCTCACGAAATCCAACACTGAGAAATGTGTGAGGCAAAACGCCTTCTTCTGTGTGTTTTGAATGCTCGTGTAACCTATTCCTGCCCTGCAGGATCCTCTGTGTGGTTTGTTGAAATTCCTCTGTGAATTAGCAGAGTTGTGTGTGTTCAAAGTCCTCACTTTAACAACAGCGACAAGTCAGGCCTCAACGTGCTGGAGGTCATTGATAAGGGACTTTCACTGATTTTAAACTACTGTGTGATTGGATTTTATTGCTATCTATACTTAAAAGGAAGCAAGAATCACAACTGACACTGCACCTGGGTCACTGGGGTAAAGTTCAGTGGAGGGAACGGCTGGTTTTGCAGAAGATTAGGGATTTCTGTCAAAGCATGGACCCACACATATGGGCTGCAGTATATAGTCATGTGGCTACATGTAGGCCTACTGCAGTATATTCTTTAGGCAGTCAGGAACATCCTTTAAGATGCATTTAAAAGTTATGTCTTTCCATGTGAAGCATCCGGTGATAAATTAAAAGTAATTCCAACCTCAATTTGCACCTAATATTTCATTTGCACCTTACTCCATGTGTTCAGGGATGTTCCCAAACTCTATGTCTACTTACACAACATGATTGATATACTTCATTATGTCACATTAACTCCTCTCTCAGGATGTGAGCCATAAAACGGACCAATCAAGACTGTTTCTCTAGATTTCTGAGTCATTTTGAATCATAGGTTTGAATGTGCAAATGGAGCAGGTTCAGGGTGTGAACTAGCAACCAACAGTTGTTTTACAGCATCCTCTGCATATTGCATTATTATGTGATTATTAGCAGACATTTTGACCTGTGATACTCAGGAAATCACAGGTGTTAATAAGAATGGCTCTGTTAAGTAATATTTGACCATTATGGAAAACTTAAAACTCAAAAATTATAATCCTACTCCTCTAGGAGCCAAAACATGTGCTAAAGTGCTCTCATGGGAGCCAAAGGGTGTGCTAAAGTGCCCTCTAGGAGACAAACCCTGTGCTAAAGTGTCCTCTAGGAGCCAAAATGTGTGCTAAAGTGCTCTCATGGGAGCCAAAACCTGTGCTAAAGTGTCCTCTAGGAGCCAAAATGTGTGCTAAGGTGCTCTCATTGGAGCAAAAACGTGTGCTAAAGTGCCCTCTAGGAGCCAATACGTGTACTAAAGTGTCCTCTATAGGAGCCAAAGCATGTGCTAAAGTGCCCTCTAGGAGCCAAAACGTGTGCTAAAGTGCCCTCTAGGAGCCAAAATGTGTGCTAAAGTGCTCTCATGGGAGCCAATACGTGTGCTAAAGTGTCCTCTATAGGAGCCAAAGCGTGTGCTAAAGTGCCCTCTAGGAGCCAAAATGTGTGCTAAAGTGCCCTCTAGGAGTCAAAATGTGTGCTATAGTGCTCTCATGGGAGCCAAAACGTGTGCTAAAGTGCCCTCTAGGAGCCAATACGTGTGCTAAAGTGTCCTCTATAGGAGCCAAAGCGTGTGCTAAAGTGCCCTCTAGGAGCCAAAACGTGTGCTAAAGTGCCCTCTAGGAACCAATACGTGTGCTAAAGTGTCCTCTATAGGAGCTGAAGAATAAAAAATCTTGTGTTAGTGTGTGTATTAGTAATAATTCAATTAATAATCATGTGTTAGCGTGTGTATTAGTAATGATTAATAAGAGTGTGATAATCAATGATTCAATTAATAATCATATGTTAGCGAGTTTATTAGTAATGATTAATAAGAATGTGATAAGTGTGATTATTAGGTATGATCATTTAAAGTGTGATAGTGATTATTAGTCCAAGCTCAAACTTTTCTGTTTCCAAAAGCACACAAACTTTTGACTCAATCTTTTTCTGCTTTCTCCAAAAGCACAGGAACAGTAAGTCGGTCAAGGTCACAAAGACAATGAACTAGCCATGTTGCAAATATGCACCTGGCAAAGTTAGTTGAGATTAGGGAAGTTGCTGTACGTGTTGTGCTTTCTTCACAGATAAAGAAGAAGACTCCTGCTCTACAGAGGCTACTCCTACGCACAGGGAGGAAGATGGAGGCTGGAGCAACTGCTACTTCTAAAATACACATATGCACGCACAAGCGCACACATAACCACGCCTTTGTAACAAGTTTATATGCTGGAGTTTTTAGAATAGATATCAGAACTTCTTGACTCTGATCACGGGTACTGTGTGCTCACAGTTACTCTAGATAGAGAATAGAACATTTCTCCAGACGTCTGTATCATCCGATGTTCTTCTGCTAATAAATGCCTGCTGGCGCACTAAACTACCAACGACTCTGCTGACTCCAGAAAGCCTCCTGTAGAATTTGAATTACGCAATATATACTCTGCTAGGTCCTTTTGATTGGTGTGAAATTCTGAAAAGTATTGTGTAAAATTCCTACAGAGAAACTTGGTGACCCTGGACGTGATTCTGACAAGGAGGCTCAGGTAAAAGGAGCTGCAGAGGTTGGACCGGTGACCACGCGGAGTCACTGGGAACCTCCTGGGGCCGACTGAACTTCTCCACAAGGGCCCATCACTGACAAAAGGTAAGCAGTCACCTATTCTTCTTAAGAAGTGAAGACTGTGATTCGGCCTTAAAATCTAAATTGGTGGAGAATGTCAGTATGTTTCCTAGAGGTTAATTTGATCCAAATTTAGCCGGGGGACTGACGATTGAAAAAAAGGCCTGTTAAACTGATTTGGAATCAGTATAAGTAAAAGGTAAAGGAGTGTTGGGATCATAAATCCTGACAGGTCCTAGGCGCATAAACGGTGCTCAGTAAGACGTTCAGGGAACGCAGAAAGGCCGGAGGCTGTAGAGACCCTCGAATATACATTAGGCATTAAGGACTAAAAGCGCCACAGGGGGATAGCCCCTAGGTGAGCCTAGAAAGCCACCATAGGTCTGGGACCTAAAGGTTCTGGGAACCAAAGAAAAAATTGTAGGTCTGGGACCTAAAGGTTCTGGGAACCAAAGTGTAAGAAATACTTAAAAACTGTGTTTGTTTGTGGGATTGTTGTGTGGGAAGTTTCGAGGATAATAGAGAACACAAACAGATAAAAGTGTGAGTAGGTTTCTGTGGTGGTGGATACACAAGACGATTAAACTCACCACTGGTCTTCTCTTATCTGGGGGTACATAAATAACGGGGCTGTGACACTCGGCTTTTGGTCATTAAAAGTAGTGATTTATATCGTCTCACTCCGCTCTATCACGGTAGAGTAGAAGCTTGAGTGAGGGGAGGATCACTGGGGACTAGATCCACTGACCGGATAACGAGTGTGTGTGAATAAAGAATAAATAAATACCTGTGAATAGTACTTTAACAGCTGAAATAACTATGACAGGCCCTGTAGAGTCCCGGCTGATTGATGGTCGGACTCTTTAACTGATGGTTCACAAGTGTTTATTTTTGGGCAAAATAGATGATACCGTTGCTCCATTAAATCTTTTGACACCTTGAAGACTCTGAACACACCGTGAACACAACGTGAACAATAAGAGTAAGAGCTATGGAATGAAACAAAAATAATATGTAATAAATAAATAAATAATACCATCTATATAATATCATGTTCAACAATATCAAAATAGTGTGTTTTTAACCTTTTACAGAAAATGAATTGTCATTTACAATCATGAAATATACTTTAAACCTATTTTATCTTAATTACAAACTCAGAATAGAGTGCAATAAACAAACATATCTAACTAAAAAAAATGATATTATAACAGTTATTATATCAGTTTGCAGCTTTAACTTCCAAAGATTGTTAATGCACACAAAAAATAATGCTGTATTTATTAAATACTAGCAGCAGTGTAATGAAATAATTGTCTCCTTCAGAGAGACAGATGCTCTGAATCGCTCCAAAACAGCGTTACTGATTAAATTAAAAGCTTAAAATAGACTTGTATAAAACGATGCAAAGCAACACAAGGACATCCCGTTTTGATAACGCAGCACCACATGAAACAAAATGATGACAAACCTTGTGCCCTTATCAGCCAGGTGCTAAACAAACTTGTCAGTTTACATTTCCTTAAGTTTTTGCACTTTTGATAGACCCGTTTGCAAGACATTTAAAAACTGTAAAGTTGTTTTTTCTCTCTCCTTTTCGGCTATACTCTTTCAAAATAAAAGCACAAGCCTAGAAACAGGAAGTAACGGTAAAAATAAACAAATTTTAAGAGATTTCTCATGAAAATGCAACTACACATTTTGGGAATATGATGTGCTATATTAAAGGTAATTTACAGGCCCAGGATTAGGTTGGGATGAATACTGGCAGCGAGTAGCAGGACGGGTGAAGCGAGCCAGAGAATATGGTAAAATATGTATGTATGTAATATATGGTTCAGTTAGAGGAGGAGTTAGAGGAGGACAGAGCACGTGAAGAAGTAGTGGGAAACAGAAATAATGGTCTGAGTAGGTTGTGGCATAAGAGAAAGAAGGAGGAGAAGGAATAGGAGAAGAGGGAGGAGCGAAGAGCAGATTTGCATATGGCCGGACTGGCAGCTGAGAGTGTAGAGACAGCTGAGAAATAGGGCAGAAGAGAAGGAGGCAGAAACAGTACCCCCACCCTATCCACACCCACCCCCGTCACCATCAGCCCCTTGAGCAAGTAGAATATACCCAGATTTGTCTTTACAGTTACCTACGATTGAGGCAGAAGGAAGTATGAAGGTAAGAATGAGAAGAAACGCAGAATATGAGGATACGAAAAAGAGGGAAGAAAGACTATAGTATAATAACAGGTGATTCTGAGAGGGTGAGACTTCAGACAGAAGAGGAGCGCGATGTGAGGAAGAGAGATTGCATGAGAGGGCACAACAGAAAGGAGGGGCTTTCGGAGAGACAGTATGAGAAAAAAGTATGAAAGGGAACATGGGAAGTCAGGAATACTAGGAGAAGAGTTAGAGGGAGAAATAGAGGGAGCAGCAACACACACACGACAGCAACACAAAGCAGGAAAACCCAAACCTGAGACTGACTTAACTGACTCAGACCACTCTGACTATGACTGTAGAAGCCAGAAAAGCGACAAACACGGGAGAAAGAGACAGGGATTTAAAAACAAACACGTAAATCTAAAAAATCAGTATGATGAGTTCTGGCTCAGAGGGGGAGGAAGAGGAGATACTATGGTCAGAATGCGAAAGCAGAGGACCAGGAACTAAGACTAGGGACAGGACCACCGATATATATAAACAATTTAGTTTAGCAGACAAGGAACACATGAATGCACAACTACCACCACTTAGTGACGGAGCTGGAACATGGTGACAGATATTAGCTGGTCTAACCGTAGGCACAGAGCTCACCATGAATGAATGAATGAATTTTATTTTTGGTTCTACATCAGATGTTAAATAAAATGACATAATGTTTTGACAATTTCAACAACAAAAAAAGGATTAAAGGGGCTGAAGCAACTTGCTTTTATTAGCCCACCCTAACATCACAGTTCTGACTGTTTAAACACAACGTATTCACTTATGATTAAACATATATTTGATTAAAAGTATATTTATTTATACCTAAATAAATGAAATAATGTACTTACTTTATATACATTTAAACATATTATACATGTAAACATACATACACATACTCACAAAGCAAAAATCAAAATCTGCAAAATCAAAATTCATATTTGCTTGAATAAGGTTTACTTTTTTCTCATTTCCATGTATTAAAATTAATAACATTTCCCTTTTCTTATTCATTTACTTATTTTGCTCTTTTCCAATTATAACATTTATACATATGCATTAATTATTTCAAATTTCAAGGTCTTTTAAATATCGGTCGTGTTGAAATTACTTTCAGTTTATCATTAAGGTCATTCCACATTTTTACACCAATAACGGACGCGGACACGCACACGCACACGCATATTTGTCTAATGTTAGTTCTTGCTTTTCTTGTTTCAAATCGAAGCAGTCCTCTTAAATTATAGCAATTGTTTCTTAATTTAAATAAAGATTGAATACCTGTAGGAAGATTTTTTACAGCTCTGAATAAGATTTCAAGTATTTTTAGCTTGACTATATCCGTAAATTTAAAATATTAGATTTTATGAAAAGCTCCTTAGTAGAGTCACGGTATCCCATTATAGGTGATGTGAGAGGATTAAGATTCAAGATTCAAGAAGCTTTATTTATTATTTTATTTATCCCGAGGGAAATTATTTTGCAACAGTTTCAATACAAAGGTGGGAAAAGATCAGAGTAACAACAAGCATAGAAACATAATCAAATAAAATAAAGCTAACGTAAAATAAATCAAACAATAACTAAATGTGACAGAGTGCACTGACATAGTGGTTAAACGTAGATATATACAATAAACAACAATACGCACTGTGCAGTTTAGCAGCATATGAAATAAAATAAGTACAAACTAAATAAGTGGTAAAGAGCGATAAGTGATAACAGTGTTAAAAATGTAGCAGCATTTCCTACAGAACTAATAATTATTTGGACAGAAATACGGATTAGGGACAACAGACCAATTAGATTTGGATGCAGGAAAGACTCGCAGGAAAGGTCAGGAACAAACCCAGGGTCAGATCCACTGCAGGGATCAATGTTTAAAGCTGCAGTTATGAAAGGAACAGATAAGGAAGTGCAGGCAAAGATGGAGGATGACCCCAGAGCAGACACAGATCCATTACACATATGGATGAGGACACTTCAACATCACATGCGTAGAGCAGATGAAAGAAAGGCTGTGAGCAAAACAGAGATAGATAATTTGAAAATACAACTGACCAAATTACAGTTAGAGACACAAGCACAAATGAGCCAACAACAGGAGGAGCCAGCACCAATGGGAATCCCCAGTTCCAGTTGCCCCAGTTGCAGGCCAATTCTATGCAGGACCCCCTCCCCAGGGACCATGGAACCCGCCAGGACCATGGGGCCCACCACAATCAAATTATAGAGGAGGAAGAGGACGAGGCTTTAATCCTCGAGGAGGTTATGGAAGGGGCAGGGGCGGATCACCGGGGGCTAGGGACAATGGGTGTTTCGTGTGTGGAGGTCATGGACATTGGGCACGAGACTGTCCACAAAACCAGAGAGGTCTACCAAGAGGGGGACCCCTGCCACAGCGGCAACAACAGCAGGTGCCATCACAACCACAACTGGCCCCAGGTAACCAGTCGCCCCAAGGCACCGGGTATCCAGACCAATACTAGGGGTGCCCAGGGTCAAGGGCAAGGGGAAAGGCTGACTCCTTGCTACAGGAGAAGTGAACGAACGAAAAGTGAACTTTTTAGTCGATACAGGAGCAACACATTCAACTCTGATACAACCTCAGTTCGGTCAACAGCTCTCCAAATATTCCATAGACCTTGTGGGATTTGGAGGACAGCCAATGCCACTCCCTTTCACAGAACCCCTCCCCACTAAAATAGCTGGTTACCAGTTTCATCAAAGCTATGTATATACACACATATCCTATGTGGCCCACAGGGGGTGCAAGTTCATTTCCCTAATAGGGTAAAAATAGACTGTTCAGAGACAATTACTTCAAGATGTAACATTGGACAATGGATCCTAGGGGAAGATCCTGATCAGCAGCAACAGTCGGCCAACGTTTACTGGACTCAATTGAAAGAGGACCCAGACCCGCCAATTACCAATGTTTTGAAACTGTATCAACAATGGACACCGTGGATTCACTCAGTGCACCCATATGAACCGGTCCCTGACGTTCCCCACTGTACTTTTCTCTATGACCGCACCCAAACTGAAGAAGTGTATGAGGAAAGAGTTAGGGAAGTAGAGGGTTCCCCTTGGACACTGACTTCGGACTGTATATATCAGAATCAGAATCAGAAAACCTTTAATGTCCCGCAGACGGGGAAATTCTTTTGTCACAGCCGCAACAGAATATTACAAAATAAAGTTAAATTTTAAAAAGGTAAGAAATAGAAATAGACATATATACATATTCACATGACATGGTGCGGTTGTTCTTGTTTTGTTTGTTTTGTAATAATATAATATGGAGTGAATAAATATGAGTAAATAAGACCAAATAGTGCAAAAACAGAAGTGACCATAGTTCATAGTACATATGTATCAAAGAAAGGAGTAGTAGCACAAGTCCTGCTCACTGTAGAGCAGGCAGAGTGGTACAACATGGGTGACACTGCAGCACCCCATATTAGCTTAGCATTAGGAGCAGGAAGTCAAGCTAAAGATTTAGGGCCCATGGTAAAAACAACATCTCAGTTACAGGACTGGGAACAAACCACAATCCCGGCAGTCACATACTCTAAAGAAGGACAGGTGTACAAGATCACTCATCACATCACCTCACAATCAGAATTAGAGAAAAAGGTAATCCAGGCATCCACTCAAAATTTTGACCAGGCATAGTGTAATAGCGTTAATCTCATCATCCGTTTTTACTCTATCAGGCTCTCGACTGAGAAAAGTAGAGGACGGCTTAGATGCAAATATAATGTACACACACAAAGGAGTTAATGCAGCGAGCTGTTTAGCAGTTCCAGATGACGAAAACCCACATGACTGCATTCCACTGACAACGCAAGCCATTATAGTGAGACCTGACTTGCATGCAAAATCACAGGATCGACCAGACATTGACTTGTATGTATACGGCTGCTGTTTCAGAAAAGATAATGGAGGAGTAAGCGCAGCATGGGCAGTGGTTATCAAAGATCAGGGAAAGTTTGAGACACTAAGTACAAGAGAAGTGAAAGAAAAAACCGTCAGCTCAGCGAGAGGAAGTGATGGCAGTGACAGCAGCTTGTAAGCATGGTGAGGGAAAGAGAGTGAACATATACGATAGATAGATAGATAGATAGATAGATAGATAGATAGATAGATAGATAGATAGATAGATAGATAGACAGACAGACAGACAGACAGACAGACAGACAGACAGACAGACAGACAGACAGACAGACAGACAGACAGACAGACAGACAGACAGACAGACAGATAGATAGATAGATAGATAACTTTATTTATCCCCGAGGGGAAATGAGGTCATCGTAGCAGCGATACAAAACAATCAAAAGTATTAAAAATAAGATAAAATATAAAATACAAAATATGAACAACAATAAAATAAAATAAAAGTACAGTATCGCAGATAAACACTATATTACAATGTGCTGTGTGGATTTTAATGTGCAAGAGAGATAAAGGTGCATTTCAGTGATAGGTCACTTTGAGTAGTGTTAGTTTATTCCCTGAGCGTCGCTCAGCGTGGCTGTGCAGCGTTGTACAGTCTGATGGCAGGCATATGCAGACTCTGCATAGGCCAGTGCAGCAGTGCATTGTCAGTTGAAAGAGTGAGAGAGAGCAGGTTTTGTGACAGCTTCAGGTCTGCCTATTAAGCATGAGGAGGAAATGAGGACAGAGAAAATAGCTAAAATGATGGCAACTATAGGTTTATCATGATTAGATTGTTTGCCTATGACATTATGCTCTAAGAGGGCTAGTGTGAACAGAGAAAAGAAATTTACCCCTTATGAGTTATTTACAGGTCGCACCATCCCTGGACCAAGACAACAGGAACCGCTGCAGCCAGGGGCCACACCAGGACTGGCATGGTCCTACGTGACTCAACTCCAAGGCTGGGTAAAAACATTGGCAGGAAGCCAAGGGAGGTCAGGACCAGTACCAGCCCCACTGACTTTGCTAGGAGAACCTTGGGTGTATGTAAAGACATTGAAAAGAAAGTGGACACACCCCAGGTGGACAGGACCCCATAGGGTAGTGGAGCGAACCTCCACAGCAGTAAAAATACAGGGAAGTGACAAGTGGATTCACCTTTCAAGGTGTAGACAGGGGGAGGAGCCCAAAAGGTCCTTAGATCAAGTCAGAACAGATCTAACCGAACAGGGTTAAGGGACTTCTGTAAATACATATAATCTATTATTGACTCACATACACCATTAGTAAAAACACCACAGTATATAGAGTTGGAAAAAAAAAGAGAGAGCACAAAAACAAACATTGTGTGTGTGGACACTTAGTGTGTTTTTTGTAATATTCATTATTTTAGTGGCAATCTATCTCATATGTGCATGGTTTGATAATTGTTAGAGTTATGGAACTTGGCAGGCCACGTTCGTGGCATTACTTTAGACATCCAGGATTTTGTGGTCTCGGAGGAATGATCACTCTGATGAGTGATCAACAGGGGGAATTGAAGAATAAAAAATCTTGTGTTAGTGTGTGTATTAGTAATAATTCAATTAATAATCATGTGTTAGCGTGTGTATTAGTAATGATTAATAAGAGTGTGATAATCAATGATTCAATTAATAATCATATGTTAGCGAGTTTATTAGTAATGATTAATAAGAATGTGATAAGTGTGATTATTAGGTATGATCATTTAAAAGTGTGATAGTGATTATAAGTTCAAGCTCAAACTTTTCTGTTTCCAAAAGCACACAAACTTTTGACTCAATCTTTTTCTGCTTTCTCCAAAAGCACAGGAACAGTAAGTCGGTCAAGGTCACAAAGACAATGAACTAGCCATGTTGCAAATATGCACCTGGCAAAGTTAGTTGAGATTAGGGAAGTTGCTGTACGTGTTGTGCTTTCTTCACAGATAAAGAAGAAGACTCCTGCTCTACAGAGGCTACTCCTACGCACAGGGAGGAAGATGGAGGCTGGAGCAACTGCTACTTCTAAAATACACATATGCACGCACAAGCGCACACATAACCACGCCTTTGTAACAAGTTTATATGCTGGAGTTTTTAGAATAGATATCAGAACTTCTTGACTCTGATCACGGGTACTGTGTGCTCACAGTTACTCTAGATAGAGAATAGAACATTTCTCCAGACGTCTGTATCATCCGATGTTCTTCTGCTAATAAATGCCTGCTGGCGCACTAAACTACCAACGACTCTGCTGACTCCAGAAAGCCTCCTGTAGAATTTGAATTACGCAATATATACTCTGCTAGGTCCTTTTGATTGGTGTGAAATTCTGAAAAGTATTGTGTAAAATTCCTACAGAGCCAAAACGTGTGCTAAAGTGCCCTCTAGGAGCCAATACGTGTGCTAAAGTGTCCTCTATAGGAGCCAAAGCGCGTGCTAAAGTGCCCTCTAGGAGCCAAAACGTGTGCTAAAGTGCCCTCTTGGACCCAATATGTTTGCTAAAGTGTCCTCTATAGGAGCCAAAACGTGTGCTAAAGTGTCCTCTATAGTAGCCAAAGCGTGTGCTAAAGTGTGTTCTCTAGGAGCCAAAACGTGTGCTAAAGTGCCCTCATGCAAGCCAAAACGCATGCTAAAGTGCCCTCTAGGAGCCAAAACGTGTGCTAAAGTGTCCTCATGGAAGCCAAAACACGTGCTAAAGTGCAAGTTTTTAGGCCGTATTTAAAAGAGCTGATTATCAGTGCAAGCCTCAGGTTTTCTTGGTGTTGGTTAAGACTCTGGCTGCCGCGTTCTGGATAAGCTGCAGTTGTGTGGTTTATTTTATGCTGCGACCTGTAAAGATGCCATTGCAATAATCTAACCTGCTGAAAATATGTAAGTTTATCTGTGTCTTGTGTACAGATTTAGTAATGGTTTTTATATAGCTGTTAAAATTCAGATCAGAGTCCATAACTACATCAAGGTTTCAGGCTTTCTCTGTGGTTTTTACTGCGATTGAGTCTAGTTGAGCACTAATCTCTAGCCTTGTATTTTTTTTACCAAAGATAATAATTTCTGTCTTATTTGCGTTGAGCTGGAGGAAGTTCTGAAAGAAGAGCAATCACACAGGCGGCCTCGGTGACGAAATATTCATCTTTCTGTTGTCGACAGCTACGGAAGCCCTAAAGGGTCATACATTACATACATTTTATTAATGATTAATTATAACAAGATCATTTCCGTCTGTTTTCTCATGATAGACAATAAATTAAATGTAATAGAGATTTCCATCACACCTGCCATGTCATGCGTTGTAAAGACTTCTCATATGTCAAAGAACACCATAGATGACACTGACGATGATTTTTGTTGATTATTTACTGTTATGAAATTATAATCTGTATATGTATGTGCACATTGTAAAAAACTGGCTGCAGCTAATCCCAGCTGACATCGGGTGTGAAGCAGGTTACACACTGGACAGGACGCCAGTCTATCACAGGGTACATAGAGACAAACACAGACAGACAACCATTCACACTCATGGGCAATTTAGAGTCATCAATTAACCTAACACGAGCATGTCTTTGGACTGTGGGAGGAAGCCGGAGAACCCAGAGAGAAAACCCACGCAGACATGGGGAGAACAAGCAAACACCACACAGAAGAGCCCCAGCCGGGTTTGAACCAGAAACAACAGTGCAAACTACCACACCACCGGGCCGTGTCACCCATCGTCCTGATCAATTATAGATAATGTTCTCATTAGTCTGCGTCATCTAAGGGCCTTTGAATGTGCCTCATTAACTACAGTTTTTTATTATTATCTTAAAACAAACTTTACTGTCAACAATATTATATAACAACACCATCAATACCAGTATGAGGCATGACATGTCAGGTGTGATGGAAATGTCAGGGCTATCACGTTTCATCCATTATCTATCTAATTAATTATGTCGTTATGACGGAAAAGGGAGCAAATGAATTGATGTAAGGTATGACCCTTTAGGGCTTCCGTATTTTAGTACTTACTTTACTAACTTACTTTACTCTCAGGCCTATTACGTTTCATTCATTTTCTATTAAATTAATTCATTATTATTTATTTCGGGAAAACGGAGGAAATACAATCTATATAATGGTTGACCCTTTAGGGCTTCCGTTTTCACTAAAATTAAAAATTAAAAAAGTTTCTATCATTCAAACTGATGGTGGCGGTAAGGCGCCATCTTTGTTTTGGGTCAAACGGCAGTAGAAGAAGAATCGGCAGCTCCTCTTCCGGTCCCATGTTTCCGCCGCGCGCATCTTCGATTCCAGAGCAACAACACACAAGTCCGCGAGCTCGAGGGCTCGAGGCAGTATGTGAACAAGTAAGCGGTGTTTGTTTTGTAGTTTAGATTTCGGTAAAAAACAGTCATGAAGGTGTTTAACCCCGTTGATTGTGAACGAGCTGAGAAGCAGTAAGTGAAGTTTTAGTCTAGTGCTGTTGATGTCAATGTTCTGGTGACGTCAGCCCTCAGTTTGTTGTTGTTTATTTCATTTTAGCTTCACCGAGCTACGCTAAGATATGCTAAGGGTCTACTTTATTACAACGGCACCGTTTTTGAGGCTGTAGTGAAGATTGTGTGCTTCAGATTAGTGTAGACCAAGCTTATGATCTCCTTTGTCCTTTTTTAAACAGCCATTCATGATCTATAAAACGTTTCTCGCTGTGTGAGGAACGGTCTAATAGAAATACACTATCGTTCCCAAGCTGGGAAATTGCAGTTTTCCCCAAGTAACAGGTCAGGATCTGTGGGTCCGCCATGTTTCATTCCACTACGACAATGAACACACTTGAACACAACAAACACACTTGAACACAACGCACTGGTGATTTACCGTTCACAAATGGAAAGGACCATCTTTTCCATAGCACGTAAAGGCAGCATCACTTAATCAATACATTTACACAACCATGATGAAAGGCTAACTGGCAAGGTAGTCTCTGAGGTAGTCACTGAGGTAGCCACTAAAGTAGTTACTGAGGTAGTCACTAAGGTAGACACTAAAGTTGTCACTGAGGTAGTCACTAAGATAACAACTAAGGTAGTCACTAAAGTAGTCACTAAGGTAGCCATTAAGATAACCACTAAGGTAGTCACTAAAGTAGTCACTAAGGTGGTCATTAAGATAGTCATTGAGGTAGTCACTAAATTAGCCACTAAGATAGTCACTAAGGTAGCCACTGAGGTAGTCACTATATTAGTCACTAAGGTAGCCATGCACAGATACAATTGAGCAGAAAGACTCAATGTGCCTTCCAAATGTATGTTTCACATTGACATATGATGTATAAAAATGTTAATATGTTAATAATTATCATTGTAATATCTTAGTATTGCAACATTCAAAATCTGAGTATAGGCTTTAGGCCGCTCTAGCGGTTGGGCCCAATTAAAAAAGCAAATCAATGTAATACAATATTTGAAGTGGGGGGTCCTTGCTTCGTCTCTCTTCCAGTTAGGAGGTCATTGGCCTAAAAACCGTTGAAGAGCCCTGAGCTAATAGACAGTAATGTTGGTATTTTATGTTCTGGACATTTTTTGAGTCCTGTCCTCCCTAGGGCTGCAACTAACCACTGTTTCATCGCCCATTAATCTGTCGATCATTTAATTCATCAGAAACAGGTGCAGGATCATACTTTTCTAATATGCTGTATTTCTTCCCTCCCATTGTTTCCCCTTTTCTGTCATTCCAGCGCATATGGCCAGGAGTTGGTCATTCAATCATCGTCCATAAAATTTAAATGCTATAGGTAGGTTGACATGAAAACTTTCTAAAAAGTTTTTGCCTGCAAAATAAGATAAAACTGTGCAGCTCAGGGACCACCACATATTAATGGATCACACTTTACATGTGCTATATCCCAGGTAGTCACTGTTGCTCTCTGTCACAGGTCATTTGAGTATTGTCTGCAGTTGAAAAGACCCATGTATCGCCAACACTCCTCCAGACCGCCAAAGGCCTCCAAGAGGGGCCCCAAGAGAAGCCCCAGCCCAGATGAAGAGGTGATCCAGCGCAAGTTGAGGAGTAAGAGATGGAGGACAGAGCCGAGAGAGACCGAAGGTGGCGACAGCGTAGTCAGTACAGATGAAGGTCAGAGCCGTGACATCATCGACATCATCAACAGTACACATGATGCCAAGGAGGATGAAGTAAAGTCTGTAGAGGTGGCTGATGAAGGACTGGATGAGTCAGATGAAGACTGTGACTCCAGCAGCATGGTTTCTGGTCCTTCCGTCCTGTGCAACGCTTCTCCCAAGAAGCCGAGGCCCTCACTCCGTTTGTGCTCGGCCTGTCACGGTCTCTACCAGAAGGCAAAAAAGATGAAAGCACCAATTAAAAGCAAACTCTTAGACAACGGTGAGTGCACTCATTCCAGTTCTTCTCTTACATTTCCTCCCTCCTGGCATGCTGTTCATCCACCCAGATAGTGATTTTAAGAATATATATTTTACTGTTGGCACGGAAAAAATTATTCTTACATCCAGAGATTTCATTATGAATGAAATCAAAAGCAAAAGTGTTGCTCAGACTTTTTTACACACCCGAAAACCTGACTTAAGAGATGATGGTGCATCCTCTAATGTTACGTTTTCCACTCCGCATTTCCGTCTCCACACTGTGTTTTGCCTCATAGCTTCCGTTAGGGTAAAGGGATGGGAGAATCCTGCATGCGGACAATTTTTTATTGCTTAATGGAACTCAAAAAAACTGGTTTTGTGTAGTGAAGGGTTAATTTTTTTAATGGTTCAGTTTGTTTTTTTAAGGCCCCTACACATGATACACAGTAGAAACGCGTCCGTTCCATTCATTTCCTATGGAAGAGTCTGTAGCGCCCATGGTAGCGGGCCGCACCGCTCAGATTTGCCTCTCTGCTGCCGGGCTCAAAGTTCAAATCAGTTGAACTTTGACCGTGTTGCCACTGACCTTTCAAAAACGCAACCAATGAGATAAAAGCTTTGAGGGTGACGTTTACGTTTCCTAGGCAACCAGAGAGCGTCATCAAGAACTATTTAACGTTAGATTTAAGTCGTATCACTGTCGTAGGAGGACTGCGTCAGGCGTACTATGTCAGACACACTACGTAGTTACGTGATCACAGAAGAAAACGTAATGATTGGAGATTTATCAGCAGTCACACCAGTTTTGTGAAGAGGCAGTTTACGTCTGTTTCTAATACTAACATTCAAAACATTGATTTAGACGTTTACTGGGTATTGAGGGCGACTGTGGCTCAGAGGCAGAGTTGGTCGTCCTCCATTCGAGAGATTGGCGGTTCACTGAACCCCGAATTGCTCCCCGTGCTGTGCATGGGTGTGTAAATGTGGTGTGAATGATTAGATTAGATGGTCTGTAGATGTCCACTGCCATCAGTGTGAATGTCTGTGTGAATGGGTGAATGTGACAAACAGTGTGAAAGCGCCTTGAGTAGTCAGAAGACTAGAAAGGCGCTATATAAGTACAAGTCCATTTACCATTTACCATTAACCATTTATCTGCGCCCAACCTCACAGTGAGCCCAGCGCAAAAAGCTGATCATTTGAAGGCCCCTTTAGGGTTCTGTTTTGCATTGCTTCTATAGAACACGACACATATAAACATCCTCTTGTTTGTACTATTCACATATTCAGTGCACAGATGTATGCTAACATTTTCCACCTCTCTTTCTGGGTCTTCAGATCCCAAGTCCCTGACATGTGACCACTGGGTCCTGATGAAGAACTGGAGACCGAGGAGGCTGCCTAATGCAAAAGGGTAAGACTGCGTGTGTGTGTGTGGTTGTGTGCAGTTACTGGCTTTAAAGGTCCCATATTCTATTCCTTTTTAGGTACAAACTTGAACATTTAATATTCAAAAAGCACTTTATTTTTTTCATACTGTCTATATCTGTATATTCAGTTTGAAACGCTCCGTTTTAGCGTTCGTGTCTCTTTTAGGGCCCATCCACACGAAAGCGCGCTTTCCTGTAAGCGCACAACTTTTGTATCGTTTTGGCCGACCATCCGGGCGCAGCCGGTGTTATCTGAGCCGGAAAACAGTATTCTTTGAAACCGGGAGTGGAAAGATTTGAAAACACCCCTCATGGCGTTGTGGTCTGGACTGTTTACTGAACTAGACTCTGAGCCACATGCATGGGAATGAATTAGGCCGGCGGCATATTTCTCCTTTTCCCTGATGCTCTGAATAAGGTGCTAAATTGGTCGCTAGTTGCTTTTTATAAATAAAGTTGCTAAGAAGGTGTGAAAAGTCTCTAAATGTAGTGAGAAAGTGGCGCCTGTGAGTGCTTTGGGACGGGAAAGGGGCTCACAGCAGCACCCTCTGCTCGTTGAGGACACCAAGTGCAAAAAATGGAGAAAAAGGTTGTTTTCCATCGTGTGGACGTACCCTGAAACACTCTTTAGCACTTTTACACCTGTCTCTTTTAACCAACCCTACCGGAAAAGCCTGGTCTGTTCTGATTAGTCAGAGTTTCTGGTTCTTTCACTTTGCACTCTCTGCGTCTCAGCCGCACCATTACAGGCGGGGAATGACTGTAACAGCGTTTTGACACTTAAGCACTGTTTAAATAGCACTATTTTTATAGCCAAAAAAGTCACGGAAGTCTCTTTTTTTTTATAGTATGGGACCTTTTACGGTGCAGCCCTGCAAATTCATATGCCATCAGCTCATTATGACTGCACCTCTGTTTTGTCAGGAAGCTTCTGATCCACATAAAACTGGTTAAGAAAAGACTTCAGGTCCAGAAAGGTGCAAAGCGACCTGCGGAAGAGGGAGGAGAATCAGTCTGCGAGAGGCCGCACACTTTCCTTCAGAGGTAATGCACCTGTACACACATTTCCTACAGCAGGAAAGCAGGGCAGAAAGCCTGTCAACGAAAAAAAAAAAAAAACATGACTTGAATGTGGCGTGTCGTTGTGTCAGGAACCTTAGACGTGTCAGAGAGCTCGTGAAAAAGGAGAGGAAGAAGAAGAAGAGGAGGAAGAGGACAAGAGATGGTTCCCAGGGTCCTCGCGTCGCTAAGCAGCAGCGTCTCCTCAGCAACGATCACAGCCAACACACAAGCATTAGCAGTACCGACGACAGCGGTCTTCACACGACCAGCGGCCACAGTGGCAGTCCCGGTTTCGAGTGTTGCAGCGATCAGGAAGTGGACGATCACGCGGACACAAATCAGACCGCTGAGATGAATCACACCCAAGTCACCCTGAACACCACCAAGCCAACAGAGGTCCCGCCCAGGAAGAAGGCACCCAACAAGACGAGTGGATTCAGAGACTTGCTGGCCCAGTTGCGTGGCAACAGCAGCATTATCGTCAGGGAAACACGTTAGCCAGGTGACTCTGTCTTCTTTAAACGGCTACGGTAGTCAGTTAAGTATTTATGCCCTTTAACTCAAAGGTTCCTCATTTAGCCCGGTTATTATTAATATCTGTAAATACTCGTTTCCATTAACCTGGCGTCACACACCTTTTGAATTCTGCATGTTGCAAGTTATTTATTCTTTCATGAATTTTTAAATAGCATTTATTTAAAAGTTTCATTCAACAGGACGATTGTGAATAAATGTTTATTACATTAATGCTGTATTTACTGTACCTATGAGTCCCAGTTCAATATGATTTACTAATTTAATTCAGGTTGTGAGTGAGTGGTTGGCTTCACACTAGAAAAGAGACAAAATTAAGTTATTTTTATTGTACTTTTGTCCCACAATACAAGCCACAGTTTGACGTCCGACAGCGTTGGGCTGCATAATTTCTTCTAACTACACAATAGAAAGGAATATTGATTTATTTAAGTCCACACTGTATACCTAAGTAGGTGGATTTGCGACGCTTAGGTTGTCAAGATACCAGGATTTCTAAACTTCAAAATAATACTAGTTTTAAAAAAACTATACCTGATTCCATGGCAAGAAGAAAGTCACACAATTGTCTTTTCTTTTTTATTATACGCCTGCATACAAGGCTGGTACAGAAACGGTCAGTAAACACAAACACACAGCTGTTTTGATTCCCTGTTGTTGAGAATCTGCTTTTTTATGTCTTCAGTACTCTCAGTAATATCAAATGTAGATATATTGTCATTTTGGTACATGTTGAATTGGAAAACGATTAAAGTATCGATACTTTAGACAACGTCATGGGACACGTTTTATCCTTTTCTCTTCAGTATGAATTAAACTCTTTATACCAAGAATATTAAATGAACGGATATTTTCCGGTTGTGGACAAAGAGGGTGAAAAGAGGAGAAGTCACAGCACCATATTACGTCATATTTCTTTTTTTTTCGGTGTCTCGGCCTCTTTTCAATTGCGAATAGTCCTGTACACATGGTATAGGGATCGTTTTGTTGTATTTTAAGAGGTGTTTTTCACTAAAAGCCCACATGGTGGCGCCACTTAATGACAGAATCCGCCCTTTTTACACAACACAGAGAAAAGCACAGGTAAAATGAATAACATTAAGCATCTTTTATATATATATATTTATATATATATATATATATATATATATATATATATATATAAAGGCTGTGTTTCATTTGGTTGCAGCACTCTGGTTATTATGCATGCTGGTTATTACCGGGACACTAAACCATGCTTAATGTTTTCTATATATATTTATATACTGTATATATACGCTTAAAGTCTGCTTTAAAACAAGCTTTCTATTCAGCAGCATAGCATTGATACAGTTCCGTACACACGAGGGAAGGTGGAGGGAGGGAGGGGAAGATGAGACAGAGATAAGGGACTTAAAGTTGGGTCTTGAAGGTTTGACAGTGTTGCTGTTTACTTACGGGATTAATGTATCGGGAGAGGATGAAGGTTTAAAGTCAGAGCTGCCGCCGCAAAGCCAGGACATGTGTCTGCTGACCGACTCTGCAACACACATGGAGGCTTCTTTATCATCACTTTGCATTATAATTAGAAAGAAATGCCATTAGGATGATCAAAATGTAAATTAAATGAATTGGTGAATAAGTAGTTTAATATTACTTTGTCATCTCCCTTTAATGTGCCTTTCATATTCCATTTCACAGTTCTTTTGATTCCGTTTCACCTCTGAAGCAGGGTTCGGTGCTTGAAATCCTTGGACATGCTTGAATTTTAACGTTGTGTTTTCAAGGTTTGAAAAGTGCTTGAATTTTGGATAAAGTGCTCATTTCTTTCACAACAAATAGCGATAGAATATGAATATTTAATTTCTTATCTGTCTGGTATAACGAAACATTTTTGGTGTTTATAGCGTAATACCATCTCTGTTTATGTGACTTTATTGGAAAAAAAGGGGAAATAATTTTAATATGTGTTCGTATAAATATGTAATTTAGCCCAGCTGTAAGGTGCTGGAAAAGCTTGAAAGTGGACCTTGAAAGTGCTTGAATTTGACCTCAGAAAAGGTGTACGGACCTGGAGAAGGAAGCAAGTTAATTGCGAAATGTAATATGAAAGCAGGCGCATCACTAAATGAAACAAAAATGTGAAGAATCTGCTATTTAATTTGAAACTTCAATTATATTTAATACATTTAGAGACAGGAAGAGGAAATATTGAATTCCTTTTTGTTTTCTTTTTCCAGCGCCGTCATTCGGACCATATCGATCTTTGACTGCGACCTTCATTTTGATCTCAACGACACACCTGCAAAGTTTCGTGACTGCGTCTTACACACACACGCACACACACACAGACAAATAAACACTCAAAGCCCCCTCTGTGTGAGCTCCTGGTACAGTAGGTTGGTGTCTCCAGGAAAAACACAAGACTCACGAGGTGAAAACAACACCAGCGTCACTGTAGCGGCTGGTAAAAACCTTTTTTTTTTTTTTTTTTTGGGCGTATGCTGGTGCTGCTCACATTGGTGTTCTCTCTCAGAAAGGACGCACACTAACATCACATCACACACACACACACACACGGTTCACTGACAGCATTACCAGAACACAGCTGATAATCATCTCGCAGTCACTTGCAGAATATCACACGCCTTCTCTGCGTCTTCCTCTCGTGCGTGTTGATGAATGCTTGCGTGCGCCAAAAAAGACGCTGACGCAAATACAACAAGTGCATTCACACTCTTGAAAGAGCTCAAACTGCTGCTTCTTGTCCCAATTTAACGGAGCGTGGAGTTTGGAGAGATGCTGTCACACACACACACACACATTGTCTGATTCTCACCGGCGGTCTTTCCTATTGCCCTGATTATCACAAACCAGAGGTCTCAGGGCCAAAACAATTCAAGCAGCGCACACACACAACACAGTATCCTGTGATAGAACCACTATCAGCACCTGACACCTCGAAAACAGGAAGAGCGTTTCAGCAGGAACACAGATGTGTTGGAGTGTTTAGGGGAGGAGCGTGAATGCATCTATATATCCCCTGTAGACAGGAGACTCAACTTCACTCTGTCGAGAGAAGGACCTGCCTCCGTCATGTCGTACTATGAGGTAAGGTCGTCAGTCGTGTTGTCCGAGCTTTTATGTGACTTTTCAAATCTGTCTTTAGGATCCATTGTTGCTTTTTCTCTTGCCTTTAATCACCGTCATCACCCTCTTCTCTCCAGCATATCGTCTTCGACTACGACTTCAATGACACAGGCTCTGGTTCTGGTTCTGGTTCTGGGGACCTGGGTGCGGATCTGCAGGAGCCCTGTGACGTGGAGCACGTGATGACCGCTAACATTCAGCAGGTCTTCGTGCCGGTTGTCTACGCCCTCATCTTCACTCTGGGCATCACTGGAAACGGCCTGGTGGTCATCGTGCTGGGCTGCCAACGCAGGTGAGAGGACGGGTCGAGGGTTGATGTGATGGATCTCTTTATGTCTGAACCAATAAGAACTAGGCTTAATGACTTCCTCTCCTGCGTGTGTGTGTGTGTGTGTACAAAGGTCAAAGTGCAGCCTCACGGACCGATATCGCCTTCATCTCTCCGCTGCTGATCTCCTCTTTGTGTTGGCGCTGCCGTTCTGGGCCGTGGACTCAGCCCTGGCTGACTGGCGCTTTGGAGCTGCCACCTGCATCGGTGTGCACGTTATATACACGGTCAACTTGTACGGGAGCGTGCTCATCCTGGCTTTCATCAGCCTGGACCGCTACCTGGCAGTGGTGCGGGCCACAGACACCAACACGGGGGGGCTGAGGCAGCTGCTGGCACACAGACTGGTTTATGTCGGTGAGTGTTGAAAGACTGGTTTGCTTTCTACTTCTTTTACCTCTTTGTCGCGTTCCTCTTCCTCTTTCTTACTTCTTTTTGTCCTCTCCTCTCCCTGCAGGTGCCTGGCTGCCCGCCGGCCTCCTGGCAGTGCCGGACTTGGTGTTTGCCCGGACTCAGGAAGGAGGTGAGGGGGCCACTCTGTGCCAGCGTTTCTACCCAGCGGACAGCGCTCCTCTCTGGGTTGCCGTCTTCCACCTCCAGCTGGTCCTGGTGGGTCTGGTAATCCCGGGCCTGGTCCTCCTGGTGTGTTACTGCGTCATTGTCAGCAGGCTGACCCGAGGCCCGCTTGGGGGCCAGAGACAGAAGCGGCGAGCGGTCAGGACCACCATCGTGTTGGTTCTCTGTTTCTTCGTGTGCTGGCTGCCCTACGGAGCGGGCATCTCCGTGGACGCTCTGCTGCGCCTGGAGGTCCTGCCCCGTGGCTGCACCTTGGAGGCCGTCCTGGGCGTGTGGCTGGCGGTGGCGGAGCCCATGGCGTTCGCACACTGCTGCCTGAACCCGCTGCTGTACGCCTTCTCGGGGGCCGGGTTCAAGAGCTCGGCCCGCAGAGCCCTCACTCTGAGCCGGGCCTCCAGTTTGAAGATTTTACCGCGAAGACGCCCAGGGGCCTCCACGACCACAGAGTCCGAGTCCTCCAGTTTACATTCCAGCTAGTGTTTGCTTGATCTGTATATATATATCTGTGTGTGTGTGTGTGTATACTGTGTATATATGTGTTAAAGGACGTTTGTATAAAGTGTGTGAGAGAGTGAGGAGCAGTCTGCTGGTCCACGACTCGTCCTCCCCCTCACTGTGAGCTTTCTCCTGTAAATACTGTTTTCAGTGCTGCTGTACTTGTAACAAAATATACAAATATGTGAAAATGTCTTCGAATGTGAAATAAAATTCTTGCTTCCTGAACGAAACTGTGAATTCCTGGTTTATACTTTCAACCACAGCCACCCTCAGTCTCCTTCTTAGAAACAGATATAAATAACAGAGTCTGCGAAGCGTAAAGTACAAAAAGATAAAGGAAAAGGTGGAATTGGAGGAACAAGGCGTGCTCGAGGATGGGGTTGTTGTTTCACGGATGCAGATTCTTTGAAAAAAAAAAAAGTGTTGAAATTGGTCGGTATTGTGACGTGTGTCCTAATCTTTATTATCATCAGCTTGTCTCCCTCTTGTATTGATTCATGATCACTCGGCCATCTGAACCCGCTGATCCGCAGCGTGAACGCGGTGGAGTGAGACGTGTGATACCCAGGTGTGTCTGAGTCACACGCGTCACTGAGAGAGTGTGTTGCTGTTTTATGGTGATGATATAAACAGTTTGTTTCTTCTACGTGAGAGAGAAGGGAGCATGAAGGGGTCAGGGGGGCCGGTACTTGAATACACACACACACATACACACACACACAAAGTGCTTCCCACAAACCTACTTCCACTTGGAAGTGAGAGAAACAGAAGCTGGAAGTTAACTGTGTCCTGTTTCCTGGAGGAGGGAGATGAATACAGTTTGTCAACAGCACAGTGAAGGGTTGACTCTGTGGCATCATCATCATCATCATCATGGAGGTATTAATAAAAGTGTGGAATCACTTCATTCACAGTCAATATAAACAGAAAACACACCTAGCTTTGCATATATTTTCCCACCGCCTCCCTCTCCCTCTCCCTCTCTCTCTTTTCCATTCACACATCCACAAAGACACACAATTCTCTTCTATTCATAGTGTTTTCAAAACAGGAAAGACTTCCTGCGGCTCATTTTAGGAAAAACAAGCAGCTAAAACAATCAGACGCAGCCGCAGCAGCAGCCGCAGCTCTGCGCTCATCAACACGCAGGGAGCAGCTACAGAATAAATCAGAATAGGCAGGAGAGGCCCTGAAGGACGTTGTGATGGGGAAGTGAGAACATGTAAAGTGCCAGGACGTCGTTTATGAACGACACAAATATGATAATATGGTGTACCAGCTCATATATGTGGTTTAGTAAACAATACACACTCATGGATAAGATGTTATTGATGCTATTGATCCAGATGCTGGTGTCGACTCTGCTCATCAGTCTGATTCTTCATCAATTATTTAAAATAAAAGTCGACGTACAAACACAGGTTTCCCCGTGTAAACGCAACTGTTTTAGTATGAATCAATTCAATTCAAATCAATCAAATCAATCAATTAAATTAAATTTCCATTAAATCAAATAGAATTGAATTAAATTCAGTTTCATTCAATACAATTCAATTCAATTACATTACATTTTATTCTATTAAATCAAATTAAATTAAATTAAATTCAGTTTCATTAAATTCAATTACATGCAATTAAATTGTATTCCATTCAGAGCAGAGAAACAGACATTTTCATACCAAAGCAAGTGAGATGAAAACGAAACTAAAATGTAAATTCAACAAGTAAAGCTCTACTAAAATAAACACACACACACACACACACACACACACACACACACACACACACACACACAGTACCAAAAATTATTTTATTATTTGTTTTTTTGTTTATTGAATCGCTCAATTGCTTGTTTTTTGATCCTTCTGACCACACAGACCTTAATACTGACAGTTCAACTGTATGAAAACAGTTACACTTTTATATAATGAACAGTGTTGGAACAGACGTCGATAAAGGGGTGCGTGTCTTATTCATCTGAGGGGACAAAACTATTAACGTGTGTCACCGTTTGAATACAAATGCAGCAGGAAATGACTCTTTTGAATCATCTCTTCTCTTTCACATCCTGCTGCTCTGCTTCATCACAAAACAGTCACAAATCTGACACATCAAGGTTTTATCCCTGGGAGACTGTGTTTGATCTGTGTGTGTGTGTGTGTGTGTGTGTGTGTGTGTGTGCGTGTGTGTGTGTGTGTGTGTGTGTGTGTGTGTGTGTGTGTGTGTGTGTGTGTACTCTGTTGTGGTACAATGAATGAATGTTGACACCCGCACTCATCCATTATTTACTTCAGCTCAAAACACTTTCCAGAGCTTGAATATTGATTTTTTTTCCACCATTCGTCATAATATCATAATTGCGTTTAGTGCTTAAACTGGGTTAAAACTTGCAGACCAAAGTAGACAATGTTATAGAAGTGTGTGTGTGTGTGTTTGCTACAGATGGTCAGACTCCCTCATATTCAGACAAGCTGAGTTTCCTGCTGCTGAACAATCGTGGGAAAATCAGAGGTCAGGACAAAAGGAGAAATAAAGACTGGGCTGCATCCAAATGGCCTGCAACAACTTCCTGCTCTGTTCCTGGTGGATTAATACAATGTGACAGGTGAAACCAATAGTCCGCTGCGGGTGTTTGCATTGCCCTCAGCAGGTGGAGACGTGAGAACGAAGTGGGAGCAGAAATAGACATAAATGTAACAATAATAGAGGAGTGAGGGGACTGAACCCTGCAGAGGCCGACTGCATCTTTCAGCTCATTGTTTTGGTTTTATGGCTGCTACTGCTGGGGCTTTATGAAGATATATGTCATCAAAACAATATAAAATGTTTATTATATACTATGCTTTTCTGTGATGTGTCAATTTGCCACCATAGGAACTGCACAGTTTTCAGCGTTGACGACAATTCAATTTTATTTATAGTGCCAAATCATAATAAAAGTGATCTCAGGACACTTTACAGAGTAGGTAAAGACCACACTCAGTTATGATTTACATAGACCCAACAATTCCTCCGTAGAGTACGGTGGAAACGAAAACCTTCCCTTTAACAGACAGGAGCAAACAAAATCCAAAATGCAGCGATGTAATTTACAATGTAGCACAGTAAGGTGTCTAACTATATTTAATAATATCTATATGAAGTCTATGTATCAACATGTTCATACTGTAGGATTTTATAATGTAATTTAAGTGTTGAAGTTGTCTGGAAGGAAAATGGTGCAGTGATTTTCTTCTTATTAACAAACAGCCTCCTCCGGTGGTCGCTCAGTAACTTACATGCTTACATGTTCATCACAGTCTGGAGATTAGTTTAATAGATTTAAACAACACGCTAAAGGAGGTTATGACAGCATGCAATAAATATAATAATAATAATCATGTTTATTGATGTCACTGAGAAAAAACTAATCCACATTTCTTCATTTTCAGTGAGAACTAAATAAAAATATGCAGCTGAAACCTTCAAACCCAACATGTCATTTTTTAAGATTTAAACACATTTAAAAACATTTAAAACATGCCAATGGTGTCCATGTTTGTTCCTGTAAATAACCAGTTAATAAAGGCTTTATATAGATTTATTATTATTATTATTATTTTGTAAATTATTATTATTTTTAGGGTTGCCAAATACATTTGTAGAATTTAAATTCCTGGTGGGAATTATACAAATTTAACAGGATTTTTATTTTTACATTGGTGAAAGTTTTTAGTATGATAAGGTTTCTTCATTTATGAGTGTTTGTTAGTGTGTGTGTGTGTGTGTGTGTGTGTGTGTGTGTGTGTGTGTGTGTGTGTGTGTGTGTGTGTGTGTGTGTGTGTGTGTGTGAGTGTGTGTGACTTTGTGTATCTCTGTGTGTATATCTTCGGGGGTGGGAGTTTTGCGTTTTCATGGCGTTTCTTTGTTGTGCATGTTTGGTTTCATTTTTTGTTTGCTTTTATTTTCTTTGTGCTACTGTAAAAAGTATGAAAAGTGCCACATAAATTAAGATTGATTTGATTTGATGTTTTTTTATAACTAACAGTTTATACATAATGATAATATTACTATGTTTACTATGTTTATAATGATATTAACACCCAATAAAACTGGGTTATTATTAACTCCACCAACTATGATTGTAGTCATGCAAAAAGATTAAAGAAAGCTTTAGTGACCATGTGAGTGGCTACATTGATAATTCACAGCATTTTGCAAAACTGCAAATTAAGCATTTAATTATGTCACATTAATGCACAACTGTCCCCCAAAACTTTATTGAGAAAATTCAGTACATTCATAATGTAGAGCATCCATGTTCCTGATTTTCATTACAAAAGTATTATAGTAGATAAATATTATCTCATTGGATTGAATGGATTTGACTATATATATCTGCATTTTAATCTATGTTCACTCTTTTTATTTGTATTTTTATTTTTTTCTGCGCCCCAGGAATCGTCACTATTTTTTTCACTTTGAAGTTTATTTTTTTTTGTATTTTTTATTTTGTTTAATTTTTATCACTCAATATTTTTTATTGTTATTATTATTTTTTGTAAGTGTTTTTATTTGTTCACTTTGAACTCTATTGTTTACTGTATTTGATTTTTTTTTTTTTGTATTTTTATTTTGTTTCATTTTTATCACTCAATATTTGTATTGTTTTTATTATTATTTGTAATTGTTTTTTGTTTCTTAACCGTAAAAAGAGAACTTCACTTTTGCTTTTACTATTTTTTTAGTTTGAACTTTATTGTTTGCTGTATTTTATTTTTTTAATTTTGTTTAATTTTTTAGTCTTTTTTATTGTTATTATTATTATTTGTATTATACATACATATATACATATATATATATATATATATATATATATATATATATATATATATATATATATATATGTCTAAAGCGTAAATAGTGAACAATACTTTTTAAAATTACTTTAAATGTTATTGTTAACTGTATTTAATCTTTTTTGTATTTTTATTTTGTCTCATTTTTATCACTCAATCATTTTTATTGTTTTTTTTATTTGTAATTTTTTTATATACATTTCTAAAGCGTAAAAAGAGAACTTCACTTTTATTTTCACTATTGTTTTCCTTTGAACTTTATTGTCCTAAAAACCGGAAGCGTCTGCCAGCAGCAGGCAGTGACTCCGCGTCACTCAATATTCTCACCCCTGATTGGCTCCAACCCAGAGTCATTTGCCTACCATCACCGATTGGACGAAAGCCTCGCGCCAAACATCACGTGCCCCTCTTTTCGCGCGAAACGCAGTCCTTCTCTGTTGTCGGGGCTGAAACTCGCTGCGTGTGTGTTTCCGGAGCGGAGCGGCGGTTTTGTCTCTTTCTTTCTGCACTTTTTGAATCTCTTATTTCACTTTTGACGGAATTTAACATGGATGTTGCCACAGCAACCGCGGAGAATGCCGGAGAGATGGTGAAGGACGAGTTGGCTGAAAAATGCCAGAAGTTGTTCCAGGCTTTCTTGGAGGAGTGAGTCACAGCAACAGGCCGAACTGTGCTTAGACAGATCACACGGTGCAAACTTTAATATTTTAAAAATATTTATCGGTTTATATGATCATTATATGTGTAATATTTATCTCTTCAGGTACCAGACCGGGGACGGGGAGGTGAAGTATGTCCGGGAGGCCGAGGAGCTGATCCGGCCCGAGAGGAACACGCTGGCGGTGAGCTTCACCGACCTGGAGGGCTTCAACCAGGAGCTGGCGACCACCATCCAGGAGGAGTACTACCGGTGGGTGCACAGCAACCATGGGCACACATAGATCTTTATTGTTCCCAGAGGGCAATTTTCAATGCAGGCAGCAGCAAAACACAACAGTAAAATGCTAAATAGTGACACAAATGACATGAAAATAATAATTAAAAGAGGTGGAATACACAACAACATGAGTCACGTGGACAACAATCAACATATTAATAATAATAAAATAAAAACAAAGAGTTAAAGGACCACAGCGCTACCAATTGTAATTTTTGAATTTGTATATATATATATATTCTCAAGCTTAAAAAAACTTCACTAATTTTTTTTTCGCTTTGAACTCTATTGTTTACTGTATTTGATCTTTTTGTATTTCTTATTTTTTCTTATTATTTGAAATTGTTTTTTATTTTTATATATACGAATATATTTCTAAAGCGTAAAAAGAGAACTTCACTTTTGTTTTCATTCTTTTTTCACATTGAATTTTATTGTTTACTGTAGTTGACCCTTTTGTATTTATTTTTTATTGTTGTCTTTTTTTATTATAATTATTAATATTAATTAGTGTTCTATTTGCAGAGTTTACCCGTTCCTCTGTCGGGCTGTGCGCAACTTTGCTCGTGATCACGGGAACGTTCCTCTCAATAAAGAATTCTACGTCGCCCTCGAGGATCTGCCCACCAGACACAAGTAAGACACATTTAGTGTGAAATGGCATATGATAAGACCTAATATACTTTCTTTCAGATTAGATGTAAAGGCAGACTTGATTAATGTGTTTTCTTGTGTGTGATCTAGGATCCGTGAGCTGTCGTCCATGCGTATTGGCACCCTGGTGAGGATCAGTGGTCAGGTGGTGAGGACGCACCCGGTTCACCCTGAACTGGTGAGATTTCCTGCAGTCAAACATGTGCAATTAAAATAACTCCACGCTTTTAAAATATAGTAATGTTGAGCGTGTTTCCTGCCAATGACTTCTCAGGTGAGCGGCACCTTCCTGTGCATGGACTGCCAGGCGTTGATCAAAGATGTCCCTCAGCAGTTCAAATACTCCCCGCCGACCATCTGCAGAAACCCCGTCTGCAACAACCGCTCCCGCTTCCACCTCGACACACACAAGTCCAAATTCATCGACTTCCAGAAGGTGAGAGGGGGTGTGTCTGTGGGGAACAAGTGTACTGATGAAATATAATGAAACTCTTTCTTTTCCTTGGACTCTGTATCCAAAAAAAAACATTGGGTAAAAGAAATAAATACAAGAGAATGGACGGCGAACGCTGTACAATATGAAAACATGGAAAATAACTTTTCAAAGCTCCAAGAAAAGTATCAAAATAACAGCCTAACTGTGTGTTCAGGTGCGTATCCAGGAGACTCAGGCGGAGCTGCCCCGTGGATCAATCCCCCGCTCCATGGAGATTGTCCTGAGGGCCGAGGCCGTGGAGACGGCTCAGGCCGGAGACCGCTGCGACTTCACCGGCACCCTCATCGTCGTGCCGGACGTCTCTCAGCTCAGCACTCCCGGTATGATTTCTGAGCCCACAGTTCGCTTAAGACTGTGACACAAAAAAGTAGAGTACTTGGACGAATCGTATTCGACTCCTCACGGTTGTCTGTTGTGGCATCCTGTCTCCAGGTGTACGAACAGAGACCAGCACCCGTGTAGGCGGGGGTCCCCAGGGCTTTGACGCTGAGGGTTTAAGAGGACTGAAAGCTCTTGGAGTCAGAGAGCTTTCATACAGACTGGCCTTCCTCGCCTGTAACGTGGCCCCGACTAACCCACGAGTAAGTTACACACACACAAGCTAATAGTAATCACGCCTACAGCATTTTTCTCCCCCAAACCAGAGATGCAGATAGAGCTCCACACGTGCCTGGTGTTCACTCACACGTGTTTTCTCTTGTAGTTTGGCGGTAAGGAGCTGCGGGACGAGGAGCAGACAGCAGAGAGCATCAAGAGCCAGATGACGGAGAAGGAGTGGGAGAAAGTGTTTGAGATGAGCCAGGACAAGAACTTGTACCACAACCTGTGCACCAGCCTCTTCCCCACCATCCACGGTCAGTGCTCTAACACGTCTGCGGACATCTTCTCTGTCCGGTGGAGCCTCGTTGAAGGGTGTTAAAGCTGCAGATTTTTATTTAAATGCATGTCTGTGATTCGCAGGCAATGACGAGGTGAAGCGCGGCATCCTGCTGATGCTGTTCGGGGGCGTTCCCAAGACGACCATGGAGGGGACGTCACTGAGAGGAGATGTCAACGTCTGCATCGTCGGAGACCCCAGTACTGCCAAGAGCCAGTTCCTCAAGTATGTAACACAACATGGACATACCTCCAGTCACTACTGAGGCATTGCAACTCACAGAGTGAAAGTATTGACTTGTGCACAGATCTGAATGTTGTTTGATTATGTGCAGACACGTGGAGGAGTTCAGTCCCAGAGCGGTGTACACTAGCGGTAAAGCCAGCAGCGCTGCAGGTCTGACGGCGGCTGTGGTCAGAGACGAGGAGTCCCACGAGTTTGTCATCGAGGCCGGAGCTCTGATGCTGGCTGACAACGTGAGTGTTGCGTTAGACAGCGTAGGACATTATTAAATGTGTTCAGTGGTGTGAACAGCAGTGGTTTGCTCACAGGGTGTGTGCTGCATCGATGAGTTTGACAAGATGGACATCAAGGACCAGGTGGCCATCCATGAAGCCATGGAACAGCAGACAATCAGCATCACCAAGGCCGGAGTCAAGGTAATCAACTCAACTGAACACAGAAGTAATGCGAAGATTCAAGACTCACAGCTGGTGTCTCTCAGGCCCAGTTCATTCATTCGTTTAAACAACCACAAAACAAAATAACAATGAAGCTCAATGAAAACACTTCTCACAAACAGAAATTTAAGTGTCATTTTGACGTAAAATCCTCTCAGGGCCTTTTTTGGCAAATACACTCATCAAATAAGCCATCAAGACAATTTTTTCCGTGTAGCAACTATTAACAGAGAAATACGGTAGAGTCGCTGACAGCCGAATGCGGCTAAAACACTGATTATCTCGGTGTATGCATTAATACGGCTTTTTTTAACCACTAATGGCCACTAATACGGCTCAAAATAACACCAAACGTCTTCCTTACACATTAACCAAACCACCAACAATGTTGTTGGAGAACCCTGAGTTTATTAAGAGTGTTTTTGAAAGAACTGGCCCCTGTACCAGTTCCTCTCATAGTAAAGTCCATTCAAGTCAATTACCAAAGTCAATCCCAAAGGAAGGAGCCCATTGGTGCTTTGTTTTCTGTGTAAGGACTCTTCTCATGCTGCTGCAGAGGTTTGGTGTTATTTTGAGCAGAATTGGTGGTTAAAAAATACGTTTTAATGCCTTCACCGTGCTACCCTGAGCTAATCACTGTTAGCCACGTCCGGCTGTTAGCGACTGTCCGGGATTTCTCCGTAAATAGTGGGACGGGAAAAATGGCCTGTGGCTTATTTTATTGTTAATTTGTTAAGTTAACTTGAGTTAATTCGCAGAAAAAGACCCTGAGATGAGTTTACGCCCGAGTTTCACTTTATATCTTACAAGATCAGACCAAAGATTGGAGACAAGTTATACGGTAAATATTGCTATTACCTATTTTTAACCTGCATTGACTGTCATTATGACAAATGCAATCACTGGGTGTTAACACCGACCCAAATTATGTATGAAAACGTTCTTTACATCTTAACATCTTTACAAATTTTATACAAGATGGGTAATATGTGACAAGATATCATGACAAAGTATTAAAAAAAAGATTGGAGACGAGTTGAAATCTGCTCTGCAGCGTTCTGAAACCTGACAGTTTACGTCTGCTCCAACTTCAGGCTCTGTAACTTAGTGATGCTACAGTTTCATTTCTAGCAGTGATGAAAAGGCATAAAAGGTTGACGAGCTGAGTCGCAGGGGACGCCATGGCATAGCAACTTTCCTAAATGGTTTCATCTCGTTGCTAATTTTAATTCTGGGCTTCAAAGATCAGGAACGACCATTTCTAAAACCGTTTACAGCCTTCTTTCAAGACGAACTGTCAAAGACAAAATTAAAAGATCAGCTTTGAATCATCGGTGCAGTGGAATAACCAGACTTTGTCCCCGTGTCCTCCAGGCCACCCTGAATGCTCGCACCTCCATCCTGGCTGCAGCCAACCCTGTCGGCGGGCGCTACGACCGCAGCAAGAGTCTGAAGCAGAACGTCAACCTGACCGCCCCCATCATGAGCCGCTTCGACCTCTTCTTCATCCTGGTGGACGACTGTAATGAGGTACGATTTATTGACCTCTTGTTTATGGAGGACTAAACATGACTTAAGTCCCAATTAATAAATAAATACAGGAATCAATAGATGCGTCAAAAAAACTGGGACCTCGTTAACATATGGACACAGGAATATGTAAAGCGTTTATTTATAGATTTATTTGTGCATTTCTTTATTATTTTATTTATTTATGTACAATTATTTATTTTTGCAGTTATTTATTTATTAAGACTTAAGTCATGTTTATCCTCCATACTTGTTCATTCTGTTATTTAAATTATTTATTTCATCTTATGCGATGTCATAATAATATAATGCTGCATGCTCGTCTGTGTGTATCCCAGGTGACGGACTACGCCATTGCCAGGCGCATCGTGGACCTGCACTCCCGCGTACAGGAATCTGTGGACAGGCTGTACTCTCTGGATGAGATCCGCAGATACCTGCTCTTCGCGAGGCAGTTCAAACCTAAGGTGTGCGTCCGCCCGCTGCACTCATTGTGCGCATTCACACAGGGTTGTGATTTTGTATTGACCGTTTCACGTTCCCCCCGTGTATGTCTGTAGATCTCCAGCGACTCCGAAGAGTTCATCGTCGAGCAGTACAAGCGTCTCCGCCAGCGCGACGGCTTCGGAGGCGTGACCAAGTCCGCCTGGAGGATAACTGTGCGACAGCTGGAGAGCATGATCCGCCTGTCGGAGGGCATGGCGCGCATGCACTGCTGTGACGAGGTGCGTGCCAACAGTGAACTCTTGGATACAGGACAAATGTGACACAAAGTGACGCTTCTGCATAAAGCTCCGATCATTGTATCATAATTACCACTACACATCCTTTAAAAAGGCAAAGTAATATCCTCCAGCAACAGTGAGAGACAGATAATATTTATCCCCGAGGGGAAATTAGTTCATCATAGCAGCGGTACAATACAATCAGAAATATAAACTACAGAATATAAAATACACCTGACTGATTCAATCACCTGAACTGCCTTCACACAGTTGTTTGGTTGGACCAGGTGTGTTCTTGCTTGCTTGGAATGAACACCTGCAGCCACAATGGCAGTGTGACCCCCCCTGTTCTACATGTTACAAAACCTTTTTCTTAATGTCTTCAGGTTCAGCCCAAACACGTGAAGGAAGCCTTCCGACTCCTGAACAAATCCATCATCAGAGTGGAGACGCCCGACGTCAACCTGGAACAGGACGACGAGCTGGAGGAAGAGGAGCAGCAGCAGGACGACGGTATGGACACACCCACACACACACACACTGGATTCTAATGGAATCCATGGCATTGGCAATGCCATGGATTCCATTAGAAGAAAAGCTTATTTTCTAATCTAAATATTTCTAAAAGGAATCTAAGAATCATTGAAACTAAACCAGAGGAAATTGCTCTCACGGCTCAGTCACATTCAGTGAATGACGAGAGTTTACAAGTAGACATATTTGGTGTTCAGTTTCACACATGAAGGTCCCTGTAGTCATCGTGAGGAGTACGACTCCGCCTGTGTGTCTTCTGTGAACAAACTGGTGTCACTGCTGGAGCTTTGAGACTATTTTACAACATTTTTAAGAAACCAACTGTTCCAAACTGGGGGCACAGAGTTTAAAAGATGTAGACGTAGATTTATCGTGTCTGCAGGGTCTAACACATTGCACTATGGGAAATGTAGGATCCGGCTTTAGCTATTTTTGAGCTTTTGACCTGAGTTGGGAAACACTATTTCAGAGGATGGGCAGGTGGCCTGAGATATGAGTGAGAGCACAGCTTTTCCCCCTCATCAGAGGATCTTTGAACTCCTGCTAAACAGTCTTTCTGTTTTCTCTCTCACTCACTCACTCACTCACAAATAAGAGCCTAGTTTTATTTAACGCAAACTTTTATCTTTGCAGGAAACGCCGTCCCTAACGGAGTGAATGGCGTAAACGGCCACGTCGATGGAATCAACGGACATGGCAACGGCGTGAACGGCCACGCTGACCCTGGCAGCCAGCCCAAAGCGCCTCTCCGTCTGTCCTTCACCGAGTACAAACGCATCTCCAACCTGCTGGTGCTGCATTTGCGTCGGGCCGAGGAAGGCAAGAGATGCCTTCTCTATATACTGAAATTAATCTAATCATTTCCTTATTTCTTCTTATTCATTCTAATCTTTTCACTTCTGTCTGTGTTGCAGCTGAGGAAGAGGAGGAGCTGAAGAAGAGCGCGGTGGTGAACTGGTATCTGAAGGAGATCGAGTCTGAGATTGACTCTGAGGAGGAGCTCGTCAAGAAGAAGAGTCTGATAGAGAAGGTCCTCCACAGGCTGGTGCACTATGTGAGTCTCCACCTTCTGCAAAAAAACAAACAAACAACCTAACACAGCCACTGACTATAAACCAGAAAGAAATGATCATTTTAAGTTTGCACCTAACTTGACTCTCTGTCCTCAGGATCACATCCTCATCGAGCTGTCCCAGGCGGGGCTGAAGGGCTCAGAACCGGCGAGCACGGAAGAAGAAGTCCTGGTCGTCAACCCCAACTACACCCTGGAAGATTAAGCTTCAACCCTGCGTTTAGTTCCTCTCCTGTTGCAGCTTCCACCATCGTTGACTTAAGGCTTTTTTTACACGACAACACTCCCGGGGGTGAAAACAACAAAATATTTTATAAGATGTGCTGTTCGTTTGGACGGCGACAGCTTTTTTGTGGCTTAAAGTAAACGTTAAAAAACCCTCCACAGTTGCGTTTCTGTCTAAAGAGGTAAAAATGCAAAAGTGTGCTCTGATCTGCTCATGCTGGCCCACGTTGCGTACCTGTTTATGAAACATCCATGCGCAGAGTACAGGTATCCAACAACAAACGTGCGGGACTATTTTCATCAGTCTGCTGCAGATCCCTGTCACCTTGTACGGCTTCCTGCTTCTCCACTACTAGGGAGAGAAGAAGGAAGTTTCTACGCATGTGAGCTCTTGGTGGTGGTGGTGTGTGGCAGTGCTTTACTATACCACCTAGTCACCTGGCGTGCACACTACATGAGATTTCATACACTTTTGCGTCACCGCGTGCACGCACATTTCCCCCCAAAGACGCTTGTCTAAACGCGGAATAAAAAGCAAGAAACGTAACACCCCTTGTGCGTTTCCTTTCAAGATCGTCTCCGTCTAAACAGGGCCTAAACCTCAGCAGTAAATGTTTGTGTTTGTCAAATGCTCATATGTAACGTATACATAACAGAAGCATTGGAGATGTTATTTGACTTGTTTTGTACAGAAAAGGCTCACCAAGATTAAAAAAAAGGATTTTTGTAAATATGCTGCTCTCTCAGTCAAGGAAGCCTGAATTGTGTAATTGCTGTCAACTGTATATTCAAGGCATGCATTTTCAGGTTTAACATAAGCTGTGTTGGTTTTTTGTATGACATTAAAAGAATGGAAATGTTGATTTAATAAAAAAAAGTTCACAAACGAACTGCTTGGCTTTGTGTTTTTGCTGCTGTCTCATATTTAATATATAATGAATAAATCTAATAAATGTACTGCAGGGAATTATAGAAGACTGGAGTGATGTCCACTTGGTGGCAGCAGGAAACATCAAGAATACCACTGCGCATGCGCGACTTATTCAACAAACATGGCGGCGCCCTACGTGACAGCAGTGAGGACGGCACTGAGAGGTAAAACAAACATTTACACGCTACTTTTAACGCTATACATAAGAACATAGTCAACTTAACGCCCAAGCTGACTAAATAACGTCATTAATTTTACTTTATATGACTATGGTGCATTGTTTTCCATTTAATGTCACGTACAGACTCAATCCTCATCCATAATATGCTGATTTTTACGTTTTTAATTTGTTAACGTTCAATATTAAGAGAAAACTCCTCATGGAAAATGATCATTTGGTCAATTTAAAGATGTTTTCAGTTATTTTCTTTCCTTAACATTCTTTGTTTCAGACTGAATGAAACCGAAAGAAAACAAAACACACATTTAGGTGTTTAATTCACTGCACTTCACATTTAAACATAACATTTCAGGAAACTTGTAATACAAAAAATATTTGTCTTAATGTTAGTGATCAACTGGGGAAGTTTCATGGGGATATCTGTTAGTTAACTTAAAAACCCCATTCACCTGTAGTGTAAATGTATGGATTTTTATTTATATTTTTCTCACTTTGAGCCAAAAATCTCCTCTTCAGCAGCACTTACAGACACCAAACTTTCCAGTTTCACTCATGTTTATATTCTGAAGGTTTCTACTGAGTGGTTTGTTCATTTATCATTCTCACCCTGATTTATAGAACATGTTTTTGAAGGCTTTGCCAGTATGTTCTGATTTATGGAGTGATAAAAAGAGATATCTGAAATTTTGATTTTACAAATACAAACAGAAACAAACAATACACATATTCTTCATCACAACCTCAAGGCCAACAAGAGAAACTAAACTTAACAATAATACATAATTAACAGAATAAATATATAAAGATAATAAGCACAATGGTTTCCAAAAACAACCAGACCAATGGGGACAAAAACAAAACAACAATCCCCACAGACCCACCTCTCTGAATGTTTTTATTTTGAACCTGGCTTTATCCAATATTTCTATTTCTGTTCTGAAATGTGTGCATGATTTTGTGTCTCTCAGGTGCAGGCTCTGCTCCCAGCCGGTGGCTTCAGAGGAGCCAAACCCCGGCAGTGTGTCAGTGTTTGCGGCTGCGTGTCTCCCCGGCCGCCTCGCTGTGCAGCTCCAAGACGGAGCCGCAGAGGAGCAGCCGTACAGACGACAGGAGAGCCACGAAGGAGGAAGAGGAGGAGGAGGAGGAGGGTCCTGAATACATCCCCAAGAAAAAGGCGAAGAACCCTATGATTAAGATTGGCTATGCCTGGTGGGTCTCTTCATTCCTGTACACTCTTAGTGTCTAACAGGGGTGACCCTGAATAGTCGACTGATAGTAGACTATTTGACGATTCGCTCCGAGGAGCCTTTCAAAATGTGGTTATGAAACAATGGATCATCCCATTCTGGCTCTGGGGGTGCTGAAGGTTTGATTATACTTATAAATGCTTGGTTTCTCCCAATAAACCATGATTAATAGCCTATTTGGGTATAACTACGCTAACCAGCCACTTTATTAGGCACACATGGTGCTTAGTAAAGTGTCAGTGTGGTCTTCTGCTGCTGTTCCCTCTCTGCTAGAAAGTAGGTGGTGTTGTGTTTTCACAAACCAGTGGATATTTGAGTTCCTGTTGCCTTTCTATCAGCTCCAACCAGTCTGGCCATTCTCCTCTGACCTCTGACATCAACAAGGCATTTGGGCCCACAGAACTGCCGCTCACTGGATCTTTTTTCTTTTTGGGACCATTCTCTGTAAACCCTAGAGATGGTTGTGCGTGAAACCCCCTTAGATCAGCAGTTTCTAAAATACTCAAACCAGCCCGTCTGGCACCAACAACCACGCCACGTTCAAAGTCACTTCAATCACCTTTCTTCCCCGCTCTGATCCTGGCTTTGAACTGCAGCAGATCCTCTTCATCATGTCTATATGCCTAAATGCATTGAGTTGCTGCCATGTGATTGGCTGATTAGAAATTTGCGTTAACGAGCAGTTGGACAGGTGTACCTGATAAAGTGGCGAGTGAGTGTCGACACTTTTATCCAGTGGTGTAGAAGAACGCAGCGCAGAAAATGATCTGTGCACGGATTGGTCCTTGGATGGTCCTTTGCTGCATGCTCCATACCCCTCTCTCTCTCTCTCTCTCTCCCATTTACACATGCACACACACATACACACACCGTACTGCAGAGGGCTGACAGCCTGTCTTTTACAGCGCCTCAAATCTTTAAGGTGGAGTGTTTTCTTCCATGTTACTTGTACATAAGTTGAAACCCTCTGGGGCCTTTGTCTGTAATGGAAACGGGGCGAGTGAACCATTTGAGAGGGTGTGCCCTGAAACTTTCCGGGAGGCCACTCTACAGGGCTAATGGAAACCTAATGAGTAAAATAATCAATATAACGCATCAATCTCCCTCCTCCAGGATGATTGGCCTCCCCACAGGCATCATCGGCTTCATCCTGGCCAAGAGAGAAGTGGACAAGAACCGCCTGAAGCAGCTGAAGATTCGACAGAGGATGAACAAGTCCAACGAGGGAGAATACGAAGGGAGTCGCTACCGGCATCACGCAGCAGAGGAGGTCAAACTGGAGCGATGATGTGTCTCCTGAAGCCCAAAGACTCGTGACAGAAGAGTTTAAAACCTCTTTGAGACTTTTTCTTCTTGAGGCCGATGCAGGAAATCAGCGAAGGAACGTGACCGAGCCTTTAATCAGGAAAGCTGTTTGTTTTTTGTCTTTGCAGAATTGATTTTTGATGAACATAGATGTATCATATTATTAAAGTCGACCACTACATTGAATCACACACTTAAAAGCCTCGATGCTAATGTTAAAAATATTTATAAATGTGTAAAATACACGGGACAAGAATCACCACGGGGAACAACCGCACATGAACCACACCACGAAACTCCCAGATACAAATGTTTATTTGATATGAAAAGGCAAACAAAGGTGCTCATCATCGCTGAAACCCAGATCCCACACTGACCGTCTGTGCTGCACATTCAAAATGTCCGTCTGTTTGTAACGTGGGTCTTTATAAACGTGTGCAGAGGACCAGCTGGGTGGGGTCCATCGTGACGGAGTGAACTCACTGACTCATGAGTAATGTCGCAGTAATTGAACACCATGGCACTGATTGTGGAAGTAAACCCCACCCTGCTGGCACTCAGATCTGACTATAACAGGAGAATATATAAACAGACACATGTAACCAGTACTATAAAAGCCTGTGGAGTATAACCCTGTACTTCTGAAAGTAAAAAAACATTGTGAAGGCACTGTAGTGATGTAGAATTTATGCATTTACAAAACAGCAACACATGAATTAAACCACAGGCAAACGTTTTAATGTTTGGTGCACGCAGCTGTACTTCAGTGGTGGGCGGATCGATCACCAAAGTATCTGTATTACTGATATTAAGTGCAGTTTTAAGTACGAGTGCCATGAGCATCGATAACAAATGTTACATCACGTTTTAAGCAGCACGATTAGCTTCTTAGCTGCTGCTGTGTGCACTCCCACGAAGATTAACTTCAGTAACTATTCACCATTAAAGCCTGTTTTATCTTCTACATGCATATCATTAAAGCATAGTTCAATTTGAGAAATATGAAGATTAACCCTCCTGTTACCCTCAAATTATACTGACACCGTGTCAATTTGTACCCTATACATCCAGAAAAGGATCATAATCAAGAGTTATTACTCAAGTTTCAGTCCAGCAAGAGTGAATAAATGTTGTTTAAATGTTTCTAAAGCTTTATGTGTTAAATGTTTTTTTTACCTTGTGTTTTAAGGCTCCACCTGATGGAGGCACGAATGAATGTATCTGATGTGTTCCTACTTGTATTGTTTTGAAACCACTGATAAAGTCGCTTATAATACACATATAGACAAATATTAATTTCAAGAAAAAGTGCATTTGTTTCTTTTATACATATGATGAAATCTCAGATTCAGCCCTTAGACATTTCACCGGAGTGCATCATGATTTAAGAAGTGTTTTCTGATTCTGACTGAAAAGAAAAAAGCAGAAAGGTTTTTAAAAAGGAGCTGTACTCGAAATACGAAGACCACATGCACATGTTTTCAAAAAGAGAAACAAAATATGGTTACATAGAAATATATTTGTATACAGCTGTTCAGCCTGACGTAACGCTCTTTCAAAACACAACTTCCGGGTCCAACGCTCCGTTGAAACAAAACACGGCCGGACATGAACAATTAGGATCACCTCTTTCCTCAGTTAGACGTCTTTTTCATTGATAAGAAAGAGGTAAAATGACAATTACGTTGTTTTTTATAAAAATGCAGATCTGTTCAAAGGCACGCTCAGAGCGACTTGGACCCGGAAATCCTATTTTGAAAGGGCGTAAAGTCACAGTTAACAGCCCGATTATTGTTCTGAATATCGAGTACAGCTTCTTTAAAAAAATACATAATGGTTTTGGAAAGGTGCTTGACCCAAGTCGGTGGTGTATCCGGCTCGGTTGCACTCATTTGGTCGAAGCACCGATGATCTGCAGCAGGAAAAGGAAGATCTGGACGATGTCGACGTAGATGGAGAGCGCGGCGAACACGTACTCCTCTGGGCTGATGGAGTGCTTCCTGTTCCCTATCAGCAGTTGCGTGTGGTACGCCAGGAACTACGAGACAAGCGAGAAACATTCAGACTAACACTGGAACAAGAGAGTGACGCAGAGAGTGAGACCACAAGGGTAAAAGAAGACACTCACCATTGTGAAAGCTATGGCTCCCAGCGCTGCGTAAAGCATGTGGAGCCACAGCATCTGCAGAGATAAAGAGTTTGTCACAATGATGGAAACTTGAAACGCTTTGTTTTCAGGAGACTGTCTTTTGTTTTTAGCTTTAACTCACATATTTGAATGACAGCACAATAGTTGTAATGATGCCAGTCACAAACATTACGATCCCCAGGACGCAGAAAAGACCCTGACACTTGGTGAAGTCCACCTGGAGACAGAAAACACAAACGAATACTCAGAATAATAATAATAATAATAATAATAGCAGGCTTTTTGAAATATTTTATAGCATCTTTCAGGGGACCAAAGGATGCTTTACATGGAGGCAAACATGTAACAAACTAAACAGAAATAAATAAATGGGATAGTGGTGGAAATGTGTGCAGGGAATTACAGTTTATGAATGAAAACTAACACAAAATGATATTGTCAGGTTAAAAACCTAATATACATTTATATATATATATACATTTTAAATGTTGAGAAATGTCCTAGTATGTTGGAAAAAAATTTAAAAAGTCAGTATGTTGAGAAAATGAAGGAACCTAGAGTGCAAAAACTCCCTTGTTTAGGACTCATTCCTGCAGCATCACTCTTTACACCAGGCGGCCGGCGTTACCGGCCCTTTGAGTAGAAGCCTGTGTGACAAAGTCATTCATGACCGCTGTCCTTTGTCTTATCAATCTCCAAGGGTCAAATCCCGGCGCGCTGGGAGACTTGCTCCATTTGCTCCCAGTGGGCGTGCAGTAACAATGCTACGCACGCTCCCGCTACGCTCCCGCTACGCTCTTCTTCGTGGGTTTCTGAATCAAACAGCTCACTAAGCTCCACTCTGTTGTTGTTCTCAGTCGTTTCTGTGGTTAAATCACCACATCAGTGTCTCTTTCTACTCTGAAAACTAAAGGTTGTCACAGAAAACCGTCAGTTCACCAGAGAAAGGACAGAGAAGTTTTAGTTTCTGTCTCTGTGAAGCCTGCGTTTACTCTGCAGCCATATCTGCATGGAAAGAGAGATCATGCTACTCTGCATTTATGTTACGTTCATTTGTGCCAGTCCAGTGTTTGATGAATAAACTAATGTTTCATATGAACTTGTCAGCCTGGTAAAGTAACTAGAAACTGAAGTAATCAGATAAATGTAGTGGAGTAAAAAGCAGAATATTTCCACTGAAGAATAAAGTAGCATGTAAATAAAATACTCAGTAAAGGAGAAGAACCTCAAACTTGTACTTTAGTCCAATAATTGAGTGTAAACCTCTGGTTCACAGGTTTGTTCATTCAACAAGGATTGTTTTTTGAAAAGCTTGTTGCACTTTGAGGTCATGACTACTATTTACATTTATAAAATAAAGACAATATACTGTATGCACTCCTATGTCGCTGTATTGTTTTACAATGTCCATTAATGTGATTCACATATTTTTCCGGCCCCTCATTTTGGATCATTTTCGTCAACCAGCCCCAATTCCAAATGAATTGAACAGCCCTGATGCGCGCGCGCACACGCACACGCACACGCACACGCACACGCACACACACACACACACACACACACACACACACACACACACACACACACACACACACACACACACACACACACACACACACACACACACACACACACACACACACACACACACACACACACACACACACACCTTTGTTTGGAAGCAGAAGACGGTGACGGCGATGCAGACCACGGCAGTGATCCCCAGAGCGAGGAACACTGCTTTTGTGTCGTAGAAGCTGAAAACAGAAGAGCGTCACAGTCAGAGCTGAGGGGAAACAGACCGCACGTGTTTAAATAACAGCAGACACGTTTGTTTTTACCTGGAAATGGATCCAGTCATGTAGGACAAAGCCAGAGTCTGTTTAAACAACAAAATACATAAAGTTATCTCTGATTTTCAGCTATGACAGGGCTGGAAAGGAAAACATGTTCATAAATGATTTATTACTTCAACCTTTTCACATATATTCTTGTGCTAAAGACTAAATAATGTGGAAATCATATATAAATGTCCACCACTAAGCTTAATAATAACAGTTCATGGAGGTTTACATGGAGCCACTTTGTGCATGGAGCTGATAAAACACAGAAACGTCCCATATATCACTATATATGTATATATATATATCACGCTCTATGCAAACAGCCAGAGCGACTCCCTGTTTAGTATCAAATTCAAACGTCTAACAGTGAGATAATACGAGCACAGGCCCATCGAAATGTTCACGGAGAAAACTTACAGTGTTGGAGTCTAAAGTAAAATTACAGTTTGTTGAAAAAGTAAAAAAAAAAGTAAAATTAAAGTTTGTTAAAAAAAGTTTTCAAAAAAAGTAAAATTAAAGATTGTTGAATAAAGTAAAAAAAATTAAAAATTATAGTTTGTCTAAAAAAGAAAAATTATAAAAGGGCTGGACAGGAAAACATGCAGAAAAAAGAGACGGCCCCCTTAAATAAATAAACAATAATAATAATAAATGATTTATTACTTTTTATTTATAAAACATATATTCTTGTGCTAAGGACTAAATAAAGTGGAGACGGAGAAAGCCACAGTGTTCGATTCAAGTCCAGGAAAATGAGTTGTAATTATTAAGCGTCTGAATTTCCTGATTCCCCAAAAGTTAAACACGAGACTTACAAAGATGGCGAGCAGAATGACGTTCCACGGGCACTTCCTCCTGTAAAAAGAGGCAGTTTGAAGGTTAAACGCAGCTTTATAATAAATAATCTCTTCACAAATATTCACATGTTGGAACTCACCGGGGGCCTTTACAGCAGACCAGCACCAGGTGGGTGACGATGTACACGCCACTGTAACAAAACATCAGTAATCATAATAACAATAATATTAACATTCAAAGTTTTTCAGTTTTACTCTTATAAAACATACTGTTTTTTTCCTTACTTTATTAACATACTATAATATGACATTTTATTTAACATACTATGATCTCATCTCATCTCATCTTCAACCTCTTATCCGGGGTCGGGTCGCGGGGGCAGCAGCTCTAGCAGGGGACCCCAAACTTCCCTTTCCCGGGCCACATTAACCAGCTCTAACTGGGGGATCCTGAGGCGTTCCCAGGCCAGTGTGGAGATATAATCTCTCCACCTGGTCCTGGGTCTTCCCCGAGGCCTCCTCCCAGCTGGACGTGCCTGGAACAACTCCCTAGGGAGGCGCCCAGGGTTCATCCTTACTAGATGATCCTGAACCACCTCAGCTGGCTCCTTTCAACACAAAGGAGCAGCGGCTCTACTCTGAGTTCCTCACGGATGGCTGAACTTCTCCCCCTCTCTCTAAGGGAGACTCCAGCCACCCTCCTGAGAAAACACATTTCAGCCGCTTGTACCCGCGACATCGTTCTTTTCGGTCATGACCCAGCTTTCATGACCATAGGTGAGGGTAGGAACGAAGATTGACCGGTAGATCGAGAGCCTTGCCTTCCGGCTCAGCTCTCTTTTCATCACATCGGTACGGTAGAGCGACTGCAACCCCGTCCCCGCTGCTCCGATTCCCCGGCCAAACTCACGCTCCATCGTCCCCTCACTCGTGAACATGATCTCGAGGTACTTGAACTCCTTCACTTGGGGTAAGGACTCATTCCCTACCTGGAGTAAGCAATCCACCGGTTTCCTGCTGAGAGCCACACATACTATAATATGACTTTTTAAACATACTATACAGTTACTCTCTTCCCTCAACGTACTGAGTTTTTTCTATAAATTTGATTAATGTTGATGATACATTCATTCATTGAGTTGTATTTACAGTAGTTTTCTGATAGATTTCATTCATTTTTCTGTTTAACTTCTCTTGTTTATGTTTGAAATGAAATATAGAAGAAAGGAAACTTACTATGACGCCCAGTAGATCGCTTTGTTCCTCTGTACGAAGTATCTGACAGGCTGACTGTGAGCAACAGAGGCCGAGTTAACAAACAAAACAGACACACACACACACACACACACACACACACACACACACACACACACACACACACACACACACACACACACACACACACACACACACACACACACACACACACACACACACACACACACACACACACACACACACACACACACACACACACACACACACACACACACACACACACACACACACACACACACACACACACACACACACACACACACACACACACACACACACACACACACACACACACACCAACAAAAACACAAACAGACACACAAACACTGGGTATACTCACACAAACGTGAATACGGCCACGATGGCTGTGGTGACGAAGAGCTGAGCCGCCAAAATCAGATACACCTGAAAAACACACGGACAAAACTCACATCCTGTGGTTCCTCTTTTTGCTCTGTGACTCAGCGTGAGTCTGGGGTTTGTGTGGTTTGTGTGTTTGTGTGTGCTTGTGTGCTTGTGTGTGTTTCACCTTTCTGATGAAGGCGTGACGAATGCTGAGACTGTCCCACCCGCTGCCGCTCGCCGCAAACTCATCACCTGTGTGGTCAGCAGAACAGAAACATGAGCAGCGACCACAAGGAGCCGCAGGAAACACGTCACAGCTCACCAACGGAATGAGGCACAGACCGGGCATCAAACTGCGTCAACCATCCTGTTTGTTTGTCTTTACACATTGTTCCACATTTACATTTGCACGTCTCACCTGAGCTCAGCATATCTGATGATATGGTGGGTGGCACGATAGGGGGCATGGGCGGGTGACTGGGGTAGCCCGCTCCTGGAGGCCCACCATGGTGCGGCTGTCCCGGGTACGGACCGGGAGGATAGCCCCCCGGCTGGCCTGGATACAGAGGCGCATTTGGACCCGTGGGGTAGGGAGCAGAGGGCTGGCCTGGCTGGGGACCACCATAGGCAGGGAAGCCGTACGCAGGAGGAGGTGGGTAGTTCCCGCCCTGAGGTGCGTACAGCGGGCGGGAGTCGTCGTACCGTGGAGGGTAGTCGGACATTTCACCTGTGTGGAGAGGTTAGGGTTAGGGTTGGATATTTCTGGGTTTCATATTTCTGTGTACAAAAGCTGAAAACAGAAAGGAACAGTACGGGACAAACGCCATGACACGTTCATCAGTACCACCGTATGTTTCCCTCTGCTCTGCACAACACTGGTTTTGGACCTGTGTACTGAGCAACTGTCGGGTGTGTGTGCGTGTGCGTGTGTGCGTGTGCGTGTGCGTGTGTGTATTTACCTAACACGTATATGGCTGTGTATATATCCTATTTGAGTCTGACTTTACGGTATATTTGGGTCCGTATCAGGTTAAAAGAAAAACACGGTTCTGCTTAACAATGTGGTTCCTAAAAGACCACCACAGGCTCAGGAGCATCACCGCAGACGTCTGTGAGGGAAATGTCTTATAACAAAAGACGTTCCTACACACACTTACAGGATGATTTAAGTGCTTCTGGATCAAAATAAACCCCCTTTCACAGCATGGATCATTTAGAGTTTAAATGCATTCGTCCAAAAGTGGATTCCCATCTCTGCCTCGTTTAGATATTACAAAAATAACTAAAGCCACCGTGTTCAAAAAGGGCCTGTGTGTGTTTCTAAGGAGGTTCCCGTTTACTCACTGGGGCTTTTTTTAGGGGGAATACGCACAGTCAAGGAATTCAAGAGCTGGCTCCACCTCAGGGTGCCATGACATCACACCCAGGGCGCCGGGCAACAGGACGGAAAACACTGAACGGAAAAAAGTGCTTCAGAGTTTCTGCAGTCAGACGGTCGCAGAGGGAGCCACAGAGCTGCTCTTTGGTCACTGAGACACTTTTCAGGCTTCGTAGAGGGCTGGAAATCCTTTTGAATTCATTAATTTTAAATATGGTGAATCAAGTGCTTGAAAACTGCTTGAAATGTTAAGTTGTATGGGGTGACATTTAAGGTAAAACAGGGAAAAGAAGATATTTGAGGGACTGAAAACAGCTTTTTTTTAACGTTTTTGCATGAAAAAAAAAGACTTAATGATTAACAGATGATCAAAGTAGTTTTTTGATTTATGTATTTTGTTATTTATTGCTCCGTCATTTGTTGGTTTAATTTATCTTTTTAATTATTTATTTTATTAGGACATTACATTTATTTACCTTTTCTGTATAATTAACATTATTATTGTCATTATTGCCATTTAAATAGTTGGATGTTGTTGTATGAATACAAAAACCAATAAAGATATGTTAAAAAAAATAATTTAAAAAAATTCAATCATGATATAAAAGGGGGAATATATCCACATCAAAACACAGCAAATTGACACTGACAATAACATCTAACTGAATGCGATAGAAGTGCAATAATAAGTAAACTGAATATACTGTACGTATTGTATATAAATATGTAGCTCACTGCAGCTGTAAGGTGCTGGAAAACATGAAAACACACATCGAAGTGCGTGAAAAGTGCTTGAATTTGACTTTGGTAAAGGTGTAGGAACCCTGACTTTTGTATTTCAGTTTCTTTTTTATATTTCAAGTCTTATTTCCAAACATGAAACGTTGTTTTCCTTTAATTTGTGCAAAAACAGGTGTGATAAGGATGCACAACCCAAAAAATAAATAAAGCTGGGTGCAGGACTGAAAGGTAAGCGGCTCCTTATCAAATTTATCGACAGTGACGTTTCAGACACACCGCCCTTCCTCAGACTTAAAATGAAAGAAAGAAATGGAGGTGCTCTTCTATCAGTACTCTCACAAGGTCACCTGACACAAGCAGGGACCAAGCAGTGATGTAAATACATGCACGCCTAAATACAGGAGCAGGTATACACTTCAAACATACAGAAATCCCACTAAAAACAGCCGAGAGGAAACTTTTAAGAGGATAAGTGTCGATGTAAAACATGCAGGGCACATAAAAACATCAGGCAAACTTTAAATATCTGTCAGGTTTAAGCAACCTAAAACACCCAAAACTTAACAAAAGAGAGAAAGACAAGAGTTATTTTACTTGCAAGGAGAACGGACAGAGATCTGCTCAGTTACAAATCTCCTACCGATCTGAGGTAATCTCTGCCGGACCCCTTCATTTTATTGGCTTTTGGTGGTTACAATGTATACAATGAATTACCATTCTTAAGGTGAGGGTCACATAGCTGCTGAGCAGGGTCTGTGTTTCCACAGACCCCCCTTTTGGTGGCACATTAACAGTCAGGCTTATCTGATTTCCTTGACCTGCAAAGCACCTCTGCACAACTTGGCTATACACACACACCAAGTAATGTTAGTTAAAATGCAAAGGCAATTTGAGTAAATATGAGATTACTTTATGCACATTTATTCCAACAATATCCCATTAAAATCAAATCAAACATTAATTATAGAGCACCTTATAAACGACCAAAGTGCTGTACAGTTCAGCAATACAACGCAACACAACTAGAATAAAAAATATACAGAAAACACAGTAGACGGGTGTCTCGCTCAGCTGGAATTAAAAGCCGTAGAGGACAGGTGGGTCTTCAATAAGGACTCAGGGCGCACTCACACTGTCCATCCGTACCATGCCCCGTGCTTTAGGGTACTTGTCCCCCCCTCCCTCGTCCCCCGCAGGCAAGGCCCGTTTGTACTCACACTACCTGGGCCTCGGTGAATGCTTCTTGCTGCCTATACATCATCACGCCGTAACACGTCACACGCATTGATGACGTCATCGCGATTCGTCGCTTTGTTTACAGAAGCGCGCCGTCTTTTTGCCACATAATGGAAAGCAGCGCAGAAAACATGGAACCTTTCGGCGCCGTTGTTTTAAATGTCTGCAAATGGTCCGTCCTTCTTTTTTCTATGTCCCAACAGGCGCACAGGAAATGGCATCAGAACCGCTGTAGGCCCCATGCTCGTACACGTGCGCACGCTCGTGCTCGTACATGTGCAAACGTGCTTTACAAAAGCCCACCTCTCCCAAACGGGCCGTGGCCGGCAAGCACGCCGCTCCTAGGCGTGGTACGGTTGCGCTCACACTGGTCAAACGAACTAGACTTTAGCCGTGAAACGTGCTTCAGTCTGATCCTGGTGACAGCATTTGATCTGCTGACCTCAGCGCTCTGGCTGGAGTGTGACAGTGTAAAAGCTCAGTTAAGTGCAGCTGTCTGTTGCACGTATACGTCTGTGTGATTGATAAGGATTTAATCCAGTGTTTTATTGTTTACTTCACCCTGCTACATTTTTTGTTTTGCGTGTGATTTTTATTACTATTTTTTTATTTAATCTTTTGCGTTTGTTACATTTATTCGAATGTTCCTAATAAAAAGAAAGAAAGAAAGTTCACTTTTAGAAACTGCCGCAGCGATCGACGGTTGAGAAATAAGTTCAAGTTGGCGTCTGATATCGTTATTGTACATCATCTTTATCATCATCATCTTCATCATCACTATTTTCATCACCACCAACATCATCATCATCATCATCACCATCATCATTATCACCATCATCATCACCACCATCATCTTCATCATCATCACCACCATCATCACCATCATCACCATCATCATCACCATCACCACCATCATCTTCATCATCACCACCATCATCATCACCATCATCATCATCATCATCACCATCATCATTATCACCATCACCATCACCATCACCATCATCACCATCATCATCACCATCATCACCATCATCATCTTCATCATCACCGTGTTGTGTTCAAGTCCCTGTCGATTACGTAAAGTACAATTCCTGAAATAACTCTGCGTCTGCGTCTGCGTCTGCGTCTGCGTTAGCGTCAGCGCGGACTTTTGTGGTTGTGTCATTTGGGCGAGCGACAGGACGAGAGAATAACAGCGTGAACCGGTTTGACAAAGCTTTGTTGAGTCTATTTTGGTTTAAGTGAGGCAGTTGTTGAGTAAATAACCCATTATAATAATAATAATTATTATAATAATAATAAAAAGGTGTCTTTTATCAAACACTGGTGAGTCTACTGCTGTTACTGAAACAAACTTCCTGTGTTTGACCTTTGTCATCGTGACTTTTCACACTTCTTCTTTCCAAACAACTTCATTCTGCATCATTTACAACTGATAATCAAATCTAAACCAAAGGGGCAAAAATAATAAAGTCTGACTAGAGGCCGATATGACAAATCTGTTTATAATTTGCTTAAATCTATTCAATGAGGCCCAATTCTCTTGCTCTTTTATCTTCTGAATACGTTTGTCGATTGGATTCATTTTATTTTCTTACATTTAACGACCCTGTTGGTTTTCTTAATCTCACGGCACAATCTGTTTCTTTTATCTTTTTTTTTTTGTATTTGTTATTCATGTTGCTTATGTCTTATTGTCAGTTTTTTATCGTGCAAATATTAATAAAAAGTTCAATTTTGACAGGAAACCCAAGAAAAAACCCAAAACATTTTGAAAATTAAATCACCACTTCGCAGCCGAGTGTGAAACGGCTGGGATGAGGATCAGCACGTCTAAATCTGAGGCCATGGCTCTCAGCAGGAAACCGGTGGATGCTTACTCCAGGTAGGGAATGAGTCCTTACCCCAAGTGAAGGAGTTCAAGTACCTCGGGATCATGTTCACGAGTGAGGGGACGATGGAGCGTGAGTTTGGCCGGAGAATCGGAGCAGCGGGGACGGGGTTGCAGTCGCTCTACCGTACCGATGTGATGAAAAGAGAGCTTAGGAAGGCAAAGCTCTCGATCTACCGGTCAATCTTCGTTCCTACCCTCACCTATGGTCATGAAAGCTGGGTCAGGACCGAAAGAACGAGGTCGCGGGTGCAAGCGGCTGAAATGGGTTTTTCTCAGGAGGGTGGCTGGAGTCTCCCTTAGAGAGAGGGGGAGAAGTTCAGCCATCCATGAGGAACTCGGAGTAGAGCCGCTGCTCCTTTGCGTTGAAAGGAGCCAGTTGAGGTGGTTCAGGATCATCTAGTAAGGGTGAACCCTGGGCGCCTCCCTAGGGAGGTGTTCCAGGCACGTCCAGCTGGGAGGAGGCCTCAGGGAAGACCCAGGACCAGGTGGAGAGATTAGATCTATCTATGGCCTGGGAACGACCTCAGGATCCCCCAGTTATATATATATATATATATATATATATATATATATATATATATATATATATATATATATATATATATATATATATATATATATATATAATATGAGTGGTGTAATTCTGCACGTGTCTCAATGTATTGATCAAATTCTGCACTTTTTTCTGAGTAAAATATATTTTTTCACGACCGTCCACTTCATAAAAGGCAAAACTAAAAAGATGAAAAACTAAAGTGCTTTAAGTCTCAGCTCCACCTTCAAAACCTGCACAAATAGACTCAAGAACAGCGTCTTTGCCACCTGAACTAAATAACACACAATAAGGATTCAAACATTTATTTCAACTGTATTTCAATTCCAAGCACTTTAACAAACTTGTACGTCTAAAAATCTGGATAATACAAAACTCTTACCTCAGCCACTTTTCTAATCCATCTTTATATTTTATCCTTATTTGGTATATATGTATTTATAAATATAAATTTAATAAGTGTTGCTGTAATTCGCACCATCTGGATGACACTTGAATTCCGTTGTAGTATGTGCAATGACAAAGAGATTCTGATTCTGAACAACAACAACAACCAATAACTGCACCTGAGAGAAAACAGGTGGAATAAATGAATTAATATAATTCAGTATTAGTGCTGGTAACTGTGTGATCTTCCTGCTGGGAGGAGTCAAAAAAAGTGCCTGATCATAAAAGCCTGTTCTTGAGCAGCAGCTGAGAATAATGCAGTAAACAAACAAACAAAGGGCGTGAAAGTAAAAGAAATGCTTGTTGTTGCATTCAGCACATGCAGCGTGCACAGTTCCCCCCTTTTACAGATTCTGAGCAGAGTTTAAACACATTTAACTGTGGAAGATTTACTGGGAAACCTGCTTCAAACACGTCTGCAGACTCCACCCTGCTGCTCACACAGGACCAGGCTCAGCTCACAAAAAGCCTTTTCAGGTCAGTGAACGCAGCACGCACACACACACACAAACACACACAGACACACACACAGACACACACACACCCACAAAGTGCTGTGAAAACATGAAAACATGTTAAAATGAACTCTACTCACCAAACAGCGGATTTAGTAAAGTAGGAAAGCGTTCCGCTCTCAGCCGCGCCCTCTGTGTTTATGGGAGATCTCCAAACTGAAGAGTGTGTGTGAACGGGCTGATAGGAAGCTGAAGAGACCCGTGTGTGTGTGTGTGTGTGTGTGTGTGTGTGTGTGTGTGTGTGTGTGTGTGTGTGTGTGTGTGTGTGTGTTCAGCTCTGTCTGGCTGTATGTGATTCAGCAGCGGGGAACATTTCCTGGAGCTGCGGAGAGGAGGGTGGAGTCCGGAGGAATCTGTCAGACACAGGGAGGGTGTGTGTGAGGGTGTGGGTGTGTGTGTGTGTGTGTGTGTGTGGGTGTGTGTGTGTGTGTGTGTGTGTGTGTGTGTGTGTGATGACTCATTTTTAATAGGCGTTTCTCATGTTACTCAACAGAAACGCCGTGCAATAACTTTATCCACCACTTAAGTGCAATCATTTAATCTTACTGCTCATTTCTGTCATTTACAGTCAAACATATCTTATAAATGTAACTTTTATTTAAATTAGATTTTACCTGTATTGTTACATCTACTTCATATATATTAAGCTAAGAGTTTATTTTTCTGTATTTATTTAAATAAGAGTTTATTGTTTATTTTCTGTATTTATTTACCTAAGAGTTTATTATTTTTCTGTATTTATTTATTTAGTTTATTGTTATTTCTGTATTTATTTACCTAAGAGTTTATTATTTTTCTGTATTTATCCACCTAAGAGTTTATTTTTTTTCTGCATTTATTTATTTCTTTTATTGTTTTTTCTGTATTTATTTATTTAGTTTATTGTTTTTTCTGTATTTATTTATTTCGTTCATTGTTTTTTCTGTATTTATTTATTTAGTTTATTGTTTTTTCTGTATTTATTTAACTAAGAGTTTATTGTTTTTTCTGTATTTATTTATTTAGTTTATTGTTTTTTCTGTATTTATTTAACTAAGAGTTTATTGTTTTTTCTGTATTTATTTAACTAAGAGTTTATTGTTTTTTTTGTATTTATTTAACTAAGAGTTTATTGTTTTTTCTGTATTTATTGAACTAAGAGTTTATTGTTTTTTCTGTATTTATTTAACTAAGAGTTTATTGTTTTTTCTGTATTTATTTATTTCGTTTATTGTTTTTTCTGTATTTATTTATTTTGTTTATAGTTTTTTCTGTATTTATTTACCTAAGAGTTTATTGTTTATTTCTGTATTTATTTACACAAGAGTTTATTGTTTATTTCTGTATTTATTTAAATAAGAGTTTATTGTTTATTTTCTGTATTTATTTAAATAAGAGTTTATTGTTTTTTATGTATTTATTTACCTAAGTTTATTGTTTTTTATGTATTTATTTACCTAAGAGTTTATTGTTTTTTCTGTATTTATTTAAATAAGAGTTTATTGCTTTTTTCTGTATTTATTTAAATAAGTTTATTGTTTTTTCTGTATTTATTTAAATAAGTTTATTGTTTTTTCTGTATTTATTTACCTAAGAGTTGATTGTATTTTTCAACATAAAGGCGCCACCCATTACCATGTGTTGTATGGCAGTTTGTGGTTTTAAAGACAGACTTGGTTGGTCAAAGCTTTGAGGCGTGTCTCACCTTTCTGCAACCCATCATGGTGGTCACGTCCAGCAGGGAGTCAGCCTCCGTAGGCACCGTCTCGGCACGCACAGGATGATTTTGAAAGAAATCCCAATAATTTCAGAAACTCATAAAGGACTTTTACAAAAATAGGCTTTAACATGTGGTTATTTCATAGACTTTTGGCAGAAACCATGTCATATCAAGATACATAGTTATAAAGATGAAATGACATATATGGACAGAAGATTTTGACCATATTGGACTTATTTGTTGTATTTTAGCAACAGGAAGCTAGAATTGATTCGTTTTCTGTTTTTTGGGGGGGAGTAATATCGTTGTTGTGATATTCAACAATATTTTTTCCTCAACATTTTTCTTCATTTTAGAGTTCAAGTGTGGTTTTTATTCTGCAGCATTCTTCTGACGGCAGCAGTTTCTGGTTTGCAAATAATTATAGTATTATCTATCTATCTATAGATATATATTATTATTATAAGATTTGATGTTCAAAAAGTAGATAAGCTTGACGTTATGATCCAGTAGTTACAAGCTTCAGCATGAAAACAGGCTTCATGTCGACTGATCGTTTCATTGCATTTTGTTTATGTGACGATCACATCATATGGAGCACAAATGAAACATACGGCACGGCTTAAGTCCAACTAATATACTTTAGCAAAGGAAGGACATTCTTCGAAAAGGCACCTCATTTACAAACAACTTTTATAATCATCAATGGTTAAACTTAGAACATTTTACTCTTATGTGTAAATATATGTTTTTAAATTAAATTGTGAATAAAGTTGTATTATCCTGCAGAGCTTAAGAAGGTGTAAATAAGGGGTATATTATTTAAAAGATAGCATTTTAAGGAACAATACTAAGACTATAATTAACCTTTAATGACAGAATTAAAAAAAAAAACACAATGTTGAGAACAATTATATCCAATATATATTTATTTCATTGTTTGTGCAACTGTGTGTTATCACACTGTGACACAAAGAAACTTTTCAAACGATGTCATATTGTTTATTTTTCCTCAGCCACACGTGAATGGAAGTGGCTTCATAAAATGCCATGATCGTTTTTTGTTTGCAAGATTAAGAGACTTCAGATTCCCGCTGACATTCAAATTCATTCGACCAGCTGTACCATAAAGACAGAAGATTAAAAAACCCACAGAATCACAGTCAGACACACAGTAAACAGGCGTGACTCTATGAGAGTTTGGCACATTTTCAGCATTGCACCTGGTCCCGGTCAGCTCACACAAATGTGAGGACGAGTGTCTTGGTGAGGGTGTACGTGGGCTCTGGCATCTGTTTTTGGTTTAAAAACTCTCCTCTGCTGACCTCCCTGTTCACACGGGTCAGCACAGTGTGGATGCTATCTTTCTTCGCGCTGCACAGAAAACAGAGGAAAAAATGTTACAAATCATAAACGCTGCTCATACAAAGGACATAAGAACCACACATAACCACAACCCTAAAATCTGTCCCTCATACCATTACTGTTAAATCTGTTATCTGTCATATTTATTCTGTTTACAATGTGCAATATCATGTCCACGTGCAATATATTTATAATTACTATTTAATATGCGTAGCAGTACAACCACTTCTCTCATTCTCTTCCTTTCCGTGAATATAGCTTCTCTCGATTCCCCCAAGTCCCCCATGTATAAACCTTATTTATTGTTGTATTCAAGTAATTTTGTAACTGTTTTTGATGCACAAAATGGAGTTTGGCCAAATGTCACAATAAAAGTTGATCTATTCTATTCGATTCAATACTATATGACATAAACAGCACAGCAGACACATTTGAAAACACCAAGCCGACCTATAGAAACATAGTTATGGTCCCTAACCTTGGAAAAGAGGACTGCTCTTACGGTTACCTCTACCTACATTTTGCAGCGGCGCCCCTCAGTAAGTGCTCATCCTTTCTGAAAGTTGGTGGTTTTATAGACAGACTTGGTCGGTCAAAGCTTTGAGGCGTGTCTCACCTTTCTGCTGACTTCGTCAACTGTCTACACAGCTCCTGGATGTAGATGGAGCCTGTGGAAGTGTTTCTAAATGACTTGCAGTTCGGCACGGTGGCCATGCCCAACAGGAAGTCAGCCTCCCAAGGCACCTTCTCGGCGCGCACAGGACCCGCATCTTCCTCCAGGCTCTGTTTGTCCCCCTCTTCCTGTCTCGGCCTCGGGGGACACGGCATGGATCCCCTCTGGTATTCGCTTCCCTGACACGCTTGGATGAAGAACAGTTTGGGCTTCCCTGCCAAAGTGGGAGCTCTCCCGCTGGTGAAGGGTTGTTTCAGTTCTCGCAAGGGCACCTGCACCCCATCAGTCCCAAAGACGGTTCCCTCTTCTCCATGGGAAAGCACGCACACCACCTGAGATCAGAGGCATGTTTGTTTTTAAACTGGATTTTAGATACGATTACCACTTTAATAACGATGCTGGAGATAAACATGAGATGATTTTGTATGTAAGCAATCTCAATGAATTACATAAACCTGTAGGTTAATTACACTGAAAAAAAAAGAAAAATGACTTGTTTAAAACACACTGTTTTAAAAAAAACAGTTCAATATTTTGGGAAATATGCAGTTTTTGTCTGTTCCATTAATATTAAGTCGACATGAACGCGGGTATTTCTGAAACCGTGTGTTTCTCTGCACGGTTTCGGCCTTTCATCCACACGAGTCCAGGGTGAACTTTTTGGAAAAGTCCGGTTTCTGCAGTCGTGTGTGGACAGGAAAACCTACGAAAAGCGCCATTTGTTGTCGACATTGTTTGACGTCACATTGTGTGACGGTAAACAGTAAGTTGTTTCAATGGAGACTTGTGGGGCACTCTCGACGTGACAATCCGACGGAGGAGGATTTTGCGGTTTCATGTGGACGGTGATATTTTTTATCACAACGGTGGTGTGGACGGGGATTTTTTTTTTAACAGGGGGCCATAGAAGTTCGGTTTAAAAAATACAGCTAGTCCTGAGACATTTAAAGATCTCTCAGGAATTGCAGAAATGATCTTTTGATGAAAAAAGTTCACCAGTTAAAACATTATATCTTAGTCTTGTTTAATCTGCACAAAGACCAAAGTGTAAAAATGAACGTTGTGGTTTTCTAGGCGGTGATGTGCAGGACTAGGTCTTGCTGCTGGCTGTATCTTCATATTTTCAGTACAGACAGGAGTGATATTGATCTTATTTAACTCCCTTCACTAAAACAAAAAGTGTTTCTTTTAACTACTTCTTTAGAGTTAAAACCAAAGCAGTATACGGTAGTATTTGATATCAGTTGTGAAGGTGTGACAGTGCTCACCAAAGCGTCCTCATCCAAAAAGTTCCTTGAGCCGAGCTCTCTTAGTTGTTGTCGCATCTGTACTGAAGTCAAGTCGTCATGTACCACCACAGTGAAGCCGAGGCGGGTGAACACTGTGCGCAGAGCCTCTGTGACAAATTGAAGCACACCGATATATTGATTTTATTTTATAACATCATATCATTTCATATCAAATTAGAGCCGGACTGATATATCGGCCAGACAATATTATTGGCCAAACTCGGAATATCACAGACATATTAGTATCAGTACTGGTCTATACGTAGTTGGATATGAGCCGATATGAAAACCTTTGTTTACAGAACATATAATGCAGAAATCAATCAGTAATTGACTGATCCTGAACATACATTGCTACTCAGCTATTCGGTGCAATTTTATTATCTGTATCCGTCTCAAAAATCCCAGATTGGTCGGCCCAGTTCAAAAACAAAGATACATACTCTCGTCCTCCTGAGTCCCTCCTCGTTTTTTCAGCTCTGTTCCCTGGAAGTTCTCATTATTGAAGACCACACACAACCCACGTGGGATATGAGTCAGGGCGTAGTAATCCGCCTAAAGAGTAAAAACACATCCACATATGCAAAATCATAAACATTTATGCTCTAATTCATGAGTGAGAGGTGTTTGTGTGAATTGTTACGTCATCAGGAAGAGAGGAGGGCTTGGTCGTTGGTTCTGCATCGGAGCAAACGCTCGCTCCTCCATCTGAGGAACAAAAAACGAGAAAACTTACATCCTTGTATGTGCACGTCATTAGGGGTAATTATTCAATCTCTGTGTGCACAAATTAACAGGGAGTCAGTGAGTAATACCGTGAAAGTGAGACTTACAACTGGTCTGAGTCTCAGATATCGACACATCTGTCAGTTGTGTTGTCTGCGGGGCGTTGGTGACCTTCTGCGGTAAGAAAACACATTTCCAGTCCTCATTAAACTTTCTCATTACAGGATTAACTGTATACAAACACACAGACACACACACACCTGGTAGTCCATGCTGACGTGAGAAGGTAATCTGGATTGAGGCCGCTGGGTTACCCCTAAAAAGAACAATCATTTATTTTAAGTGTAATTCCGGGGGAAAATCATCCCATGGTCTTTTTCGCACTTACATACATCAAATAAACCATCGAGACAATTTTTTTTATGTAACAACCATTAACGGAGAAATCTGGTAGAGTCGCTAACAGCTGGACATGGCTAACACTGATTAGCTCAGAACGAAGCACCAATGGGCTCCTTCCTTTGGGATTGACTTTGGTAATCGACTTGAATGGACTTTACTATGAGAGGAGCTGGTACAGGGGCCAGTTGGTAAGTCTTTCAAAACACTCTTTTAATAAACTCTGGGTTCACTAACTACGTTGTTGGTGCTTTGTTTTCTGTGTAAGGACTCTTCTCATGCTACTGCAGAGGTTTGGTGTTATTTTGAGCAGTATTAGTGGTTAAAAAAGACGTTTGAATGCCTTCACTGTACTGCCCCGAGCTAATCACTGTTAGCCACGTCCAGCGTCCATTAATAGTTTATTCACGAAAAACTATCTTGATGGCTTATTTGATGTGTGTAAGTGCCGAAAAAGACCATGGGATGATTTTGCGCAGGAATTACACTTTAAGTACAGTATATATACGTATATAAATTCAGTAATACAACATTTATGTGTGTCCATGCATATTACCGTCCATGAATTGCTGTAGAGTCCATGCCAGTTGTTGATCCAACTCCAGCAGAGCTTCATGCAGCTCATGCAGATTTGTATTTGACAGTAACCCAGTTTTCTCCATTTCAGCAAACACATCCAGTGCGGTCTGTAATTGACAGAGAAGAATGTTAGTGTTGGTGCGTGGAGGTTTTGCATCTGCAGCACAAATCCAGAAATCACTTCTGGTGGAGCATTAGAGGTCTGGAAGAGTTATCCACACATTTTGAAATGTGCACAAAGCTGGGTAGACCCCGTATTCATGTTGAGTTAATGTACGCATGTGTAGATACAAATATTATTTAATGTCAATTTGATAAGATGAAGGCTGACATGCAACCAGCCATTGTCCAAAATGACCACCAGAGGGTGTCAACATCATCTGAGTGGTTTATACTCAGATTTAATAAACCTGTGATGAAAATTACAGAACAAACTAAACTGTGCATTTATTAAACTAACCTTCAAAGCCGATTACCGATAATACATTTTAAAGTCAACATCTGATGATACTGATAGCTTGCAGTATTATTGTGCATCCCTAATAAACTGTAGTTTTAGCTAGCTGCCACTTTAATTCTGATTTATCGCTACTGTTATTTGTGCATTAGGATATGCTAAGCTACGTCAACACACCTGATTGCATTTAAACGTTCTTCAATCCTGTTTTGTGTGCATGGATATAATGTGTAGCAGTTGAATAAAGGTGCTCACTGTTTCTGCTTTATTGACGCGTGACTCGACTTTGATGCTTTATTGTTATTATTTTGAGTGTTAGTGTATCTATTGATTGTAAGTTGTTAAAGCTAAACTGATGTGTGGATATTTTATTTCTATTTCTCTGACAGACACTTCGGGTCAAGTGCTATCAATATTATTTCTCCACCAGTTCAACGTATTTTACATCATTTCTTATATAACGATGAGTGTGTTCTCACTTCGCATGCCTCCGTTTGTCTTCTGCCCAGCTTGTCGTTCAACAGAAACTTCATCTTGTCAAGGTTTTCCTCTGTCATGTCCTCGTATACTCTGTACAGCATCACTCTGGCAGAAACAGCAGACGAGTGGAGATGAGGAAGAGAGCAGGGACAGACAAATAAAAACCTGTTATCCCCTCCAGTTAGGGTAAATGTCTTCACATGTACCTGTATTCTGACAGCATGGGATTTGCGTCGGTTTCTTCCGGCCTCCTGCTGTCCGTCTCCAGGAGGTTGAGGAGATCTGCTCGACGGATGGTGTTGAGCAGCTGACGAAGGAACAAATCGTTCTCCAGCAAACCCTTTTCTTCTAGTCTTAAGAAAAGCTTTTTTGCATCCTTGATCTGTGTGAGAGCAACATAGAAAGGATACACAAACATTTGAAAGGATAAACAGTGAAAGGTAACCAGATGCAACAGCTGAGAGTGTAAGTGATGGGAGACAAATGGTGTCCTGAAGGAAGGAAGTGGTGTTTGGAGGGAGAGAAATAAGTCAAGTTTTCCTAAGAATTACCTATTTTATATTGTGTGTTTTCTACTTTTGCTCTTTATATTTAACCTGACTCCACCAGATGGATTTATTCCCATGATTCGTATTTGCTAAGCATTTCCATCTGGGAACTCTGGTTTGGAGATCTTTTGGGAAGGGGCGAAAATACTGGTTGCTGATTGGATAAATCATCTGTCTATCACCACCTATGCTGATGATAGACGGGCCAAATCAAACAATCAGATCAACGCAGCCTATGACTAGGAACAGGACGTTGAGGCAAAACTCAGAAAGTGAACAACATGTCGGTAAAGGATATTCGCCGTTTGTGTTACGCAAATTTACGGATAAAAGGTACAATTTCAGGTGCCGGATCCATATTCCAACAGAAGGATCCAAGAGAAAAAACGTTAGTGAGCAGATAACCGAATTTGGGCCACCAGCAGCTGAAAATGTGTCTAGATCAGTTCGGATTTGCATGTGTTGCGTCACCCTTAAACTTGCCTAAAAACCAACGCAGATTGGACGTTCGCCTTAGGGCGCACTCACACTGTCCTTCCGCACCGGGCCAAAACAGGTTTTTTGGCAAAAGCCTAGTGCCTTTGACCAGTGTGAGTGCACCTGCTCCGTGCATAGCTGCGGCCAGCTGGCCGTCCACGGCCCGTCTGAGAGAGGTGGGCTTTTGTAGAGCGTGTTTGCACATGTACGAGCACGAGCATGCGCACGTGTACGAGCACAAGGCCTACGACGGTTCTGACGTAATTTATGTGCGCCTGTTCGGACATAGAAAATAGAAGGACGGACCATGCGCGGACATTTAACAACAACAACAATGGCGGCGAAAGGTTCACGTTGGTGTGATGTGGAGGTGGAGTGTTTACTGCAGATTTTGTCGGATGAAAATATTCAAAAACAGTCGACAAGACGCACAAAAACTCCGAGGTCTATGGAAAGATTTTTTTAAAAAGCGACACATTGCGATGACGTCATCAATGCGTGTGACGTGTTACGACGTGATGACGTATAGGCAGCAAGAAGCATTGGCCGAGGCCCAGGCAGTGTGAGTACAAACGGGCTGGCAAGTGGGGGGAGGGGGAGGGGGGGAAAGTACCCTAAAGCCCGGGGCGCGGTGCGGAAGGACAGTGTGAGTGCGCCCTTAGACTGGGTATCCCCACCGTCTTCCTTCTGTTTCCTTTCTGTTTTTTCTGGATCCAATCACCAAGCTGGCTTTTTTTCACCTGGTGCGCTAGTGGCTGGTTGAACACGATGACGACAGAGAAGCGTCACAAGCAGTTTTTCTGTTTAATTAAATTAAATTAAATTAAAGTAAATTAAATTAAATTAAATTAAATGTTATTTACAGTCCCAAATCATAACAAAAGTTATCTCAGGACACTTTACTGAGTAGGTAAAGACCACACTCTATGACTTAATTATGATTTGCATAGACCCTACAATTCCCCCGTAGGACCTTCCCTTTAACAGCAGGAATGTCGGACAGACCCAATTTACATTCCACATGGCGGTCGCCGAGGGCTTTTCTTTTCTAGTTTTTTCTTTGAAAACTGAGCAGAAACTTGAAACTGGAACAACTCCTCCAAAGAAAGGACGTATTTGCTTTACTGCCGACTGGTTTTGGTAAAAGTTTAATTTACCAGTTTGCTGGTGGCCAAACTAATGCAGTACGTCATTCGGATCGTTGGTCTGATTGGTTGAAGGATTGTCCAATTGCGTGCAGCCATTTGAACTACGCCCGACTCTTGTGCAGAAGAAAATTACTTCCCAACGTGCAATTTACGACCGCCTGGCAAACAGCTACAAATTTTCTCCGCCACACGTTACCAGACTGATCCGCGTGTAAAATACATGGGAGTTTGCCAGATCAGGACGGTCTCACGAGGCCACCTCTTAGATGCCCCCTTTTTTTGTTTGATTGCTTTCTGTTCAGTTGGTCACTACACTTTTATTTTGGTGAATGTAGGATACCAGTTGGTCAGACTCTCAGAAAATAACATAAAAACCATCTGTAGCTACTGGTCAATGAGACATTTTCTTCAGAGATGAGGTTGAGACAAATGAGATAGGAGACGCTGGTGCTCACCCCCTCCAGGCGTTTTCTGTTGACAACATCACTACACAAGAAGCAGAGAGCTGCCACTTCAGAGGACACCAGCTCGTCGTCTACGCGGGCCAGCTTCAGCCTATCCATCACAGACGCACTCCCACCAGCACAGGCCGGGTGCTATCAGAGCGGCAGGAACAAGAGAGACAAACTCGGGGGAAAAAGGAAACGTCCATCATGAATTTGCACTTATTTTGAGGTTAAACAATAAAAATAAAAAAACAAATGTGACATCGTTTCTGTATCAATTTAACAGCCGAGTATAAACTTAGCAATGATACTAACTGGGTATATATTATGCAGTATTTTAAATGTACTTCTTTAACCTTGTTAGATGTATGCAGTATTTTAAATGTACTTCTGTAACCTTGTTAGATATTATGCAGTATTTTAAATGTACTTCTGTAACCTTGTTAGATATATGCAGTATTTTAAATGTACTTCTTTAACCTTGTTAGATATATGCAGTATTTTAAATGTACTTCTGTAGCCTTGTTAGATATATGCAGTATTTTAAATGTACTTCTTTAACCTTGTTAGATATATGCAGTATTTTAAATGTACTTCTTTAACCTTGTTAGATATATGCAGTATTTTAAATGTACTTCTGTAGCCTTGTTAGATATATGCAGTATTTTAAATGTACTTCTTTAACCTTGTTAGATATATGCAGTATTTTAAATGTACTTCTTTAACCTTGTTAGATATATGCAGTATTTGAAATGTACTTCTGTAGCCTTGTTAGATATATGCAGTATTTTAAATGTACTTCTGTAACCTTGTTAGATATATGCAGTATTTTAAATGTACTTCTGTAACATTGTTAGATATATGCAGTATTTTAAATGTACTTCTGTAACCTTGTTAGATATATGCAGTATTTTAAATGTACTTCTGTAACCTTGTTAGATATATGCAGTATTTTAAATGTACTTCTGTAACCTTGTTAGATATATGCAGTATTTTAAATGTACTTCTGTAACCTTGTTAGATATATGCAGTATTTTAAATGTACTTCTGTAACCTTGTTAGATATATGCAGTATTTAAATGTACTTCTGTAACATTGTTAGATATATGCAGTATTTTAAATGTACTTCTGTAACATTGTTAGATATATGCAGTATTTTAAATGTACTTCTGTAACCTTGTTAGATATATGCAGTATTTTAAATGTACTTCTGTAACCTTGTTAGATATATGCAGTATTTTAAATGTACTTCTGTAACATTGTTAGATATATGCAGTATTTTAAATGTACTTCTGTAACCTTGTTAGATATATGCAGTATTTTAAATGTACTTCTGTAACATTGTTAGATATATGCAGTATTTTAAATGTACTTCTGTAACATTGTTAGATATATTATATGCAGTATTTAAATGTACTTCTGTAACCTTGTTAGATATAGGCAGTATTTTAAATGTACTTCTGTAACCTTGTTAGATATAGGCAGTATCTGTAGGGTAGAAGCCAAACTCTTCTCCAGTTTATTTCCTATATTAAGGTAAGTAAGTAAATCTCTATTCATCCTTTGAAAACACTGGTGTATTTGTTTATTATTACACCTTCTACCTGTTTATACCTACCTGCAGGTTCACATGTTTTTAACACTGTGCTAAAAACCCACAGGGACGCGCGGAAGTGACGTCATAAGACTAAAAACAACCCCCTGACGTTATTTTGACGTCACGAAAGGAAAATCATAAGTTTGAAAAGTTTAAACTCAAGACTACGTCACACAACAACAAGAACTACGTCACGTCAAATCGGTTTTAACGTCAATACGTTACAGTTAACGGCTAATTAAGCGTGTACGTAAGTGGCGTTACAAGCCGTAGAAATGACAGATGAGTCAACTCACGACGTTAAAACTTACGTTGTCAGTTTACGTCCAAAGAAGCAGAAAAGACTGGTCTCCTGTACTTCCTCAAAACAAAAACATTCACAAGTTCAATAAGTTGTACCGGTTTCCCTGCGTCTTCTCCGGCGGGCGCCTCTTTCTGGTTTCACTTTCAGAAGAGCAACTGGTTTGTCAGAACGCTAACTTCCGCTCTCACCTTCAAAATAAAAGCACAGTTTAGGTATTTAGGGCGCAAAAGTAATTTTCACTTCGTATTAGCCTACGTGAAGTGACCCAAGGCCAGTTTACACATGTGTGCTACAGTTTCTAGTGTTTATCTATGTGAAAAAGTTTGTTGCACGCCTTTTATTATGTAAGGTTATTTTATTTTGAAGATAAAGCCTCGCTTAAAACTGAAAAGAGAGAGAAGAATATTCGACTGCCAAACATATGTATCAACCACAACATGCCACAACCTGAATGACACACAAACACACACACACGATATATTGTATATATAATTGATAAATCAATCTTAGTTATATGTAAATGTTTATTATCATTGTTTATTGTGTCCTGTCAAAATATTTGGACACATTGTATATTAAAGGTTGAATAGGAGAATGAGCAGAAAACCGCCATCTAGTTTCTCAAGCGAACAAGGATCGTTATCGTTCAACCGAGTGAAGTCAACGCTTTATCAGAAGTCATGTCTGTTTTACATGAAAAACATACAACATACAGTAGTAGTGTCTATGTATACCAGCCTTTCGTGGAGCCAAGACATCAGTCCCTGGTGGTCTAGTGGTTAGGATTCGGCGCTCTCACCGCCGCGGCCCGGGTTCGATTCCCGGTCAGGGAACTCCTTTTTGCGCTGTTATCAGTGACACATACGGTATGTTGATAAGCAGCACCTAAATGATTTTTAGGGGGTTTGTAAGTTCTCTTTACAAAAAAAAAAGACTGATGGTGCTCCAGATTAGCATCTAGTTTATGCGCCATGGATAGTGGGCTAATTTATATTGCAAGTCATGGTGCAAGTGCGGCTATTTAATTAGCATAACAGAGCCTACAGGTTGTGTTCCAAAACCATGAGCAAACCATCTTGTCACTTATGGTAACACCACCACACGAATGACCACAGTCCAGGTTGAGATGAAGGAATTAGCTTGCTAATCCTGACAACTAGCCTCAGAGGTGAAGCGTGGGCCAGAGGCTAACTGTCACCTTATTCAATTATTCATAACCTTTAACCTCCAATAAAATAAAAACTAGCCTGGTATAAAAAAAAATCCAACCCCTCAGTGTTGTCATGGAGATATGACCTAAACATACAGACTAGAATGTTTTTTTGTACCAGGCCTTAAACAGGTTTTATTTTGCTGTGAAATTTGCCTGTTTAACATGGGGGTCAATGAGAAACTGCTCTATTGTGCAAACTACTCCTACTGGACACTCGGAGAACTGCAGACTTGGCACTTCCTTATTGGATCAACCAGGAGGTCGCTGTTGTGGGGGCTTGGTATTAATGCCGTTGAACTCCTATATCTCAGTCCATCAAGTGAATGCTTGGCCTATATTGACTCTTAGGGCGCACTCACACTGTCCTTCCGCACCGGGCCAAAACCGGTTTTTCGGCTAAAGCCTAGTGCGTTTGACCAGTGTGAGTGCACCCGCTCGCTCCGCGCATAACTGCGGACAGTGAGCCGTCCATGGCCCGCCTGAGAGAGGTGGGCTTTTGTAGAGCGCGTTTGCACATGTACGAGCACGAGCGTGCGCACGTGTACGAGCACGAGCACGATGCCTATGGCGGTTCTGATGTCCTTAATGTGCGCCTGTTCGGACATAGAAAATAGAAGGACGGACCATGCGCGGACATTTAACAACAACAACAATGGCGGCGAAAGGTTCACGTTGGTGTGATGCGGAGGTGGAGTGTCTACTGCAGATTTGGTCGATGAAAATATTCAAAAACAGTCGACAAGACGCACAAAAACTCTGAGGTCTATGGAAAGTTTTGTAAACAAAGCGACGCATCGCGATGATGTCAATCAATGCCTGTGACGTGTTACAGCGTGATGACGTATGGACAGCAAGAAGCATTGGCCGAGGCCCTGGTAGTGTGAGTACAAACGGGCCTGGGGCGCGGGGGGAGAGGGAGGGGGGGACAAGTACCCTAAAGCCCGGGGCACGGTGCGGAAGGACAGTGTGAGTGCGGCCTTAATGCTTTGGCAACATTATTTTCTATTTCTTTCATGCCGATAAAGCCCCTTTGAATTCAAATTGAATTGAGTTGAGGGAAGTAAGTCTCAAACGTATGATTTCACCAACTATAAATGCTCGAGCTGCTCCATAGAAAATGAATAGGAGACAATGTACCAAAATAAAACTACAAACACTGTTTGAAACAAACCACTTTAATATTCTTTTAAAGAAAGATCACACAACTCAGGAGAAGTCTCATTGTTGATCTCCACCATGTTTCCTTTTTTTAATCACTAGTTATGTGCCCTCAGGGGGAAAAGCCAACAGCATATTGTAATTTAAAAAGTTTAAAGGATGAATGAACAGAAAGCTATGAAAAGGCTGTTATAACACGTGCGTTTAGAGGGAGGGGACTTTAGGGCTTGATTTTGAAGGGTGGCGGGAGGCAAAAGGGAGGAAATACTCTCTGGCAACCTGGAAGACGTCATCGAGTTTCCTCAGCAGCAAAAACTGCAGGAAGTCAGATATGAGGGCACGGATTTCTGGATGCTTTCTCAGGTACGAGGCGTGGTCCGCCTTCAGCTCCTCCTGCCCCAATGAAACGTAAAAACACATTCATATTCCGGTCTATTCAAAGGATCTATAAGGTACAATAATGATGGGATATACGGTACATATATAGTATGTATGGGATAATATTTATGGGAAGAAACAGCATTATTGAGGTACAGTCTCATGTAATAACATTATTTCTTACCTTTCTGTCCAAGAACTTGGAGCGCATCTGCATGTCTTCTTCCCAAACCAGAGGTGTCTTCTCAAAACCTAACACGCAACCACATGCACACAAACATTTCAATTTAAATCTTTTCAATTTAACCTTTATTCAACCAGGAGGAAAATGTCTCATTGAGAGTAAACATCTATTTTACAAGAGAGTCCTGGCCAAGACAGGCAGCAACACAGTTCCACAGTCCCAGAGAAAAGTTAGAAACAACAGGGAACAAATGAATAGAGTCACTTAAGAAGGGATACAGAAACCAGCTCCTTCAGTTTCAGTTCTTTCTGCAGCTGGTTCCATGCGGAGGACGCAGAATAACTAAGGGCGCACGCACACTGTCCGTCTGTACCGTGCCCTGTGCTTTAGGGTACTTGCCCCCCCCTCTCCCCGCAGGCCAGGCCCGTTTGTACTCACACTACCTGGGCCTCGGCGAATGCTTCTTGCTGCCTATACGTCATCACGCCGCAACACGTCACACGCATTGATGATGTTATCGCGATGCGTGGCTTTGTTTACAAATCGTTCCATAGACCTCTGAGTTTTTGTGCGTCTTGTCCGACTGTTTTTGAATCTTTTCAGCCAACCAAATCTGCAGTAAACACTCCACCTCCGCATCACACCACCAATGTCCGCGCATGGTCCGTCCTTCTTTTTTCTATGTCCGAACAGGCGCACATAAAATGACGTCAGAACCGCCGTAGGCCTCGTACACGTGTGCACGCTCGTGCTCGTACACGTGCAAACGTGCTTTACAAAAGCCCACCTCTCCCAAATGGACCATTGCCGGCAAGCCTACCGCTCCTAGACGTGGTATGGTTGCGCTCACACTGGTCAAACGAACTAGACTTTAGCCGTGAGACATGATGGGGCACGGTACGAATAGACAGTGTGAGTGCGTGCTTAATGCCCTTTTCTCCAGCTCAGTACGGACTCTAGGTGCCGTTAGTAATTTCAAATCCTCAGCGGAGCTTTCGGGTTCCTGTTCTTTTTCGAATGACATATTTCTGCAGGTATGAAGGAAGAACACCGAGGAAAGTCTTATAAATAAGGATATGACAATGATGGAGTCTGCAGGTGGACAGGGCAAACCATCCAACTCAATCATACAAGGAGCAATAGTGCGTGAGGATTTTAAAATAATAATCCATTCATTCATTCATTAAATAAAAAAATTGACGTGCTTCAGTAGAGAAACAGTTGCATGTGTGAGAGAATGGTTACCTTTTTCTAGCTGTGATGGCAGCTGCAGAAGCCTCATGGTGACCGGGGATCCCAGCTGCACTCTACTGGCCAAGTGTCTGATCAAAGATACATAAACTGCTCAAAAAGTCATCTATCATCCATCATATTAACATTATTTTTCAGTGATTTAAAAGTCAGAACTGCTTGCACTCGTCAAGGACGCTAGTGTGATTCACTGGTGGCAGAACAGTACGCCGTAAACACACGTGAAAGGCGACAACAACAAAAAACAGCAGCACAGAAAGAACATTTACGTTATCGTTTTTTGGGATCTTCCCTCCCCTCTCTCTCTCTCTCTCTCTCTCTCTCTCTCACGCACACACACACACACACACACACACACACACACACACACACACACACACACACACACACACACACACACACACACACACACACATTTACTCATGTATCATTCATAAATCACAAATATAATTGCAATCGTTCTAGACGGATTAAACACTAAAACTTACCCAAAAACATGGTACAGCCCTTTAAGTCGCTGCAAACACTTAAAGAATTGTACAAACAGCAGTCGTACCCTTTTTGATCCAGTGTTGTGTATTCGATTCAATTTTATTTGTAGTGCTAAATCATAACAAAAGTTAACTCAGGTCACTTTAGAGTAGGTCTAGATCACACTCCCTACGATTACTTATTCATGATACAGAGCATCAAGTTGTAACATATATTATAATAATAATAATAATAATAATAATAATAATAATAATAATAAACAATACATATTCAGCAATCTTGTGCGCACAGTGGCAACGAAAACCTTTTAAAGTGAAATTCGGGTGTAAAATCATCCCATGGTCTTTTTCGGAACTTACACTCATCAAATAAGCCGCCTAGACAGTTTTTTCGTCTATTAACAACTATTAACGGAGAAATCCTGGATAGTCGCTAACAGCCGGATGTGGCTAACACTGATTAGCTCGGGGCAGTACAGTGAAGGCATTAAAACAGCTTTTTCTAACCATTAATACTGCTCAAAATAACACCAAATCTCTGGATTGACTTTGGTAATCCACTTGAATGGACTTTACTATGAGAGGAGCTGATACCTGGGCCATTTGGTAAGTATTTAAAACACTCTTTTAATAAACTCTGGGATCACTAACTACGTTGTTGGTCTTTTGTTTTATGTGTAAGGACTCTTCTCATGCTGCTGCAGAGGTTTGGTGCTATTTTGAGCAGTATTAGTGGTTAAAAAAGATGTTTTAATGCCTTTACCGCACCGCCTTGAGCGAATCATTGTTAGCTACATTCGACTGTTAGCGACTGTCCGAGATTTCTCCGTTAATAGTAATAAAAATTGTCTCGATGGCTTATTTGATGAGTATGTTTGCCAAAAAAGACTCTGGGATAATTTTATGCCAGAATTTCACTTTAACAGGCATGAACGTCGAACAGATGCAGCTCTATGGTGGGCAGCCATTTCTCTTGACCGTATTGTACAGAGCTGCATCAGCACTGGAGTACATCTGGCTACATCTGCTTATCATTCTGAGATAAGGGCGAAAAAACGCTTTGGTTTGTTTTAATTTCTTCAAACTAATCGCAATCGTCTTGGGCGGTTCTATGCTCTGGATGCAGCAACGGTGCCTTTGCAAAAAAAGATAGCGGAGATAAACAACAAGTTTAAGAAGCAAGATTTTTGAGCTTACCCATCATCCAGGAAGTAGCACTGCCAGGTGGTGAAGCTATCCTCCGCAGAGCAAACAATCCTCTCCACCCCAAATACCTCCACGGTCTCACCCCCAACCTCCAGCTGCTTCAGACCCAGCTCGCTCTGACCTCAGCGAAAAACAGATCATCAGAGGTCACTAACAACACACAGAATGACCAAAAGATCTCACCGGCACAGTTACTTACAAACGTGTTGTGGATGATGTGTAATCCCTGGTCCAGGGAGATGAAGGTCATGTGTTCTGGCACCTTCTTCCTCAGAGCGAGCAGGCGCATCAGCAGAAAGTTGGACCCTTCTGTGACCAGCCCTCTTAGGACAGACATGGGGTAAGAAACGCTCTCCTTCGTCGTCTCCTGTAAACAGAAAAAGAATCACACATCTGTATAATGTTTGTATAAAGAAGTTTTGAAGTGTTTACAGGACATTTACATACATTAAGGTCTAGATTTCACAAAGTGGTTTGGTACTTACTGTTTCATTTTTAATCTGTGGCGAATGTGATCGTAATATCATCTATTTCACATAAACGTGTTTCGAGGGCCTGGGGTTGATTGAACCCAAATGCTGTTTTTATCAGAGTTATGGACAGATTCTTCTCTCACCTCTCCTACAGTGGTAACTTTATCGATCACCATCTGTCCGTCACGCTGCACCATGTGACGTCTCTTGTCCAAACTGTGGCCCTCAAGCTGAATAGGGGGATGCGATGTGTTAAACGGCGGGGAATACAAAATAAAAACAGACAGGTGTGGCAGGATAAAAGGCAGGTTATCACTTTCATGTGTGTTAAGACGGGAAGACTGCAATCACCCACCTTGACATACTCATGGTAATCTTCCTCCAGCACCTCCAGGTCTGTGGTTACGAAAGCTTAAATGTACAGTGAAAACAGGACAAAGGACATGAAGATAAGGTTTACTCATGGATGAATTACTGAACACGCCTACCAGGCTCCGGCCCAGGGTCCCTGACCAAGCCCCCACCACAGCGACCTCCTGGATGATCCAATACAGAAGTGCCAAAAACTGCAGTTCTCAGAGCATCCACTAGGAGTAGTGCACAATAGAGCATCCTCAAAGCAATTTCAGTCAAAAGCAACTGGACTTGGTTATATGTCTAGGAAGATGTTTCACCTCTCATCCAAGAGGCTTCATCAGTTCATGTACGCATCTGACCAGACTGGGACTGGTCCAACTAACTGGTGTGGAGATCCAGGTATTTAACCTCTCACAAGGCCGATGATGTCACTGGAACCCTTTGTGTCGTTAGAGTGACAGTCGTTGGTGGGAAGTTGGTTTCGACTTCGTTAGTGCTCTATTGAGTCTAAACGACCGTCGTTGGAGTCACAGGAGGCCTTTCGTGAACAGTTGTTCTTTGAGGTTAGATTGTTGGATCTCCTGGGAAGGGATGAAAGGGCAGCATTGTAAATTGGAGATAAGTGGTGTCTCAGGCCTCCTCCTCTGTTTAGCGATGGTTTCTCTACTTTTACATAGACTTTTGAGAGGTTAAATACCTGGATCTCACACCAGCTAGTTGGACCAGTCCCAGCCTGGTCCTGGTCCAGGTCCAGCCTGGTCAGATGCGTACATGAACTGATGAAGCCTCTTGGATGAGAGGTGAAACGTCTTCCTAGACAAATAACCAAGTCCAGTTGCTTTTGACTGAAATTTCTTTGAGGATAACAACGACCTGGACAAATGAGAACATTCACAGGCACAATAGAGCAGTTTCTCATTGACCCCCATGTTAAACAGACCATTTTCACAGCATCATTAAACCTATTTAAGGCCTGGGACAAAAAAAACATTCTAGTCTGTATGTGTAAGTCGTATCTCCATGACAACACTGAGGGGGGGGGGGGGGGGGGGGGTTCTCTGGACCAGGCTAGTTTTTATTTTATTGGAGGTTAAAGTTTATTAATAATTAAGGGCGCGGCCTCTTGAGTGACAGTTAGCCTCTGGCCCTCACTTCTACTCTGAGACTAGCTGTCGGGATTAGCATGCTGACTCCGTCATCTCCACCTGGACTACGGTCACAACAGATGTATTAGGAACACAACATGTTAGCTTTGTTATGCTAATTTAATAGCCGCACTTGCACAATGACTTGCAATATAGCACACTATTGATGGCAAATACACTAGATGCTAATCTGGAGCAGCGGGAAGAGTCTGGCCATGAGGGTTGGTGTCGGTGACTGTTTTACAGTCTATGGGCATGGTACTGTGTTGAATATCAGTTTAAATCATAGATCATAAATGATGGCTGTGTAATCTCTGCTAGATACACAGGAAATTTAAAAAATGACCACCGTTCCCCCCCGGTCAAAATAAACTCCCACTCCCGTTTATCTAGCAGCGTGTGCTGTTAGCCTAGTTCCCGGCCAAGGAAGCTAATGTTGCTAATTCAGTAAACGTCAGCCGGACAGACGTATCTCCTTCCCCCCAACGTCACATCAATGCCCTTTTTTGGAAATGAGGTGGTTAAAGTCTGATAAAATGGCAACTCCCAGAGGTGAGTATGATTGGATCAAGTTGAGAGAACGGACCTCGGCAGAGAGGCTACGTCCATTTTTTTATACAGTCTGTGACCCTGACTCATAAAATGCAGCTGAAAAATTATCACAAAGAAATGCTTAGGGACTGAAAATAGACACAAAATGTCTGAATAGAGACAAAAAAATGATGACAAAGACGCAGAATGATTCAAAATAGATGAACACAGACAGAAACAAAAGACGACATAGAAACGTAAAATGTCTAAAAATAGATGCAAAGTAATTAGAAAGACAAACAAAACAATAATATTGACATCAAATGACCACAAAGAAAAACTGTCTAAAAAAATATTTGAATTTGGGTGGCATGTTTCTACGTAGACGGTGTGGGGCCCTCCTACATCTCTGTGCCCAGGGGCCCGTTGGCTCATAATACGTCCATGTGTAGCCTGTTCTGACACATCTGTAAATAGACAAAACGATGGAGTTCACCCTGTCCTCCCAGCCCCGGCCTGATCTCACCTGTCACTGTAGTGCCACAGGGGGAGTCATCAATGGCTCCTTGGCTCTGAGCGTGCAGCAGCACACAGGGCCGCTGGACTCTACGGGTAAACTCCACCGTCACACTGAACTTCCCCAGGTCTCGTCCGCCCTCTGACACAGTCACCAGAGAGTCTGGAAACACACACTTCAGCAGCTCTGCGGGCTCTGAGAGAAATGGAGCAGATTTAAGTTTGAACATGAGCCTCAGTGGACGCTTTTTAAATGAGTCTTGAGCTTATTTTCTATTTTGGGCTCAATGCTCAAGATGTGCCAAAACCAGGTGGTGCTAACTCTCAGGGCAGTTTTGGTCTCCTACGGCAAACGGTTTTAACATTTAATCACACTCCACTCTGTAAATACATTTTAGATATCCATGATAACATTTCTCCCAGTCAAAACGGAATTCTTACTAGTCAGAATGATCATTTAAGATATCCACAATGACACTTTCTATCTACAATTGTCATTTCAGATATCCACAACATCATTCTTACAAGTACAAATCACCACTTTTGCCATTCATGTGTATTGGGGTTTTAATTGCAGATATCCACAATTACATTTTGATATCTAGAATAAACATTCTGCATATCTGTAATGTAATTCTTACTAGTAAAATTGCAGTTGTATATATCCATAATGACATTTTTACCAGTCAGAGTGTATTTTGGATAGTCAAAATTACATTATGGATATCTGGAATGTTTTTTTAATTTGGGAGATCTGAAATTAAAATTACGACCAGTAACAGTTGGATTGTATATATCTGAAATAGGAGTTTTTGCAAGTCATAATTATATTACAGATATCCAGAATGTTTACTCTAGATATCGAAAATGTCACCGCGGATATCTAGAAGTGAAAGCCCAATACACATGGATGGCAAAAGTGGTGATTTGTACTGGTAAGGATGTCATCGTGGATATCTGAAATGCTGTTTTTGACCAGGAAGCAATGAATTAGAAAATAACTGATATTGTCTGGATATTAAATGTTAAAAACCGCCTGCCATCACCATAAACAGACACCTGAACTCACCGACGCCGGACATGAACTTGACAGCTTCGTCTGTGGCTCTCAACTTCTCCCCGAGTTCGAGTCCCTCAATCCCCGCTGAAGCTCCCGCAAGAGCCTCGTCCTCCAGCGGGGCTTCCATCTTTAAAGCTGCCTGTATTTAATGGAAGTTCGTCTCGGTAGTAAAAAAAAAAGTCCCAGCGTAGTTGAAACAGCTTTAAAAGACAGAGGTGTGTTGCGACTAATAGGTTGTTTTGGTAGTTTTTTAAAGGCAAGCAGCCTTTTGTTGTTACAGCCTCTTCTCCCAGAGAACAAACCGGGGTTGTCAGGGCAACGACGCTGCAGTACCGTAAAGGCGGATGTAAGTGCGCAACCGTATTCCCACCAAAACAAATGCGCACGAAGAAATTCTATTAATTTATTCAATTAAATTCCATTTAATTCAATTTTATTTATAGTGCCAAATCATAACAAAAGTTATCTCAGGACACGGTATAGAACACTCTATGACTTATTTATGATATATATATTCATAATGTGTGTTGGTTTAATCCATTTTGAAAATCCTCCATCTGTTGTTTTAAAGCTTCTTTTAAGAATTAAAAAAGATCACTTCAAAATAAAATATATAACTAAATAAATAGGCAGAGAACTACAATGACAAATTTAATTTATGCATTCAACCTTTATTTATACTCGGGGCAACGCTCATTTACATCGAGTTATAGAGACAAAGACAACAACAAAGAAAAGGAAGCAACACAATTAAATGTCTTTTCTCTTTAGCATACAGTAATCCTTTTGGCATATTTTACATTTTTTATATTATGTACTAATGCTGTATCGTGGTTGTGTGTATGCCGTACAAATGTTTTTTTTTTAAAAAAGGTATTGCTTTAGGAAAACTTTCAGATAAAAGGCAATAAAAGATATACTCTGTCACACAAATCAAATGATGATTTAAAAATATAATGTTTACAATGATAATAAAAAAAGACAGAGTACATTTTCATAAAACCCTTCCCCTGAGTTAATTATACACCCCTAATGAAGACAGAGAAGTATAATGTGTTTGCATGATTTTTGGTCGTTCATCTTCATCTGTGTTGCGGAGAAAACACAAGGTCCTTCCCCATGGTGAACCTTACTTCAGGCATCTGTTTTACTTCACCGTTTTTCTTTCCCCCCTCTTTCTGGCTTACTTCATCGTTCACTCTGGAGAGAATGGTGAGAATATTTTCCCTCCTGAAACAATATAAAGGACATATTACTATCATTATCAGGGCACAACATTATTAAGTCACGTGTACAGTATACACCACATGGTAATCATCATATCATCATATCTACAAAATAAAGAATATTGTGGATTTTTCAAGTAAGGACGGGCACGATTACTGGAGTACTCGTTGTTGACGCCACAATTCGAGTAACGGTTCACTATTCGCGCTGCGTCGGCTATAATAGAGTGAGGCCCCCCTAAACATGTTACGTGGGGATCAATTCTCTCCACAGCGGCGAGGCACTGCTGTTGCCTTTTCCGACATGTTCCAAATCAGCCCTTAGTGTTGCCGCACAGATACATTTTCTCCATCCTTTTTTGCTGTTGTTTGCCGTGACGGCTTGCACACGATAACAGTAATCTGCTCGCGGAAGCCTTCGCCTTCCACAAAACTTATCCACAGCGAAAAACAGTAGGTTAGTGGCCATCAAGGCAGATGGTGTCCTCTCTCTCATCTCCGTGAACCAATGCCTGGTGAGAGACTGTTTCTGCTCTCCGCTCGCTCCCCATAACACTCTTGAAATTATTTTAAAAGCACAAAACGGAATCGATGCATAACCAGAAACACAGACCCCTTCCAAGTGTTCACAGGAAGATAAGAGTTAGTGACTCATATCAACAGGAACCTGTCTTACATTCATATCTGGACGTTAAAGGCGCCAAAACACTTGCTTTAAAGAATTTGGTTAGTTTGTGATATTAAGACTATTAATATATATTGTTTCCATGACGGACCAAACCAGACCTCCCGAGTACTCGTTTGTCATGTAATGCGAGTATTCGAATATTGAAATGACTTAAAACGCCTGTCCCTAATTTCAAGCCAAAGGACTAACTTTACCTCGGACAGTGCTCCTTTAGCTGCTGACACACAGATTGGATGAACCAGCTCCCGTCTCGTGGGTGTCTTAATGCCACATGATCTTCAACAGTGGAAACGGCCACCAGAACATCTGCTTCTTCAGGAATGGATGCCCAGTGAGAACCATCAGCCTCCAGATCTTCGAATAACACTCCACGCTGCATCTGTGTTCCCTGGCAGGCCTGGATCAGGAACACTTTGGGTTTACCGGTGAGGCTTGATTTGTTGGTGGCCTTGAAAGTTCTAGTTATTTGTTTAATGGAGAGGGGCTGACCATCAGCTCCCAGGACTGTACCCTTCTCTCCGTGACTCAGAATACAGCAGACGAAGGCATCGCCGTGCTCAGGAGCCTTTTGAAGATCAGTGAATCCGCCGTCAGACCACTCCTGAACATTGAACTCCTGCAGCTGAGAGAGGGCGCTCTCAGAAGCAAAGCATTTCAGTGCACGATCCATCTGGTCCTTGCTTTGGTCTTTACACATCAGCGCTCTGAACCCCAGCCAGCTGAACACCTCTGCCAAACTTTCTGCAGGAAATTTAATAAAAACAAACCATAGTTAAGCTTATACCACGTTTGGGACAATGGCAGGACAATAGTTCAAAACTGTGATTCTGTCTGTTCGGTAACATACCAGCATCTTTGTTGGTTCCTGTTCTTTTAGGGTTGTACATGAAATTCTCGTTGTTTATGATGACGCAGAGGCCGGTTGGCCGGCTGTTCAACTCATACTGCGTGTCCTGAAAACAACAGTTGTAACATCTTTCTGTTAAATAAACGGCATAGAGACTCTTATCAAACGTTAGAAAATAACCTTGAAACTGTCGGCATGGCTCTCGTTTGCTTGGCTCTTCTGTGATGTAATGATTTTAAATGGTCATGTTTTAACTGCTGAACACTGTTTAGTATTAATTGGATGCCTTTTACCCTTTTTTTTCCTAGCTTTTTAACCTGTTCACGTGTCCGTGTTTTGTTTTGAATGTTATCTGTTGTTTTATTGGCCAAGTTGACAACTGAACACTAGCATTTTTGGCTAACAACAGCACATTTGCAGTAATGTTAATTACAACATCTTAGAGAAATATAACTTACTGAGTTTTAACATTTTTTGTAAATTTTCCTCTATATGCTTAATTTATAAAGTACCACATGGCCTGAGTTTATTAAATACAGACAGACTTGGACCACGTGAGCCGTTGTAAACAGGGACTGTGAGGTTCCTTTCAGAAAAACCTCCCTAGCAATAATGCACAATACATCGTTCAAAGGTAGGGAGGTATTGAACACACTACCCCAACTACTAGGGAACGTCCCACTCTGGCTCCTTTAAGAGCCGAGTAAAGGTGTGGCTTAAAGCTAACCAAACATGCAACCACCTCTAATGGTATGCTGCCATAATGAATTGTGTCTTTGCTTGAACATTTACTAATGACTTGTTCTGTTTGTCTTTTTCTCTCTTTCTATCTCTCTCTGCTTTTTATAGCAAATTTGAAACATTGTTTGATTTGCCTAACAACCTGCCTAACAGAGCCGGTGTTGTGCCGTATTCAGCACTCCTGCTGTGAAATGCACCCCCTCACATTATAGGTGATATTCTGGATCAGAAGGCTGTTGTTTGTATCTTATATACAGGTAACCCAATTAAAAGCACACACTTTTGAACCTATGAAATGCAAGAAAAGCTGGGATTATATTTAGGAAACGCTGAGTCAAATACATTCAACTTGCTCAAAAGATCCATTTCATTCATTTTGTAATTATTATATTTGCACAGAATATACAAAAAGGTGTTGTTTTGTGTTCACTATTACCCAAGTTTGTGATTTTAAACTCTTTAAAAATAGTTTAAAGACTGTAAGTAACCAATGTTCTGACCGTTGTGGGTTAGCTGTATATAAACTACTCCTTTAGGTGGAAACAACAGCCTTCTGATCCAGAATATCACCTATAATGCGAGGGGTGCATTTCCTGGCAGGGGTGCTGAATAGTGCCTAATGATCTACAGGTGGAAATTAGCCCCCTGGCTACAATCTGGAACATTTATGTGTACTGTTGTTTATGTTCGTTAATGTGCATCGTCCAGATGTATTTAATAAATAAAAAAATTAAATAAAATGAATGTGCAATTCCCCCTGATTTTATGCTAAGACTTTTACTTAGCAGGTACCTCTACTTTTCTTTAGTGGTTGAAATCTTATGATGTATCACATTATTACAGAGCTGATATTCTATATGTTAATACAAGATAATAAGCATGTCTCGTTACATAGTGTGCTATTAAAATATTAGGTGAAAACCTCACCTCCTTTTGCATCTTGCTCTCTGGTGGCAGAACATCTGAGGAAATCAGAGGGAAACAAAGTGACACCTCCAAACAGAGAAGTCTTGAGGTTAACTTCATTTGAAATGCACGTTAGGCTGGTATTTGTCATTTCTGCACCAAAACTATCCAAGCGAACATACCGCTGTCATCTACGGGACAAGCTTGGACAGGCGCAGGTAAAAGGCAGGTGTCATTTGAGAGTATATTCTCCAGCTCAGGGTAAGTTGCTTTAATGCTGTCATCAGTTTGCAGGAGGTTGAGGAAGTCTTTGCAGCGCTCCTCTCCTTTGTTCATGATCTTATCCACCATCTCAATGACGTGGCCTTCATCATCTTCTTTGTTGATGCTGTTAAGCTTGTTGTACTCCCGCATAGTAATCAGGTTACGCTCATGAACTTTGTTGAGGATTAGCTTGCGGTCTCCACACAAAATCGTCACAATGGACATCTTATTTTGTCTCACCGTGTCTCTGGCTGACATGTTGAACCTGACATTGAGAAATAGAGACAAAAACAACTAAGTACTGTAAAATACACAAGTATACGATACTGGGGGTTTGGGTTCATAGAGCCAAACTGTGAAAGCTGAAAGATTTTTCTAACATATTTGAATTGGATACAGATATATATTAACCTATCACAGACAGTATTGGAATATATGTTTTTCAATATGCACTGATATGAAAATATAATGCAGAAAACTATGATTGGAGTGAATTAAAATGGTGTCCTATAGCTATTTATTCTGTTTATATTTCATTTTTATTTTAATGGTCAGCAATTGACTGATACTAAATATACATATCGGGCTCAATCCACATAAAAAAAAGGTCTATTTTCATTCCAGCCCAAAAATGTAGTGTAGCAGCTGCTGTATCGATAATATGTGGACATTTTATCTCTAAAATCATTAAAAATAAACTCAGCATTGGTATCGGTATTGCTCTCATAAATCCCATATTGGTCGTGCTCTAATTGTAATAGCACTCTAACAATCAAGAGCCATTAAGCTACTCAGCAGAAAGTAAATAAAAATACTGCAATGCCATTAATCTCTCAATAATTATAATCTTATACAATATTGTTCTGATACAGGCAATTCTGCACAATTTTGCACTTTAAGTACATCAACCTTTGTACTTTTACTTTTAAGCAACATCTGAATGCAGGACCTTGACTGAGTTTTTCTACAGTGTGGTGAGCACATTTTTTTTATCACCACTGGATAACGGCCTGAAAAGTACTATCGAAGCCCTGGACAGACGAAAATATTCACAGGTTTACCGCAAAATAGCTACTATACTTGTAAACACAGCTGCAACAATAGAGTGTAATTAAATAAAGTTGAGGTCACTTACTGTCAGGAAAGTCTTGGACAGTGTCTGTTATTCGCCCTGGCTTCGTCCGCAGCAGTTTTTAATGCTTTCGCTTTCAAGCTCGAAGTCCCGGAAACAATTCTCCCCAGTCCCCATTCATTTACTCCATTGTCTTTTCAGAAAGTCCTTATATTAAGAGTTTAAAGTCCCGGGACTGAGCCAACCAGCTACGAGATGAATTCTGACCATAAAACATTTCATTCGGCATAAAAACAAATTCGGAAAACTGAAGAAAAGCCACAGGTTCAAGCCCGTGTACACAAACAACACAGAGCTCAGCGGAAGTAGCAGTTCGCGGGCTCGCAGGACGATCACCATTTCCATGGTAACAGCAAGGTCCACCAATCGGAGACGTCGCTGAGATACTTAGGATTGTGGGTAGTGTAGTACTTCCCCATTGGATCGCGAATAGAAGCGAAGGACAGTGGAAGTGCAGGAGTGTACTCCGAGACTAGTATTTTCTTCACATGCCAACAGTCCCTGGTGGTCTAGTGGTTAGGATTCGGCGCTCTCACCGCCGCGGCCCGGGTTCGATTCCCGGTCAGGGAACTACGTTTTGTTGTCCGTGACACAGCAGTCGACGGGCAGCACCTGCACGATTATTTAAGGTGTTTTTAAGTCTTTAACTTTACAAAAGAAAAAATGAATCACTCTACAACCTCTTTTAATATTACCAGTTTTATTCAAAGGTTGAATACGGAGAATAAGCAGACACATCGGTCATCTAGTGTCTCAAGATCGTAGTCGCAACAACAAAACGCCTCAGGTTGCCAGGTTGGGGCTCAGTATTGCAGAGGAGTTTGACTGACAGTTAGCGTTAGCCATTACAGCTAAGAAAACATGAAAGTTAGCTTACCGATCAAGGAGAAAGGTACTCATTTCGGCGTACATTTTAATGCCATTGAACTCCTTTATCTCAGTCCATGGAGTGACTGCTTGGCCTATACTGACTCTGTTTTTTTGCCCGTCTCCGGTCACTCAGCTGCTGGGACAAATAAGCAGCTGAAAGGTTTGGAAAACTCACCCAGTACCAGCCTACAGTAGCTGCACCCAACAACAGACAACCCTGGCAGAACTTGACAGAAAGTCATTGTCAAACCCGTAAAAAAGAAAATTTAAATATTAATTCAGACTAAATATATATTTTTTAATGGAAAAGCAATACTTTCATTCTGTACCTCAAAACGCCCCATGGGTGTATTATTTTTTCTAAAAATATAGCTTTTCATGAAGATTTTACATATTCAACCTTTAAGTTTAAGTTTGATTCATTAAGTTTTATCTATTTAAGTTATTTATTCGGTTACTTTAAAAAAAAAAGAAGAGAGTTTGCACTTTAAGAGAATATTTAAGATCTTTTGGATGTGGTTACTTCTCTTCCTTTTAATTTACCAATTTTATTAAAAGAAAAGCTCAACTGAGTCTTTGTTCTTAGTATTTTAGTGTATATAGATGTAAGGAGAAAAGGGCAGAGTGTGTGAGGTCGCTTGATCTTGCAGTGTGTGTATGAAATGCAAATTAAAAAACAGGAAGAAACCCATTGTTTCCTGAACCTTGTACAGTATGTGATGTCATGCTTCTTCTTTCCCCAGAAATGTCTCAAGTCTTCAGTCACTGAGAGCACCGACAGTCAGAGGTGGAGGGACGGCGGGAGGTAAGGGTTTCTTGGTACTATAATGTCATTTCTTCTGTATCCCTTTATTATTTTTGAGAGTTTAGCCGTGTTTAAGCAAAAATAAAGGTACCTTTTTTTTATGGTTATTGGTGAAAATATAAAAGATTTTGTAGGCAGTGGAAATGTGTATGTTGTTAAGACACATAAATACAGTAAATGTAGGCTGATAGAGAGGAGAGTTAAGACTCTAATGAAGAAAAGCTTGATTGTATTTGATTATTCGCCCATTGATATTTCATATTTATGTTAGTCACTGACCTTAAGCATTTTAAAAGAAATGGAGAAGTATGAACAGCCAGGAAATCACTAAGTGGGGACTGATATGACAGCTTCTCCGTGGAATGTGTGTGTGTGTGTGTGTGTGTGTGTGTGTATGTGTGTGTGTGTGTGCGTGCGTGTGTGTGTGTGTGTGTGCGTGCGTGTGTGTGTGTGTGTGTGTGTGTGTGTGAATTCCTAACTTAGGCTACTTTTGGGGACACAGTTCAGACTAAACACAAGCTATTAGAGGACAGCTTACACAGGACAAAAGTTGTGGGAAAGCTGATTTTGTTTGGGTTCAGTAGGCAGGGTAAAGCTAGGTTAAGGTCAGGGTTAGGGTAAGACAATTAGTATTTATGGTTAGGTTAAGGCTCCAAGAAATTAATATAAAGCCCTATTCGGACGGGATTAGTTTTACTTGGGGATGTGGGATAAGGTCATTTTCACCGGATCGGGGATCTTAGTCCCGTCCAATGGGCCATGTCAGTAATTATTACGGAGAATGTCAGTAAAATTAATGTTGATTTTTACCTTCTAAGATGATCCGGAAAAATACCTCAGGTAAAACTAATCCCATCCAAACACGACCCTCTGGAAAATGTTTGTAGATATTCTGTCATATCAGGTCTGGAACAAAAATCCATTTGAGTCTTTATGTTAAGGTCATATCTCCATGACAACACTGACAGTAATAATTTACCTCAGGGTATAACAAAACTAACTAAACACAAAGCTAAAGAACGGAATTCATTATCTAAAAAACAGTGATAACAGTGCTTCTTCAAGTACCTCCATGCTTAAAAATAAACACAGGAACTATGTATCACCCATAGACTGTATAAAAAATGGATGTAGCATCTTCATCAAGGTCTGTTCTCTCAACTTGATCCAATCATACTCGCCTCTGGTAGCCGCCATCTTGTTAGACTTTGATTGATTCTTTTTTGTACCAGGCTAGTTTTAATTTTATTGGAGGTTAAAGTTTATGAATAATTAGGGGCGCAGCCTCTTGAGTGACAGTTAGCCTCTGGCCCTCACTTCTAGTCGGAGGCTAGTTGTCAGGATTAGCATGCTAACTCCGTCATCTCGACCTGCACTGCAGTCATTTGTGCTGGGGTTTTACTGTAAGTGAGAGGACGGTTTGCTCTTTGGTCCACTGAACCAACAAATGGTTTAGGAACACAATGTGTTAGCTCTGTCATGCTAATTAAATAACCGCACATGCACAACGACATGCAATATAGCACACTATCTTTGACACATACACTAGATGCTAATCTGGAGCAGCGGGAAGATTTGGGCTGTGAGGGTTTCGGTGTTTTACAGTCTATAAGCTCGGTACTGTATCAGATTAAATCATAGATCATAAACGCTGCCTGCACTTGACTGGCAGGGCCGATGTAATCTCCGCTAGAGACAAGAGAAATTAAAAAAAGTTCCCTCCCTGAATCTCAACATTGACTCCCAGTCCTGTTTATCTAGAAACGTGTTCTGTTAGCCTAGCTCCCGGGCAGTGGTGCCAATGTTGCTAATTCTGTAAATGTCACCCACACACACGTATCTCCCTCCTCCCAACATCACATCAACAAACTTTTTTGTTAAAAGGGAAATGAGGAGGACTCAAAGTTTGGCAAGATGGCGGCTCCCAGAGGCGAGTACGATTGGATCAAATTCAGAGAACGGACCTCTGCGGATACGTTATGTGCATTTTTTATACTGTGGGTTTGGTTTTTAGCATGGAGGCACTTGAAGAAGCACTGTTATCACTGTTTAGTTAGTTTTGTTATATCCTGAGGTAAAATTCGTCCAAATAGGGCTTAAGTCGAAGTATAGTCCCCCGAAGTGACCTAAACAAACATGTGTGTGTATAAATCCCTCAGGTTGGCTATGAAACTGCTTCCTGTCCATCCAATACTTTGGACCAGTTTGTTGTTTTTTTGTGCCTCACAAACTGGTGGGTAACTTTTGACACTACACACACACACACACACACACACACACACACACACACACACACACACACACACACAGACTCACACACACACACACACACACACACACACACACACACACACACACACACCCACACACACACACACAGACACGCACACACGCACACACACACACACACACACACACACACACACACACACACACACACACCACACACACACACACACACACACACACACACAGACACGCACACACACACACACACAACACACACACACACACACACACACACACACACACACACACACACACACACACACACACACACACACACACACACACTTAATGAATAACGATCCATGGAGATTAAAGTTAAAACATGTCCCACAACGACTCTAGTTTGATGAGTAAAAAATGTTTGGATATCTTGCTTCATCATGGCGGTGTCATAGTTTCCACTTCCCCAGTTTACAGTAATCGAGGAAATACCAGAAAATGTTGATGAATTAAGTGTTGTGTGCTGCAGAAGAGACTGTGCAAAGTGTTTCACAGTTTTTCTCGATTGCTTAATAAAACTGAGATCCACTTGATCATCGTCATCACTTTCTTACGTCTGAACACCTTTTCATTAGTTTCCCCTTTTTCAAAGCAGTTGACACAGATCTCATAGAAAGACTAGAGACTGGATAACTGTGTTGAAAACAGGAAAAAGGAAAATACCTGTGATCAGAATGCTGATTACTTTGATAATTATGAATCTCTAATTTGTGTGTGAAACTCTTTTACACAATTCTTCAGTAAGCAAACAATCAAATGCACTTAATGGGAAGTTCTGAGTATTTCATTTTGTTTGTAGATATTTCTACCCATACGTTTTCTTTGGTTGATCATGTGTTTATTTTCATGTAAAGTTTTCAGCATTTCTAAGTTTTAAAAGTATGGAAACATGACTCTAGGTCCAAACCTGGTATATGGATGTTGTGTTCCATCCAAAAACATCCTTTTTGAGTTGTTAAATTGTGAAATGTCTTTTTTTAAAAACAGTATTTTAAGCAGGCATTGTGTGTAATGATTGATTTAAAGAATATATTAGTTTGACCAAAAGTTGTTATGTTTAATTCAAACATTTAGCTTTGGTTCCATGTGGGACTTTCAGCTTAGGTTTGTGTGTGAACTGGTTTTAAAAACGTAACTTCTGAGTGAAAAATGTTTTCAAGCAAATAAGGAAAAGCTGTCAATTCTTTTAGCAGAGACGGAGGCCAACCATCCAGATGTCTGTCAGGGTGAAAAGTACCATGGCGACGTGAGAATCAAACTTTTAACGTTTAACTTCCAAAGGCCACACAGGCACAATAAAAGCAGACGCAGTTTCTTATTTCTATATTCAGTTTATCTCCATGTTTGTGGAACTGTTTCAGATCTTTGCAGAGAGTCCTGCAATCCAGGAGGAACATAATGTAGAGGAGGCTGCAGTCGAGGTCGAGGGTAGATTTCAGTGCTACCTTCACCCAACAAATATCCTCAACTGCTCCTGGTCATTCTCTTTGCAGAAGGATACTCTGCTCTTTGTCAGTATCAGGTATTAATGTTTAACCTTACCCATAATGCATATAGTAACTCTACAAATGTATACATTGTTTTGAATGGGATCTCTTTCTCTGTCTGTTCCCCCAGCATCTGTGATGATAATAGAACAGTTCACTCTCCAAACTTTTTGCCTGAAGAAAGCGTTGGATCACGGTCTTTGATTCTGCACGAGCATGAGACGTTAAATGTTATCCTCCGCTTCAACATATCCCTGCACGACCAGTGGACAGTCTACACATCCTCATACGACGTGGACATGCTAGGTAACACAGGATTCAGCTGCATCCGCTGTTTAAATAATGCACTAGATAGCCCTTTGTTTATATTTTCTCGACTTGAGTCTTAGTGGATAAATAGAAACAAATCACTTACAACTACAAATGTTAACCTCTTGTTGCTGCTGTCTAATAAACCATACATGTCGGCAAGGATGCAGAAAGTGGAGTGTGGGGGCCCACCCTAGCCTCATGAGACCGTGCTGATCTTGCGAGCTCCATTGTAATTTACTCGCAGATCAGTCTTTGCAAAGCGAACGTCCAATCAGCTTTTGTTTTGAGGCAAGTTCAAGGCCCCGTTTACAAGACAATGCTCGCTGGTGAAAATGACAACATATTTTATCAGCTGTGCCTTTTGTTTAGACGCCAACGTTGTTCTTAGGGCTTAAAAACGCAAAAAAAAGTGAAACCTCCCTCAAGTGGAAAACGTAATAACGATGAGCTGTTGTGTTTCTGTGTAAAGGGGTAAAAACGCAAAAGTGTGCTCTGATCTGCTAACGTTGCGTTCATGTTTACGTAACCTCCATGTGCAGAGTACAGGTACAACTACAACAAACATGTCTGACTATTTCCATCAGTCGGACATTCAAGTGTCCTGGCTGGAGCCGAGGCAGTAGACCATGCTGCAGAACACTGTACGTGACCTGCTTCTCCAATATTAGGTAGAGACTTAGAAGGAAGTTTCTACGCATGCACAAGCTCCACCTGACGTGCACAGTACATCGAATTTCACACACTTTTGCATCACCGTTTGCAGGCAGATTTCCCCCCAAAGACGCTCGTCTAAACACAGAATAAAAAGTGAGAACGCAACGCCACTTTTGTGTTTCCTTTCTAGATCCACTTCGTCTAAACAGGCCCTGAGTGTGACGCCAACGGCAAACTCCTCCTCTAGTCTATCAAGCAAGCAAGCGGAAGCAACGCATGTAAACCCAACCAGATCTAGACACATTTTCAGACAGTAGTCCCTAATTCTGTAAGCTGCTTGCTACAGATTTTTCTCTTGGATCCTTCTGTTGGAATATGGACCTGGCACCTGAAGTTGTGCCTTTTAACTGTAAATTTGCTTTACACAGACGGCAAATATTCTTTGATTGACTGAAGTGGGGGAAGTGCAAAGTTCCTCGTGGCAAAAATACACAGGTGAAGAGAAAACTCAAGGGGCAATCTGAGGCAGGCAGAGAGGACAAAGGAGTTAGCTACACAAGGTAAAAAAAAACAGGCAGAGCAAAAATCTCAGAGGAGCCCAGTATACCACAAACTGGTGAAACAATCTGGTGGCGAGGTGGGGCAGAGGGAGCTCTGATGGCAAATGAACAGCACCTGGGTCATCAGGGAAAAATGCAAAACTCCTCCCACACACTCACACAGACAGACAGGGAATGACAAACAACACAACACAAAAAGAAGGGAGGGCTGCCATGACAAGAATCATGACAATGTTAATGTAATTGACCCCAAGGATAACAGGAGGCTTAATGTCTTAGGTATCTTAATCTCTTAAGTCTTAGATAATTGTGTTTTTTATGAGAGCAACCCTATTATTCATTTGTGCATGTATTTGTAGCTTTTGCTGCATTTATTTCATCTCTTGAAACAAATTCACAACATCACTTCTTCTTACTGTTTTCTGGCACATTGAAACCATTGCTCTTGCATACTTCCCCTCGACTTTATCACATCCAAGTGCTTCAAAATAAAAAGTCCTCTGCTACTTTCATGTCATGATTGAGGGGGGTGTCCCCCCCGCATCTCCCCAGGATCTGCATCCATGAATATCTGTACATGTAATGCCACCATCATTAGGATTCATCCTCTGGCCACCATGAATGTCTGTGGCAATCCGTTTAATAGTTGTTGTTGAGATATTTCCGTCTGGACCAAAGTAGTGAATTTTTTATTTAACGTTTATTATCAGTGTATTCCGTTGAGTGTGTTTGATGATTGAATACCAAATTAGATTTAAATTTCCCCCGTTTACTGTAGTTCCTCAAATAAAGGCCGGGGTGCGGTCGACAGAAACAAATATCGGCCGGGGGAAAGGACAGAACAGCAAACAGTATTTTAATTTTGTGGTTGTGTTGGCCACAGAAGTCCTGTCTCCACCCCAAAACATCTCTGCATCAGTCAAAGATGAAGGCCTGGTGGTGACGTGGGATCTGCCCCACAGTCGAATTGACTCCAACCCCTCATGCTTTGAATACCAGCTGGACTTGGGGGACCAGGTACAGTAGGTTTGTGTTTGGATATGGATGTGAATTATTCCATATATATGTTGATTTAGTGGATTATTTCATGGGGCACATAAAGAATAACAATCTAAATTACATAAATGTGAGTACTTATCTTTTAATAACAGGAAAGACCCAAAAACTTTACAGACCGGCTGTCTTATACGGAGCCCAATCCAGATCCCGCCACTACCTACAGAGTGAGGATGAGGTCGAGAAGGATGAATGTATGTCAAGCTTCTGCTCAGTGGAGTGACTGGAGTCACGTCGTCAGTGAGTGTTGTAGTGGTTGACCTTTTTTAAAATCATCTACAAATTATGGTCAGTTTTCAGCATCTGTGTTTATGTGTGTTTGTTTTGGTGTGTGTGTTTGTAGCAGTGTCAGTTCACAAGTTCAACACTCTGGTGATCATCTCAATTTCACTTGGAGTACCCATGATCCTCCTGGCTTTGCTGCTGCTGGTGCGCTATCAGAGGTACTGTTCTGTCTCCAACTGAATTACTTATGCAGTGCGCCCACTACCCTCGACTTTAGCCATGATTTTCCGCACACCCCAATGGCTTTCTGGAGCTGTCCAACAAAAGCCCCAGATCAGAAACAAATCGGGGTTGGCTGGATGCTTGGAGCTTGAAGTGCCATGTGTGAACTTTTCAAAAAGGTTGTTTACTATTATAAAAGACAATAAGAGACACAAAGCGAGATACGGGCTGAGGTGAGACCGCTGACAGGCCTGGCGAAGCAGCGAGCCGAAGCTCAGCTGCTCCGCCTGAGGAGAAGCCACCTCTGAGTTTGATACCGACGCACAACGACGACACTTTTGAACGTCTGTTTCATCCACAATGTATTCTCATCAACAGGTCCCTTCGAAAAGTTCTTCACTAAAATTCGTGTGATATCTTATGAAATGGTGAACCGTAGCCGACCACCAGATGGCGACGGACCCGGAAGTCGACCACGACAGTTGCTTTAGGTGTTGGTAATGTTTAGACACCAAAACTACCCTTACATGACTGGTTTTAGCGTACAAACGGTGATGTTAGGGTTAAGCATTAAAACGCCTTGGTTAGGATAGATTAAGCTAAGTCCTCGACATGAACGGTAACGGGAAACTAACCCTGCTCACCAAGGTGAAAGTCCTGTGTTTTGGGACCCATCCACTGCCGTCTAACCTTACATCTCCTGTTTTTAATACGTGGAAAAAACACCAAAACTTCAAGACGCTCGACAAAAGACAGCAAGTTGATTTGTTTTGAACAGTACGACAAACTGACCACTTTAAAAGTCTTGTAGTGGTGCAGTCAGGATACGCTTTGTTTCTTCTTTCAGTGGCAGTTTCACTTTTGTTTTGATCAAGTATTAGTTCTAAAACAAAGGATGACTATGAGCAACATTTCCCTAGATTGAGTGGTCACATGAGTTACTTGACAGGCGATTGATTCCTCGAAGAGGGGAATCTATTTCTAGAAAGCATCTTATGTGTCTTGATATCAACGATCTCTATCTACATCGAATAAAATATATAATAAGCTCCTGAAAAAACAGCTGTATTTCCCGTGCACCAGTGGAATTCACATATTCAGACGGGAACTCGTTTGGAGATCTTTTGGGAAGGGGCGAAAACACTGGTTGCTGATTGGATAAACCATCTGACTTTCACGAACATACGGGTCAAATCAACCGATCAGATCAACTAAGTGTATGACAGCTAACAGCGTCGAAGCAAAGCTCAGAAAGTAAACAACGCGCGGCACAGCTCTGCGTCGTAAAAGAAAAAAAAATCTCGAGTTCCTTCGTAATAATGAGTAATCACACCCATCCCTACAAAATGCATATGGATTATTATTATTTTATACAATGGAAATGGCAGCAGAAAGAGTTTAAAATGTGTATTGACATTTGTGCTTAAGGCTGAGTTTGGCTGTGTGTTTGTGTGTGTGTGTGTGTGTGTGTGTGTGTGTTTGTGTATGTGTGTGTGTGTGTGTGTGTGTGTGTGTGTGTGTGTGTGTGTGTGTGTGTTTGTGTATGTGTGTGTGTGTGTGTGTGTGTGTGTGTGTGTATGTGTGTGTGTGTGTGTGTGTGTGTGTGTGTGTGTGTGTGTGTGTGTGTGTGTGTATGTGTGTGTATGTGTGTGTGTGTGTGCGTTTCAGGGTGACTAAGATTCTGTTTCCTCCGATTCCTCGCCCCCCGGCAAAGTACAAACAGTTTCTTGAAAAAAATGACACATTCAACGTAAGTGCAATCCCCTACACACACACACACACCTCACACACACACACACACACACACACACACACACACACACACACACTCACACACACACACACACACACACACACACACACACACACACACACACACACACACACACACACACACACACACACACATTTTACCACTCACCAAACCATAAACACTTATGTGTATGTTTTATTTTGGTGTTATTTTCAGCTCTTCCACTCTGCCCCGTCAGCTGAGCCGGTGGAGGAGATCTCAGAGGTGGAGGTCACAGAGCAAAAGCCTGCAAAGACATTATAAAGCAATCTGGGAAGGACACATTCAAATGAAATAAAACACCTGACATCTTACGCCGTGCACTGCCAGGCGCATTTTCATACGACATTTCCATTCTGCAACTAGCGCAAAGAGTGTGTGGTTTTATGTCGCTCAGTCCAGTCAGAACGGTTGTTCAACACGTGTGGATATATTTTAAAACATGTAAAAAAAAAAAAAACTAAAATGCCGCTAAAGATGTCATATAAAGGAATGTTATGCTCTGCTTGGTTGTCGAGTTTATTAAATAATAATGTAAACAAAGTCACTTTTAAATGTTGCTCTGCCTGAGCTGGTTATAGCCGGTGCTGAATTGTAAAGTGCTTCTACAAAACCTTTTTTGGTGTGAAATAAAGTGGATTGATACACTATATTATCATGTTCTCATTTGAAATTGAAGTATTCATCCTTTATTCATACAGGGTGGTCCAATGAGAGCAGCCCACACTGCTTTTATGGGAGACTACAAAGGATAAAACAACAGCAAAAGTGAAAATTCAACATTAAGATAACCCGAAAAAATAACAGATAAAGCATACGGATAAAACCGTTAAAACGTTTATTTAAAAAAAAAAAGACTCAAATTAGCATTAAATAAAGTGTGAAAACAATGATATGAAAGTTAACCATAAAGCAAAGTGACTTTCAAGCACAGGAGACATCAGTTCACAGTAAAACAGACTGACACGTTGAGACAAAACTGGAAGATTTTAGAGCCGTTGCAATTAATAAAGCAAAAGAGAACGGGGCTTGTTGCAGCGCTCTGACAGTAACCACGTCAACTCAAATAGTGCTTCCTATGAGGCCACAGTCGAGGGTCGGAGTTGTTTATAACCGTCGTGGCAGTGTATTTGTGCACATAACATGTTGAGTGGAATACTTTAGACCGGAAATATATGAGCTCAGACTCAAGTTTGCAGAAAGTGGAGCCTGTGTCAAAGTGTGATAAATAAGACATCTGCAACAGATATTTACAGTTACAGTTACAGTCAAAGAGAATTGACTGTAACGCTGCTGGTTGAACCTAAAGACCAACCAGCAGACACACATTTTTCTTTTGTCGACATCAGATTGAGATCAATACGTTCATTATAAGACGTGAATATGAGCTTGTAGGTTAGATATCGTCCGAGAAGAACATGAATTAATAGAAAAATGCACATGCTACTATTCCTGTACTGTTAGACTCTGCTGCAGTGACTTCCTAATATGATAATGTGATAAAATGTATGCAGACAAACCACACAAGTCAAGCAGGTCACTGTACTCAAGTGTGACTTCCCCATTCAGATATAAACCCCATCAGCTCGGTGTCTGTGTTGACAGAAACATGACAATACCAGGAATGTGTAAAAAATTTCTTTCTTATATGACACAAAACATCATGATACACACAGATGGCCAGAGTCTTAATACTGAGGCCTTCCACAAATACTGGTGAAAATAAATCTGAAACAATCTTTTAGACATTAGACGGATCCTTGTGCCACGTTCTGCATGTTTCTGCCATTCTTGTGTGTCCACCTGATTAATGTCACACTAAAGGCACGGCCTCAATAGACCGAGCTGCTGCTGTTGCACCTTTCCATGTAGACAAACTCTGTGGAGGACACCAGTGAAAAGGTGTTAGGCTTGAAACATGTCATCGCTGCACAGGAACTCTGTTTGTGCACGTGTGAGTGTATGAACTGCAGTGTAACAAGTGTGTGTATTACCTTGTCCAGAGCTGGTGTACTGTAGCTGTGTTTTGTCCAGAGGCTCTGTGAGGGGGGCTATACCGACATCAGAGGGGGCACCTCTTCTGTAGCACTCTATCAGCGTTTCCAGAGTCCTAAAACGCTGCAGTCTGACTCCTGAATCCTGCTAATCACACACACACACACACACACACACACACACACACACACACACACACACACACACACACACACACACACACACACACTTAATGAATAACAAATCAATAAAGAACGTGTGCGTTAAAGAAAGTGTGCGTTGTGTGTGATAGTGTGTGTGTGTGTGTGTGTGTGTGTGTGTGTGTGTGTGTGTGTGTGTGTGTGTGTGTGTGTGTGTGTGTGGTGCAGAGATGTTCACCCACCTGAAGGCACCAGCCGTCAGTGGAGCGTACAACTCTGTAGGTGTGCACAAACGGTGCTTTCCTGCGAAACAGAAAGTTTCAAGAGTTTGAATGATTCGCTGTGAAAATCTGAAACTTTGAAAGTGAACACACGGGTTTCAATGCGACGATTAAATGTGAATTGTGTGTGTCTCGACACCCTGGAGCAAAGATACATTATATTATCATTTGTTTTTTTCTGCACAATTTTGCCTTTTTTCCTCTTTTTCACAAGCTATTCGCTCTGCTTGTCTTTCAAAATGTGGTATAATGAATTCACCTATTTCAAGCACGTTCTGCTCATATTTTGAGAAATAACAAAGACTTTGATGGCTGTTATTCTTATTACCTCATCAGTTTAACATACTATAATCTCATCTCATCTCATCTCATCTTCAGCCTCTTATCCGGGGTCAGGTCTCGGGGGCAGCAGCTTTAGCAGAGGACCCCAAACTTCCCTTTCCCGGGCCACATTAACCAGCTCTAACTGGGGGATCCTGAGGCGTTCCCAGGCCAGTGTGGAGATCTAATCTCTCCACCTGGTCCTGGGTCTTCCCCGAGGCCTCCTCCCAGCTGGACGTGCCTAGAACACCTCCCTGGGGAGGCGCCCAGGGTTCATCCTTACTAGATGATCTATATTCCAAAATGACTTTTTAGGTATTTTTGCTGAACCACTTGAAGCAAGTTTGTATATTAGTCCCCAGTATACAGTGGGACGAATGTAACTAAGTACATCAAGTACAACGTTTTGTTACTTATTTTACTACATGTCAGATGTTTTTGTTTCCACTTCACTATTTATCTGTTTATCTACAGTTAGTTTTCAGACCAAGATTGTCAAACGTAGATGAAAATAGTAAATACAGTTGTTAAAATGACATATTGACAACATTCACGATGCTGCTTTGACCGTAATGAATCAGAAACAAACCCTATTCATTAAATTTACAACTCTAACACTTAGAATGGAGCCATTTTGTATAATGAGAACTTTCACTTTTGGTACTTTTAGTGCTTCTAAGACTTAAGTATAATCTTCTGAATGCCGCACTTTTATATATATTTATTATTTTTCTCGTTGTCGTGGGCTTTTGCTACTTTGAAAAAACGAAATATTTTAATTCTTCTTCCACCACTGTGACCATATTATTGTGCATGTTTTTAGCTTCGTACTATAGCAACGTGAACACACTGTCCATCTCCATTTGTTTGTGCTTTAAATAGTTTTATTGTTCACATTTTGTTTGTTTTTATTTGTGCTGCTGTACGTTGAGTTTTACTGTAGTAAAATGTGTTGATGGCAACACCTTAAAAAGACATCTGCAGCACCTTCAAATACATTTAGACCAAAATAGACAGTTTTGTTTCAGATCAGTGATTGTATTGTGAAAGTAAAAGTATCGTTTGTGGGAATACTACTCTTCACTCTCGTCTCACATAATGGGAATGTGTTGTGTCTGAAACTGCCGCTGGAATGATTATGAAATGCTTATTTCCATGAAAAGCATTTAAAAATGAACAAATCTCATAATAATCACTCAAAATATTATTATAGAAAAATATCATTTCACTGTTCACACACACAAATGCAGCAGAAATAAATAAATAAAACTATAAGACAGTCTATTTACCTGTAAACTCATCTGTCAATAGTCCCATAGTTATCACAGCACCCTTTGCACTCGGCACCATTACACTTTTATCATGTTTATGATTTGTATGTATATACTTATATCTATACACAATATTTATTTATGTTTATGTATACCCTAGTTCATTTCTGTTATCCTTGTTTTTTAGCTGTATGTCTATTTCTGCGTATGTAAATTCAATTGAGTCACACTTACTTGTATGTGTCACACTTACTTGATTGATTCTGATCTAATTTTCTACTAATTTTTGTGCATTTTTTCGTTAAAAACCTGTGTATGTCTGTAAACCACTGGGAATATCATGAATCCACAGAAATAACACATGCTCAGTGCACCCGATGCACCAGAACACTGAATGAAAAACGTCCCCTTTGGTGCGTCTTTGTGCCGCTCCACCCTCAGCTCACCTCACGCACAGACAGTAGGCCCCCTGCACGGTCTCGCTGTCTCTCAGCAGAAAGCTGCCGTCGTGTCCGAACCTCTCCAGCAGCCTCTCCGTGGCCTCGATTCCAATTCTCCCGTAGTAAATAGACCGGACCGGCATCCCCTCCCTCTCCATGTTGCCTCTGGGACAGGCACCAGTGTGTGTGTGTGTGTGTGTGTGTGTTTAAATGAGGGGTGGAGGTGCAGCAGGCTGTAGCAGCAGAGGAGCGTGTGAAAGGCTGAGGCAGGAAAAGCTTTTCTGGTTTTCACACTTTTTTTCTGTCATGCAGCTGCAGCTCACGTCTGAGCGGAATACTCGCTTTTCTCTGTCCAATGTGAAAGCACGCAGTTACAAACACAGCCACAGCGTATGCACACACCTCTGTCACACTATAGCGTGACATGAAGAATACTGTCTGTTGTTCTCAGCAGCAGCTTTATTACACAATCTGGAGCTGGTTTCACAAAGACAGGCTTTGGCTTAGATCTAACTGCTAATCAGACTTTATATAGAAGTTTAAATTCACATGAACACTGTGGTAGTCCACAGTTAAGCCGGGGGCAGGGTGGTGGAGTTTTTAAAGCTTAAAAGAGTCTAAAAAGTCCAGACTAATGGCAGCAAATTTACCTTAAGACAGGTATAACCTTTACCAGTCAATACTATCTTTGAGAAAGCGGATGTGGTGCAAACATTCACAGCTAAAGTGGTAAAGATCATGAATGTCAGCAGATATGTGCACCCAGCCCACCACCAGCCCAAACACCCACACATACGCACAACAACCAAAGACTCGGACCTAGCTGCGGTTTGAGTCGGTGCTCTCTCCAGAGCTCTCTCCAGAGCCTATTTCAAATACTTCATTAAAGTGGTTTCATGTCCTTCTGATGCAGACGGGGCGTCACCCAAGCCACACCGTCTAAAAATACTGTGAAAATCTCACTAAATCACGTGGTCGCCTGCATTCATTGGTAGATTGTGACGGGACATCTTGCTCTTGTTATTCGAACCAAAGTCCTACATCAAACTTTGAGCTTTTCTATGTCAAACAATACATTGGATCTATAATCTAACAATAAATCTACTCAAAAATACAACACGTTAATGCTTCACATTGAAGGATCCATGTCTTAAATACACTGTTGAGGTGTTGAACTTGAGCATTTACTTTTTTGTTACATGCAGTCAAAATAATAAAATGAATACAATACAAAATAATTGTATAATAAAATGTGTTTAATTAAAACACAGACTCTTGTAATTTGAATATGGAAAAAAAAATCTTTTTACCTTGGAGGAGGGAGGCTGTTGGGAAAGTCAGGACGCAGTGACGCACTAGTGCTTTCACATTACAATGCCATATTTAACAGAAGCTTTTTTTCAAAAGCGATAAAGTGTAGAGTGCAGTGGAGTGAGTTCATTTCTAAGAGCTCCAATTTGACAATCAACTAGAACAAGTGCAAACACACAAAAGAGGAGGATCACAGCAGAGCATGATACAGCAAAACATACCAATACCAACAACAACCTTAAAAGCAAAAATGATCTTGTCTGTCCTCTGCAGTCCAAGGCAGCACAAATAAAATAAGATAGCTCACAGAACATTTGTGTGTCTTATTCAAACCGGAGGAAGTGTCTTATTTTAGAATAAAAGGGCTTTAAATAATATATTTATAGAATTTAGCATCTAAAATAGTATTTTGGCATAAATACATCTTGTGTTTTTCTTTCCCACATGACTTAAAACATAATTAAATATGTATTACATAAACATAACGCTGTATCTTAACACATCCATGATTCCCACCAGTGGCGATTGCTGGTGGTGAAATATGTGCTGCTGTGTGTACATTTCATTGACTAAATACGCGCTAGAAAGCCTTCATCTTTTGCCCAGAATTAGCTACTTATCACAGGTTGAGAACAAGTCGGGGAGGAGAGCTGCAGGTGTGTTCCTACATAATATACCTTTAACTACAACACTGACAATCAAATTCATCCAACCAGCTGTACCATGCAGATATGAAATAACAAAAAAAACACAAGAAAACCGTTGTGACTCTCTCTGAGTTTGGCACATTTTCTGCATTTTTGCACTTGGTCCCCGGTCGGCTCACACACATTTGAGGACAAGCTTCTTGGTGAGGGTGTATTTGGGCTCTGGCATCTGTTTGTAGCTTAAAAATTCTCCTCTGCTGACCTCCCTGTTCACACGGGTCAGCACAGTGAGTATGTCATCTTTCTCCGCGCTGCACAGAAAACAGAGGAAAAAATGTTACAAATCATAAACCGTGATGAAAGTGTGGGTATATTTCAATGACAGATGCAATTTGTACGCTGTTTTGTAGCTTAAACCTACTCCGACGGTTGTAAATAGTCGTATAGCTGCCGTGTGACAATTGTCATCAGGGTTCAAATAGACACTATATATTTTAAAGAGAGTGTAAAGCGGTGGGGGGGCAGAGCCACTGTCCTGCATGTTTTAGGTTTCTCCCTGCTCTAACGCACCTGAGACTAACGGTTATTAAACCGCTGACGAGATTCAGCTGCTTGATAACGAGCAAATCATTAGACTCAGGTGTGTTGGAGCAGAGAGAAACCTGAAAGATGCAGGACAGTGGCCCTCCAGAAGCAGGGTTCCCCACCCCAGGTGTAAAGAGAGATATTTTGAGTAAATCCTGGTCTATGTCTTGGCAATGTGAGCATTGTGTTCCGATATATACTAACTAGCATTTTAAATTCCGGGTGAAGGCGTGTCTCACCTTTCTGCTGACTTCATCAGCTGTCTGCACAGCTCCTGGATGTAGATGGAGCCTGTGGAAGTGTTTCTAAATGACTTGCAACCCATCATGGTGGCCATGCCCAGCAGGAAGTCAGCCTCCCAAGGCACCGTATTACCGTGCACAGGACCCGCGTCTTCCTGCAGGTGGCTCCCTCCGTCTGCCTCCAACACTCGTTGCCTCGGGGGACACGGCAAAGATCCTCTGATAAAGCTGCTCCCCTGACACGCTTGGATGAAGAACAGTTTGGGCTTTCCTGCCAAGGTGGGAGCTCTTCCGCTGGTGAAGGGTTGTGTCAGTTCTCGTAAGGGCACGTGCTGGATATCCGTCCCGTAGACGGTTCCCTCTTCTCCATGGGAAAGAACGCACACCACCTGAGATCAGAGGCAGACATGTTTTATTTAAAAACGGTTTCATCCGACTGAAAACGATTTTCACTAGCAGTAGTGACAGTGTTTGCTTTAGGTCCAGTGGTGCTGACTGAAACAAAAAGAAGTATCCTGTGCACACGCATTAATGTCACAAATATCACAATTTTACGTGTTAAACTTCTCCTGACAGCCTGCAATCAACTACAAAAACATTTTATAACTAACAATACTGCAGAGGGAATATTTAAAACCTTTGCTCATTAAATTAAAGACTTTTTTTAACATCATCTGAAACAGCAGCTCTTATGCTTAGTAGCATAGAGACTGGAAATGAGGAACCTTGGGCCTCGCTAAGGGAAATAAAATCTGCCTACTCGTACCTCTAAAGTTCACTAATTACCACGTTATATCTCAGTTGTTTAAGCTGTACAAAAACCAAAGTGTAAAACATGAGAAGATGTGGTTTTATGGGGGGCTATGTACCAGACTATTTCTGGGCGGGGCTTCTGACTGTATAGCTTCATATATTTTTGCATAAACAGGAGAGTTGTTATGATCTTTCTGTAAAGACTAAAAAACGAAGTATGTTAATATTTATATATTGATCTTCTTTAACTCACTGAATAAAATCAAGAGTGTTTCTATTAACTATTCTTTAGAGCAAAAACCAAAGCAAATGCAGTAGTGACTAATATCACAGTGGTGAAGGTGTGACAGTGCTCACCAAAGCGTCCTCGTCTGAAAAGTTCCTTGTGCCGAGCTCACTTAGTTCAAGTTGCATCTGTACTGAAGTCAAGTCGTCATGTACCACCATGGTGAAGCCGAGGCGGGTGAACACTGTGTGCAGAGCTCCTGTGTCACATAAAAGAGAGACAAATTGAGACATACCGGTAGATTTTCATATTTTAGATCATCATATCATGTGTAATAAGTATAAACTCTGAGCCTCTTTAATCCCGACTGGTGATAGGTAACCAACAGATAAACCTAAACAAATCAGATAACAAAAAACAAAGATACATACTCGCGTCCTCCTGAGTCCCTACTCGTTTTTTCAGCTCTGTTCCCTGGAAGTTCTCATTATTGAAGACCACACATAAACCACGTGGGTTATGAGTCAGGGCGTAGTAATCCGGTCCAGTCTAAAGAGGCACAAGCATGTCCACAAATGATAAACATTAATGTTTTAATAAATCAATGAGCAGTGTTTGTGTTCGTGTGAATGGTTATGTTATGTGCAGGGGTCTACTTGAATAATAAAAACAGGGGACCTTTGTACTGTACATGATAAAATAATAGCATGAGCAGGTGTGTTCTGACTCAAGGTTTATTCACCACTACCCGAAATCTCCAAGAAAAATGTAATCTAAGATGTCCGGAAGTAAACTCTATTTGTTCCAATAATAAAATGCTGTGCTTTCGTCTTCGTTCATACGCTTTGTAAGCTTGTTGTTAGCTGTGGAGTGAACACACTGAAACCAATAATTATCTAAAACTACATATTGGCATGTGAGTTTTGTCTCAAAACAGACTAGAACAAATGTGAACCTATCCTGCAAATATGTCTCACCAAACACATGAGCTGAGCGAACTGTCTCTCCATCTTCTCCAGCTTCATCCTGGTAAGACAATGTTCAGCTTGCTCCTCAGCAACAGCCTAAGGTTGAAGAGCACAATGCGTTCATGTGTAAACGTTTAGTTGAATCTTGCACGCACACACACAAAATCATGGCTGAAAAGAAGCCATAGATAAAAATACGTTTTTGGAATGAACAGCAGTCTGAGATCAAACATTTATACAGAATTAGTGTTTTTAAAAAGAAAAGACAGCATTTTACAAGTGCGTTTCGTGCGTCTTACCAAGCGTATCTCATTCAGAAGTGTTTCAGGCAACATCAGCATATAGTCGAGGTTCTGAATCTGGAAGCAGAGTAGTTCAAAGCGGAGTATAACCCTCTTTATTGCACTCAACAACAAAATCTACTGTATTCCTGCAGTGGATAACTTTTGTCTCCCCCCTCTGGCAGTGAGAGTAATTACACAAACACTGTCTCTGCAGCTTGCATCTGCAGTGAACGCCCTCTGTCTTTTTGACTGTCAGCGTCAAACTTTCATCAAAAACTTTTTAGCCTTTTTGTGAAATGTCTTGAAAACTATTTGGATGGATTTGCAGGGAATGTGTACAGACATCCATGATCCTTAGAGGCCTGAGGTGATTTCTAGGATTGACTGCAGACCGGCAGCCAATAGATGACCTACTACTCACTGATAACTGTTTGCCTGATCAAGTTCTAGCACCGAAACATTGCTATTTATTAAACCATTATTGCAAGTAAGTCAGTGTGCAGGAATTCAACTTTTTGGACTTATTCTAGCACCCCCATGAGGTTGACATTTGTGGTTTTAAATGAAACATGTCACGTGCCATCATGAGGTCATTTTTTATTTATATATTATGCTTTTGTTTATGATCAAATCCCTGAAAAAACTAATGACATTCCCATGAGGGGAATTCAGAGTATGATAAAGTAACACTTGCTACCTTTAATTTGATTTTGTGTAATTCCTGTGACAGCATGGAATACACAGTACGAGAGAAAAAAGGTCACACACACACACACACACCTCAGTGATGTCTTCAGACAGGCTCCTGAACTCAGGGTCGTGTATTGCCAGCGCCTCACCCAGTTCTCGGATACGATTCAGGAAATCAGTCAAAACCTCTTGCTCCAGCTGGGGACTCGGTGCATGGTAGAGATCGTTTCGGACGTTGGACACCTGTGCACAGTTTAAAAAATACAAAAAAGACGTAGTCCTTATAGATGTTAGTAAAGGTAAGGAGGGTTTCGAGAAATGACTGCATCGGGTTTCAAACTAAACCCAAAATTTGTTCATTCAAATTCATATTTTTTTATTTTCTCAGACAACTACACAAATAAAATTGCGCTTTGATCACAGATCATGATGTTTCCTGTCGAGAGCAACTATTTCTATGCCTTTGTAAAGTATGCAGCTTTACAAAGGCACAAATAAATAAAACAAAAAGATAAAAAGAAATGGTATAATAATACAAGAACAATTAAACCAATCAGAGGGTCGTCTCACATTCTCTTTTTCCGTGCTGAGAAAACAGAGCTGCATGCACTCGACAACATTAACATAAATACAGCTGTACTGTTGTGTAACTGGCTATTTTGGCCTTTTGAATAAGTGACTGCGGAGAAAGTTAGACGTCCTACAGCACATTTATTTTTATGTGCAGGTTCATTTTGTGTGTGTGTGTAAATAAGTATTCACCTTGTCACACACTGCGGCAAGCCTAAAGTGCTCGAAGTGCTTGCATTGTTTCATGACACACAGAAGTGCAGCAATGTCAAAGTCCCCGATTAAATAATGGTCCTTGTGACCACCTGGCATGTACACCTGAAAACAGAAAACGGTGTCATTTGTGTGATAACCAAACACCAAACCAATTTTTAGTAATAATAATAATAATAATAATAAAGTCATGAAGCCTGCAAACTTACCTTAGCCACTTCCCATTTGTCTCGGGACCACAGGTGGGGTTTACTGTTCACCCACATCACCTTCCCCCCGCGGACTGGTGTGGTTGTCCAGTATGGCGTCTCTCCAAAGACAACATGCCTCGCAGTCGAAAGGAGGTCTCTGCAACCAGAAGCATGAAATTAAAGACAAAAAACTTCTCTGAGGCACATCTCCAGCCTGCCTGCAAGAGCATTTCCCAAAAAAAGCAAAGTGTTTTAAAATCATAATCCGTAAAAAATTGAGATGACTTGTTTCTAGCGGCCTCTTTGGCGATAAGGTGTTACTGCAGCCTGTTCTTTCAGGGCCTCCCTCATGTTCACGGTCGCTATGCATGTTGACTTTTTTTTTTGTGCTTGTTTTGAAACTTTAATGACACACATTCACCTTTCTACTTCCGGTCCTTCCCCTATATGTTCCCCTCTTAACCCCCCCCCCACACACACACACACACACACACATTCCTATTACACTTCTGTTCTTACTAGAAGCCTGACGCAGAAGTTGGAAGTTCCCAATTTCCCTTTACAAGCCTAGGCAGCATAACTGGAAGTGACAAGCTCCATCTGCAGACCTACCCCTGCAGCAGCGTCACTGACATGGTGGCGTATTTCCATTTAGAGAGGGAACGTCTCCACAGACACTCAGCAAAGAGGCAACAAGTGCTTTCATTAGTGGGTCACATGACACCCCCCCCCCCCCCCCCCCATTGTTTTACCTCCTTTTGATAGATAGGAACTTAAAAGACAATTAAATAGATGAAAATCTTACAGGGTACATCTTTAACCATTACTTACTTACAGTAGGCCTTATGGTTAATACTTATAGTAATTGTACTGTTAAAATGGATATTAACATGGACCATACAAGATTGAAGAAGTAACTTTATTCTTTTTTTATTGAGAAAATTAATTTACAATATAAAGACATAGAAAACATGACGTTAACACCTCTTAACATACATTTAAGGCACACTGGATAGAAAGGATAAGTTGAAATTGTATGCAAAAATAATAAAAGAAAATAATTAAATAAAATCAGAGTGAATCGGACGTATTCTGTGGTCACTAGAGATGAAGACACCTTCATCTCCTCATTGATGCATGGAGGAGAGATCTTACATGTTTCCCTTTCATTAGTTTAAAGCACATCTGCAAGACTGTACGTGAATATGTTGCACCCACGTTGTGTAATGTCTTTCCTTTTCAGTTGGGATTTTGTTTTGACCAATGAGGTGGAAATAGATGGGGTTGGTGTTAAAACAGAAAAAGGGGCTTTGTTTTCCTCCATTTGGAGGCTTGGATGAAAAACATTGCCATCAGTCTCATATTGATACAAATCCAGTCAGTCTTAATGTCTTTCATAGTAACGACAAACACAATATTTTCTCTTGTGAGGAGTGAGAAGTGGGATTTTGGTTGAGAGCCACTCCTTTAAATCCTCCCAAAAGTCTTTGCAATGGAAAAACAGGTGGGTAGTTTCAATTTCAGTTTCACAAAAGTGATTATGATCAACGTCAAATCTCAATTTTTTAGCAGCTTGTTGGATGGACAAATATTACTCGTAATTTAAAAATGGAACGTTGCCCAGCTCCTAATTCAGTGACTTGTTGCTGCTCATGGGGGAATTGTTGCATGAATAAGTCCGTGTGGTCTTGAACTACTCAATATGTAAGGGTATTGAGATAACTTTTGTTAAATGGCACTGTAAATAAAATTGATTTGAATTAAATTGAACTGAATAAAATTAACTAGGCTAGCAAGTTAAAGCTACATTAGCACGGTTAAAGTGAACACTGACACTTGTATCTTTGAGGAAATATTTAATTAGTCCGTGACATGATAATAGCCAACATAAAATTGATGATAGACCGATACATCGGCTGGACGATATTTGCGCTTTTTAGGTGTATTAGTACCGGCCGATGTGGGCTGCTGTGTTCGCCGGTCGTTTTTTCCCGGCGTTATTTACAGACGGCGTCCACAGGCAGCTCCGTGTTGCTGGAGACGCCTTTTTTAAGTTCAATAAATGTTCATTTTTTTTAAATTTGAGACTTGTAACATTAGTTTTCATCATTGCGTCATTTTTATGATGTAAATTGAGGGAGCAAAAGGAGTACTGGCTCCAAATATCGGCTCGAGAAAATCTGCAGGATGAAAGAAAATCGGTATTGGTCGATCCCTAATAAAAATAAACGCTGTAAAGTTACTTCTCTGCTCTTGTTCCTAGCAAACTTTATTATTTATTTTTTGGGTTATCAGTTGTATGTATACATATGTCTGTATGCGTCTAAAAATGTTTATGGTTAAATGTGGCTATGGTCTAATTCATATGGTGTGTAGTTGATAATACATTAAATTACTTTTGAAACATTTTCATTATAGTTATTATTATTATTATTATTATTATAAGCAATGGTATTAATAGTAATAATAATAATTATTCTATTAATAGTAATAATAATAATTATTATAATTAATTAATTAATGATTAAATATGGAATGGATAAATAAATATGTTATTCTTCTCACTCCTTTCTCAGCTGTTAAGAAAAAAAAAGTATGTTATTTTTGTTGTTGTTTTCCTATTTTATGTCTTTGCTTGTTCGGAACAAATAAACAAATACACACTTAACGTTAGCTCAACTTCAGGGACACAGGCTGCTGTCTGATGAAACGTTGGTAACCTAGTAACAACACATTCACTTTATTCACCACATGTGTCACACAGCACCGACCCATTCGTGTTCATACCTCGTTTGGTCGTGGTTTCCAGCTTTTCAAATCACAGGTTTTCACACACACCTTCGCGTCGCATTTATTGAACAGCTCCAGGTGAAAATGTCCAATTTCCGCGTCGATTAATCGCTCTAACGGTTTCTGAAGGCACCTCAGCGCCACCACACCTTTGAACCAGTTCTTGTGTTTCTCTCTTTCAAAGTCCCGAAAGGTCTCCATGCCGCCAGTGAAACGCCATCCAGCTGCGGACGCTTCTTCTCTCCGTAAAAGTAAAGTAAAGAAAACATAACCGGAAGAAAAGTTGGTCTGACGCAACCATGATGAAACGAGAGGTCTCAACCAATAAGGAATGAGTGACTTCACTAACAGGTAGTTCACAAGGCGGGTTGATCCAATACGGAAGTGCCAAAAACTTTTATTGGAGGTTAATGTTTATAAATAATTAGGGGCGCGTCCTCTTGAGTGACAGCTAGCCTCTGGCCGTCACCTCGTCCCGGAAGCTAGTTGTCAGGATTAGCATGCTAACTGCGTCACCTCCACCTTGAAGAATGACCATTACTCCTTTGTATTCCTCATAGACCAGGAATACTGGTGCCTGACCTGTTTTGGCCATGTAATATTCATATTAACATAACTGCATGATAGAGTTAAGTTATTACAAGTACAATTATATGTTAAAGCAATTGGTTACAATAATATTTATGCGAGAAATAAGTACAATTTCCCTTAAGTCACTGGTTCTCAAACTGTGGTACTAGTACCACTGGTGGTACTCAAGCTCCCTCCAGTGGTACACAAGGAATCTTTGAAGGGAACTTTTAGGATTCTCGAAATGTTATTTAAAATAAGTCTAGCATTTCTTGTCATATTTTTGTTGCTGGAAAGTTTCCAGCAATTTACCAGAAATGTCCCACCCCTCTGCAACCCTAGCTTTGATAGGTTACCTACAGAGCCTGAACCACATTTTAAGAATGCTAGGTGACTGGCAGGTAGGAAATCAATGACACCTCTTGGTATGTTTGATCAAATAGTTCAGTCATGTAATTAGAGCCGAATTACGAGCTTAACTGTGATGGAAGAGAGTGAACAGAGGTAAAATGATTGGTCTGGGCAGCGAGGTGCTGTTGAGCAAGGCACCGAACCCCCAACTGCTCGGGGCGCCGATCCATTTGGCAGCCCCTCGCTCTAACATCTCTCCATTAATTGCATGTATAAAGGTCCTGTTGGTGCATGTGTGAAAAAAATGAATTTCCACTTGTGGGATTAATAAAGGAATTCTTCTTCTTCTTTCTTCTTCTTATTTATATTTTCTGAGGTGGTACGTCATTTATAACGTTTATTTTGGAGATTCCTTCGAGTACCACCAGAGAGAGTTTGAGTACCAGTGACACTAGATTTACCATTAGTCAGCACACTCTTCCTCCCATAGAGGTTAATTAAAGTGATTCTCTCAATTCCCACCTTGATGGTCCACAAGCAGGCATGCGTGGTAGTCCATATGTCCTGAAACTGCACCGTTGCAGTGGCTCATCTGCAGGAGGCTTTTCTGGGCAGCCGTCTTAACGATATAACTGGCAGGAACCAGTTGTCCACCACTTTTCTTCCCAATCCACTGAGTTCATGTCCCCTTCCTTTCCAATCCACACTGTGATGTGGAAGTAAACTCTTGGCAGTGGTATTTGGATGAGGACTCATTTGGAGGCAGACGTTCTGGGGTAAAAAATGATTTTCTTGCTAAAAGGGTTGTAGTGCAAAGAGGCACGTGAATCTGCTCTCTTTCCACCAAACAAACCCGCCATTGCACGGGCGGGGTGCTAACTGGCAACGATTGGAAGTGAAGTTCTTCATCTCTATGAAAGAGTCCAATAAAAATGTTTAAGTTTCGGTTTTATTGGTCATATATCAGATTAACACAGTGTCAAAGAAATGTTCGACAAAAGAACGGGTCACCTTAGCAATAAATATGTAATCTAAAAAAGTATAAAGATAAAATTAGACGTTGATAATGAATCCATAAAATGTTTTGTTCATTTTTTATTAAATTAAACTGCACATATTTTGATATATACTGAATACAACTTTTCATATTCAGGTTTACACTTTAGTACTTTAGAGACCTTTTTAATGGAATTCCATTGCTAGGCAACAGCCTTGGTCCTTGTTAACTTCCTGTTGGATGATGTCATTCACATACACCGCAACAGGAAATAAACTTGGAAACATTTAGAATGTTTATGTTTATATCTTTGAATAGGTCTATATGTAAATTTTGGTTTGTTTGCTTCTCACTTGCTTCAAGTTCCTTTGAACTGAAATTGAATAAGATAGATAGATAGATAGATAGATAAATAGATAGATAGATAGATAGATAGATAGATACATAGATAGATAGATAGATAGATAGATAGATAGATAGACAGATAGATACATAGATAGATAGATAGATACATAGATACATAGATAGATAGATAGATAGATAGATAGATAGATACATAGATAGATAGATAGATAGATACATAGATAGATAGATAGATAGATAGATAGATAGATAGATAGATAGATAGATAGATAGATAGATAGATACATAGATAGATAGATAGATAGATAGATAGATAGATAGATAGATACATAGATAGATAGATAGATAGATAGATAGATAGATAGATAGATAGATAGATAGATAGATAGATAGATAGATAGATAGATAGATAGATAGATAGATAGATAGATAGATACATAGATAGATAGATAGATAGATAGATAGATACATAGATAGATAGATAGATAGATAGATAGATAGACAGATAGATACATAGATAGATAGATAGATAGATAGATACATAGATAGATAGATAGATAGATAGATAGATAGATAGATAGATAGATAGATAGATACATAGATAGATAGATAGATAGATAGATAGATAGATAGATACATAGATAGATAGATAGATAGATAGATAGATAGATAGATAGATAGATAGATAGATAGATAGATAGATAGATAGATAGATAGATAGATAGATAGATAGATACATAGATAGATAGATAGATAGATAGATAGATAGATAGATACATAGATACATAGATAGATAGATAGATAGATAGATACATAGATAGATAGATAGATAGATAGATAGATAGATAGATAGATACATAGATAGATAGATAGATAGATACATAGATAGATAGATAGATAGATAGATACATAGATAGACAGATCGATAGATAGATAGATAGATACATAGATAGATAGATAGATAGATAGATAGATAGATACATAGATAGATACATAGATAGATAGATAGATAGATAGATACATAGATAGATACATAGATAGATAGATAGATAGATAGATAGATAGATAGATAGATAGATAGATAGATAGATACATAGATAGATAGATAGATATAGATAGATAGATAGATAGATACATAGATAGATAGATAGATAGATAGATAGATAAATACATAGATAGATACATAGATAGATAGATAGATACATAGATAGATAGATAGATAGATAGATACATAGATAGATAGATAGATAGATAGATACATAGATAGATAGATAGATAGATAGATACATAGATAGACAGATCGATAGATAGATAGATAGATACATAGATAGATAGATAGATAGATAGATAGATAGATAGATACATAGATAGATAGATAGATAGATAGATAGATAGATAGATAGATACATAGATAGATAGATAGATAGATAGATAGATAGATAGATAGATACATAGATAGATAGATAGATAGATAGATACATAGATAGATACATAGATAGATAGATAGATAGATAGATAGATAGATACATAGATAGATACATAGATAGATAGATACATAGATACATAGATACATAGATAGATACATAGATAGATAGATAGATACATACCAGCTCCTCTCATAGTAGTCCATTCAAGTGAATTACCAAAGTCAGTCCAAAAGGAAGGAGCCCATTGGTGCTTTGTTTTCTGTGTCAGGACTCTTTTCATGCTACTGCAGAGGTTTGCTGTTATTTTGAGCAGTATTAGTGGTTAAAAAAGGCATTTAAATGCCCTCACCGTGCTGCCCCGTTCATACACGGAAAAACTGTCTCGATGGCTTATTTGACCAAATTTGCAGAAAAAGACAATGGGATGACTGCACACCAGAATTACACTTTAATTTCCACCATCCACAGAATTCACCCACATTTCTCTCTCGTCCTAACACCCCCGTTCGAAAAGAGAAGCATTGCATATAATTCACAACGCTCCTTGAACGCAAAAACGAAATTCCCACAATATATATATGTAGTTTCAGAACTTTCTTTACTGAGGGACGTTTCTGTGTGGAAGCCTCTTTTTTTGCAGGAAATGTCCTGATCAAATTCCCAGTACAAGTCTGATCTGCCGGCCTCCGAGCAGCTCCACTGAGCGGCTGTGAGGAGTTATGACGGGTCATTGGTGCTAATGAAGGCTCTTTCACTTTCCTCCACCCAGATTTACGACGACCTCACGCTTTTCTGCCTCGCTTTTCTAACCTTTAGGGCTTGTTATCCAGACAGTAAAGCACTAGTCATTACTGGAAATATATTAGGCTAATTAACATGATTAAATGAAAGCCTCATAAGCTTACTCTACTGAGGAGTGTGTGTAGACATGATAAACATTTACTTATTGTGACTGTAGCTTGCTCACAGTGTGGAGATAAGATAAAGCACCAGAGTTCACCTTTTAGGTCATTGCTAATCTTTTTTATGAACAGTGATTATTTCATAGCTATATGATCATTTCAAGGCCAAAATAAGATAGATCTATCATCCACTGAATCAGGAATAAGTCGATGGATTTAGTCAATTTATTAATTGACATTTTCATTATGGTGGATAGCACTGTCGCCTCACAGCGAGAGGGTTCCTGGTTCAAATCCCGGCTGGGGCCCTTCTGTGTGGAGTTTGCATGTTCTCCCCGTGTCTGTGTAGGTTTTCTCCGGGTTCTCCGGTTTCCTCCCACAGTCCAAAGACATGCAGGTGGTAGGTTCATTGATGACCCTAAATTGCCCGTAGGTGTGAATGTGAGTGTGGATGGTTGTGTGTCTCTGTGCATCTCTATGTGTACTGCGATAGACTGGCGACCTGTCCAGGGTGTACCCCGCCTCACGCCCGATGTCAGCTGGGATCAGCTCCAGCCCCCCCCGCCCCCCCGACAGGGACAAGCTGTTGAAGATGAATGAATGTTACGCAAAATGAAAAAGTAAAAAGGGAAAAAAACCACAAGCACGACACGTTTGCCATCATCAGTTTATTCCGTCTGCTTCTCTTCCAACGCGGAATAAAACACAGGCATCAACAATCAATTGCTGTGCAGCACATTTACCACAAACTTGACATAGAAAATAAAAATACAGTTCCAAACATAATTTATGCAAGTGAATTTTGATAAAAAGGTAAGTAAAAGGTTGTGGAACAAACCACAAAAAGTGAAAAAGTGTAATTACTGTCTCTGTTGTCATTTTCATCATAACCATTGTTATAACCATGACGCAAATCCCTCAATCTGCTTTAATCCTTGACTTAAGACATATAAAGTCCTAGTGCACGGTATTCAGCTCGTTCTCTTTTTCACCTCTTCCTCCTCCTTATTCTCTGGCCTCCAGTGAGTCGATGGCTCGGAGCTCTGCAGAAAACCTCTCGCCCAGATCTCTGTTGGCCTGCAGAAAAACGCCCAGCCTCTTCAGCTGCTCGGTATCCTGAGGAAGAGACAGAGTCGGTCATTTCACTCCTACGCATTATTTATAAGTGTACATGGAAGCATTTGTTCTACTCACCTGTGTCTTTGTATTATCATCATCAGCATGCAGTAACTCCTGCAGCCTCTCTTGAAGCAACTCTGCCTCCCATTGGCTGATTAAATCGGCGTTGGTCTCCCATTGGCTGACAGAATCACTTTCTATTCCATCCATGTCCGCAGAATCCATTCGGTCCAAACCGGAGACACATATTGACAAGTTAACGCTCAGCATCTGGATGAACACATGAACACAAGCTGTGACGCAAAAAGCAACACGGATGCAGCTGCGACTTCCAAACACAAACACACGCTCACCTTCTCGATCTCTTGGCCAACTTTTACCATTTGTGGTACGTGGCTGAAGTGCCACAAAAGCTTTCTCATGGTAGTCTGGTAGTGCCTCATCCATTCATCCTTCACACGTAACTCACATGAATGCACCAGCTCGTTCCTGAAGCGGATCACCTGGAACCACACAACATGATACGGGCGTTATACATCATCATCGGCCGCCCTGCTCTCTAAATATCTGCATCGCCCGTTGGAAAAACCCATATCGGTCGATCACTAGACTTAACAGTTTGCATATGCAATGATTTATTTTCATGAATATTGATGTGTTTTGGAAAAACACTGCACTGGAGTTACATTTTATGTTGTGCTGGGACGCTTTTAGTTGCATTTTCAAGTTAAGCTTTAGAAGTTTTTATACTCTGCTAAAGTTTAAAGGGGACTTATTTTAGTACAGATGCAAGTAAAGTTTAAAAAAATGGAAGTGGAGGTCAAGCTGACATCAAGCAGTGGACTCTTTATCAATGGTCTTGGTAAACCTCACAGGCTGAGTCGTGTGTTTGAATGACCAAAAAGACTACATAAAGAGTCAAACTGGTAACATGAAACCTTAAAACGTATTTTTGAGATATGCACAGACTACTTTCTCAGCGGTTTGACATCATGCCTGAAGGTTTTTCAAATAAGGTCATCTGCACCAGGCACAGCACGCCGGGCACGCCCACAAAGTACAGCTACAGGCTGCTGTTTACTAGCTATGTAGCTACGTGCTAGCAGCAGAGAAAGCTGTAATATTTGTTGCTTGCGTTGCTCAATACTCCCTGAATTGAGACCACACTCCTGCTACAACATGTCCGGTTGTGTTTTGTTTATTTTATAAAACCTTATTTGGGATTTCTGATGATGGAAATTTCTGCTTTGTTGCCCCAAAGTCCACTGTTTACTACATGTAGCTACATGCTAGCGGCAGTAATAAGGAACAGCAGGGAGGAGACCAGGAAGTGCTGATCAATCAGAGCAGACTGAGCTTAAAACATGCAAATGTGTTCTAGTAGAAACCCAAAACATGAACCTGAAAAAGAGAATAGTAGGGCCCCTTTAAGATTTTTAAGATATATTTCACCCCGTTGTGAAGATTATACACTTTATGTGCAACCAGTGAGGTATGTTTTATGTTTCGCTACATTATGTGTGATGCAAATGTGTGATTATTCTGTATGTGTGTATATTGTCACGTATTTGAACAGTTGGACGGTGGATTTGGGTGGATACGACGGTGATGTGAGAGAGTTAACAGATCAGCAAACCAAAAAATCTTCATGGAAGGAGTAAAAGCCCAATGTGACTGTTTACCTCTCTCACAAATTTCGGATCCACAGACCGGAAACAGTCACAGTAGTTGATAAGGTTCAACAGAGCAGAGGCGTCGCATTGATCCGCCCCCTTCACTTTCCCCTGACCCCGTGGCATGTAGGCCTGCAGAGGGAGAGAAATCCATTAGACTCACACCTTCAGCTGAATCTTCAGTCCGTCATATTGTTCTAAAAAGTCAAAAAAATGCTTGATGATAGACAATAATTCGTCCAAATGGAGCTTTACTTGTTACAACCTAATCCTGCAAGCAAGATTATTTTCATTTTCAATTATTCTCTTGATTATTTCCTCTATTACTTGTATATAGTTAGTTGTTTTCTTATTGTGTTTTTTTCTGTAATTAATTAATCAACCTTACTTAACGCGTTGAAGTCCCAGCCCTAATATAAACTGTATATATAAATACACACGTCTATATAAATGCCAGTCACAGCAGATTTAAGGGCGCACTCACACTGTCCATCCGTACCGGGCTCAAGCACGTTTCACATCTAGAGTCTAGTTCGTTTGACCAGTGTGAGTGCAAGAGTATCGGGCCGAGGCATGGTCCGCTTGCCGTTCACGGCCCGTTTGGGAGAGGTGGGCTTTTGTAAAGCACATTTGCACATGTACGCGCACGAGGCCTACGGCGGTTCTGAGGTCATTTTATGTGCGCTTGTTGAGACATAGAAAAAAGAAGGACGGACCATGTGCGGCCTTTGAATATAATGGCGACGAAAGGTTCACATTGGCGTGATGCGGAGGTGGAGTGTTTACTGCAGATTTGGTCGGATGAAAATATTCAAAAACAGTCGACAAGACGCAAAAAAACTCTGAGGTCTATGGAAAGATTAATCGATGCGTGTGACGTGTTACGGCGTGATGACGTTTAGGCAGCAAGAAGCATTCTCGCGAGGCCCAGGTAGTGTGAGTACAAACAGGCCTGGAGGGGGGGACAGGTACCCTAAAGCACGAAGCACGGTACGGACGGACAGTGTGAGTGCGCCCTAAGTGAAGTGTCTAGACTACCTTGGCCAGTTCCCAGAAGTCCGTCCTCCAGTTGGGAGGGAAACAGTTGTCCCAGTTCACCGTGGTACCTGGCTGTCTGTGGTGTTGCAGGATCACAGCCTGCCACTCTGAACACGCACGACACGCTGAAGAAAGCTACACAAACACACAATTAGGATTCAGTTACTGTGGGGAAGTGTTGTCATGACTGAAGATGCAATACAGCCGCAATAGACTCATAATAACTGGGTAACAGTCGCTCTGTAATCCCATCTACAGACCATTTCACAAATGCAAAATGTGTCCTAGTGTATTTCCTGTTAGGGTTCATTTGAGTGACATCAACCAACAGGAAGTTAACAAGGACTCAAGCTGTTCATGGATGGATGATGAGACAATGGGCCCCTGGTTACAGACATATTAGAGGCCCCCCACTCTGTCCACGTAGGAACCAGACACCAAAATTAAAAAAGTCTACTTTTGGCCATTTTGTAGTAATTTTGGGTCACTTCATGGTCATTGTGCACTTTTTTTAGACGGTTTTCTGCGGCCATTGTCTTTCTCTTTGTCGTCATCTTACGTCAACTTTTAGTTGTTTTGCATATATTGAATCTTTTAAAAGAAAACACGATTATTCATTATTTTTTATGTTTTACTGTTTTTGTACATTTTAATTTAAGTTATTATTATTTCTTCATTTAGAAATCCATCTCTTGGTATTGTGTATAAGTCTGGAACATGTAAGATAAGTAATAAATACATTGAATATTCAAAAATAATTAAAAAAAAGTTGAAATGTAATGAAATGGAACTTTATTGCTAGGCAACAGCCTGGGTCCTTGTTAACTTCCTGTTAGGTCTTTTTCTTTATTTGCAATTGGAACGAATATAGTTCAAACAGAACAGTGTGGCATCATACTTGACAAAGATAGATATGTGTGTAAAGACAAAGTCAGTTCTCCTTTCAGAAAACAATACACATTAAATTATAATGACATTACACAAGAATACTTAATAAGATACAAAGGCATAGAGAAAAAAATAAAGTCAAAATAGATACATGTAAAGAACTTCAGTTAAGACGAGGGCTATACTGTTATAAATCTTTAAAAAAAGTCATGTATCTGTGGTATAATTACATTTCTTATTATTGATAATCTGGATAGACTCAAAATAGTTACGAAATTCAAATTTGAAGGGATTAAAGTTTGGTGGAGATTTGGAGCATTTAGCTTCATGGATGTGATGCTTCCCTTGAAGAACTAGTAAATAAACATGAATCCACTTTATTGTTTTCTCTTGGTTTTCATAGCAGGTGATGATAACTTCCAGTTAGTTGATATCACTCACATTCACATTCCCTCAACAGGAAATAACCTTGGACACATGTCGGATGTTACTGTGAAATAATCTATAAGACACCACAGTGAGTTAGTGAGTGATGCCTAACCAGACCAAAGCAGGTCACGCACTGACCTGGTTCCCTCTCGCTCTGCACCTAGAAGTCTCGCACGGTTTCCTCAGCAGCGTGTTTTGATTGAGTAAGTCCCCGTGGAAAGCTCTCATGCTCTGGGCGATGAAGGGGTGCAGACCCCCCCTCAGAGCGCGCAGACACTGCCCGGCCTTCAGCCAGTTTTTATACTCGCTGTCGTTGAGACGCGCCGCCAGCTCCTCGTGAACCATGTCCGCCTTTGATTTCCTGATGTGAGACACCTCAAAGAAACAAAGAAACAAGTCCAGACTAAAGTCCTCCTGCTTTGTCCACGCCCCCTCCCTGCAGCGTCATAGTAACCACAAGATGGCGCTGTCTACCTTGGAAACACGAGGCTGCTGTGCTCCTGCGTGTCCTCAGGGGGAGTCTGGACACAGCTCCAATAAACAGGACTGAAGTCTCAATAAATACATATGAAAGAAATGCATGAATAGATAGGACCTCCTACCTCATTAATAAATGGTCACAAATGAATAAATAAATAAATACAGGTGAATAAAAATATAGAAATAAGTGTATTTTATTTATTATTTTATTAATTTTTTTAAATAAAGTTTGACTTCTTCATTACGAGGATATTGAGTTCACCTGTAATGTTATATTCTACATTTAAAGTTTGTTTTTATACATTAATATTTCCCCGCTACTACGGGTTGGGCTTACCTCTTCTTTGGTGCAAGTTGAAACTGAAATCGACAAGAAATAGCAACACAGGCATTTGTGAACACAGGATTGAACACTTTGGTGTTTGAGTGGTCGTGTGATATACCTCAGGTGGAGTTTGAACCCGTGGCTGCAGTGTCTCCTGGTTGGAAGGGGGCGTCCTCCTCCACTGAACCGTCTCCTGTGCTGATGGAGTCTAACAACCAGAGAGAGAAAGACGATCAGATCAGACTGAAGGAGGACTCTGCAGAACCTTCACCTCCATCAGTCCTGAGAGACAAAACTCTGACTTCTGACTTTGCAGTCATTGAGTTGTTGAGTGTCTTCAGCTGCTGGTCTCACGATTTACAGGTGGAACCAGGTCTGATGGTCCTGGTAGTCTTGCTGTCCCTGACAGTCCAGAGGACAGGACTCCTAGTATACACCCAGGACCTCTGGGTTCAACTCTGAATGGAGGAAGTTTGTTTCTTCTTCTTTTAAAAGATTTAAATTCACAACCCTTCTGTTTCCAAACCTGCTTCTGATCCAGCAGAGCTACCAGAACTTTCTGAGAGATTTTAGATGAGAAGATAATTCCGTTTGGTGAAGATCAGACTGTTGGAAGAATCTGCAGAATCAATCTTTATAAAGACGTCTTTCTGCCAGCTGAGTTGGATCAGTTCACGACTGAGCTTGATGTCCACACCCTGCTGTTGCAGATGGACTCGAGGTTGGGACTCCTGCTTCACACTCAGGTGTTCTGGGTTCAGTTCCTGTTGTGCAAATGTTTTTACAAAACTCCAGCTATACAAACAACATATTTAACAACAAAAATATACTGCATACATACAATATACTATATATTTGTAAAAACAGAAATATAAAACAGTATATATATATATATATATATAGACAGGTATGTACAAAGAACAGATTGCTTATGAGTGAGTCCGTATTACAGAGAGGGGTGTGGTGTATCTGGGTGCAGGGAGCCTTCTGCTGAAGATGAAAAAAATGTATTCAAGTGCTCAGAGTAATTAGGGGGCACTATAGACCAGATGTGCCACAGTCACATTATAACATCAAATCAAAAGCATAATTGGTTTGAACATACGTCCACAGTTTCGTGCATATTTGTGCATCCCAAAGGCAAATAAAAGGAAAATGAAAATTAATGCACAAAATCCAAGATGGCCGACTTTCTGTTGGGCCCCAAAAAATTGAAAAAATGTTCATATGTTCTTCAAGATAAGAGCAATGATCTGATTTGAAGAACAAAATAACTTTTTCCCAACCATGGCGTGGGTTTGGGGCAGTATGGAGCCCGCTGGCCACACACAAGCCCAATGTACTGCAGAACTTTGCAATTTTTTTGCCGTTTCTGACCTGTGTGCCAGTTTTAGTGAGTTTTTGAGAATCCCAAGCCCCTCAAAATGTGATGAAGTTTGACACATAAAGCTGACTTCCTGTTGTCAGTAGGTGGCGCTATGACTATGACTCAATTTTAGCATATAGATGTCTTCAGGCCTGGACTGTTATCCAGCTTGGGAAATTTGGGGCAGATTGGACAATGTGAAGTTGAGCTACAACAACATCCTATTTCCAGTCACCTCATCACAAAGGTCTTTAGATGCATCCTACCACATTTGTTACTCAGGTTAATTCTCTTGGAGGAGTTTGTTAAAGTACAACACGTCCATCTGGCTTCACTTTGCGAAAAAAATGCCACAGTAAATCCAAAATGGCGACTTCCTGTTGGACTTTTTTCAAGTCTCCATACTATACATCTGCCTACCAAATTTCGTACGTCGGCATCCAATTTAAAGGTGGGGGCAGTGACTTTGAAATATTCTAGGGGCGCCCTCGAGCCAATTTAACACACACAAGCCCAAGACCGATATCAGGCATTACGTAACGTTAGTACATTAGACACTAATGATGCATGAGCAACTTTTTGATTAGCTCCTCAAAAAGGCTAAAAGTAATGAGAGGGCGCTATAGAGCAGACGTGCCACGCCCAAGGCAAATTGTGGCATCAAATTGAAGTAATTACTAGTTTGAATGTGGGTGAAACATTTCGACATTTTTTGCGCTATCCTTAAGTCCTCAAATACCTGTTCGGAAAATGAAAATTGGCGCACAAAATCCCAAATGGCCGACTTCCTCTCCAGTGGACAAAAGTTCCAAAATGTACATGTGCTCTTTAAGATAAGAGCAATGATCCCACCGAATTTCCTGAACATCAAAAGAACTTTATCCCAACCATGGCATGTGTTTGGGGGTGCTATGGCGCCCACTGGCCACGCCCGACCCCAATGACTTTTGAACTTTGGAATTTTCACCACTTCTGACCTGTGTGACATGTCCTCTGAGCCTACGTGCATCTTAAGCCCCTCAGAAATGCGACGGCGCAATAGAAAAATAATAATAATTTCATCAAAAACAATAGGTATGATCCAAAATATAGAAAACAGAGTGAGAACTAAGTTTTGGTTTTCCCATGGCCTTCATGAGACTTTTAAAGTTTTAGTGTAGTGTTAGAGGTTGGGGATGAGCTAAAATCCTATTTTGTTTAGATATTATTTTTATTAAGATTTTATATATCTTCAATTTGCAATTAGGACACATTTACTTGATAATATAATGTAGCTTGTTATACAGGTTCTTTCTGCATGCGTCCATACTGCTCAGGCTTGAAACAGGACGTTAAGCTAGCCCAGGGGTGGGCAATTCTGGTCCTGGAGCACCACTGTCCTGCATGTTTTAGGTTTCTCTCTGCTCTAACACACCTGATTGTAATGATTTGCTTGTTATCAAGCAGCTGAAGCTTGTCACAGTTTGATTATTGTTAGACTCAGGTGTGTTAGGGCAGGGAGAAACCTAAAACATGCAGGACAGTGGCTCTCCAGGACCAGAATTGCCTACCCCTCTTCTAGCCCCTCGTCTCAGTCGATACATGGATTCTGTCAGAAACTCCAGCTCTTCTCCCTGATGAACACCTCCAGCGGCAGCTTTAGGGACAGCGGTGCATGCAGGCGCTCGGCTCTTCTGCGTTTTCCAACCCTCCTCTTTAAAAACAGACGTAGCAGCTTGATGGTGCCACCGATTCACATTATTTGAGTCTCTATCATAGCTCTGCAAGATACCAACTACGTCACACATGGAAAAGTTGGAAAACAGTTTTGGAGAAGTAAAGCTACTCCGAAAAAGCAGTTAAAACTAGCAAGGTCACAACCAACACATCATATAACAAGAAAATAAAACATCACTTACGTATAGCCTCACTGAGCTGCTATAGTGGGGCTGACGTAGTGGTCCTAATAGACCTATTTCTGTATTCTGTATGAATACATATTGATGGTGAATGACCACTTGCAGATGTGATTATGATTTATTTAAACTCCTTCTTCATTTAAGCTCCCATATTCTGATTAATAATGATGATTTTCAGGTTCATACTTGTATGTTTAGTTTCTGCCAGAACATGTTTACATGCTTCAGTATTTAAAAGCCCAGTCTGCTCTGATTGGTCAGTGTTTCTGGGTATTTTCACACATGCGCTCTTGGAGTCTTAGCACCGCCATTGCAGCCAGAATGACTGTAGCAGCACTTTCCACATTGTGACATCACAACAGTACAGGAAGTTCTATCAGCTCGTTTAAAGACACAGTTTCTAAATACGGGCTGTGTGCATTTCTCTGTGGATTGAGCGTTTTGATACTTTCAAAGTATTCATAAAACATCTCACCTGTTTTATTATAAAAGATGCAGAAATCTCACTTTTTACAGCACTGGACCTTTAAGTTTTTATATTTCTTTAGCTACTGTACGCTGTCATCTGTAATGCTCTCTGAAAATGCATCACTCTGACATTAACATAGTGATGTATGGCACTTTCCTTTTTCTTTTTCAAGGGGAGACGTACAAGACAAACAACTCAGCAGGTCTGAATAATCTCCATTTGAGTAATCGTTGGTTAGCTCTTTGATTGACTGCCTTCTGCCCAGTGCATTCTGGGATACGCTCTAGCCTGCATGACCCCAACTTGGAATAATGATGAAATGATACAAGACAGAAAGGTAAGTAGAGTAAGCCACTATTCTGTTTATTTTGTGTGTGTGTGTGCGACTGGTTTAATCGTCGTACACGATTAAAGGGCCTGTAAAATGCGGCTGAGGTAGTCAGAAACAGTCACAGGATCCCCAATTAAAACGTATCACATTACAATTATGAAAATGAAAAGACGTTTGTGTTGTATCAAATAATTTCATCTTTACATGAAAATTTAATTAGTCTTTTAGGATGCATAGAGAAAAACAAATATCCCTCTATCTTTGTAATTGGATCTCTATGGATTTGAAGATAGTTAAAGTAGATTAGACGCCTCGGAGTAAATGTGTGTGTGCATAAATGAGTCCTGCTCAGCAGTCAGTCGAGGGGACATAACAATATTAATGTGGTGTGTGTGCTCGCAGGTATGTACGGGTGTGTGCTGCCTTGTATATAAATACATATGCATTTGTGTGCACGTATTGGAGTGTGCGTGTGTATAAGTGTGTGTGTGCCCACACTCCCAGCAGGGTGTTTTTTAAGCAGAGGAGATCAAAGAGACATTAGTATGCTGAAATAAATCACATGCTCAGGCCTCAATGTGTGGGTCCCCAAGCACATACACAGGAGACACACTCTCTCTCCCTCTCTGTCTCATTCTCTCAGTCTCCTCCTTTCTCTTTTCCTACCATCTCTCTCTTCAAAAGACACCACCACCACCACCACCAGCCCTTCCCTCTCTTCCCTTCAGCCCCCTCCTCTCCGCGGCCCCTAGCGGCCTTCAGAGCTATCTGCTTACTGGCTCTGAATCCTTTGTTACATCCTTTCAGTTTCTCACGTTCCAACTTGAGCCCTGTCTCCTCCCTCCGTCTGCAAATAAGCAGGAAAATGCTTTGTCAGAGAAAACTGTTGTTCATCGCTGAAAAAGTCAGAAACGCAAAGTAGGGTTTTTTGACAAGTATATCCGTGGGGAGCGACCGCTCATTCTCCCTCCATCTTCCTCCTTTTCTTCCATTTCCGGCTATTTTTCATACTTTTTCTTTTTTACTTACTCTCTGCCTCTCCTCCTCCAACCATCTACCAAACTCAGCAGCAGAACGATTCCTTTTTCTCGTCTGTTTCTGGTGCTCAAATATCCTTTATTTTACTTGGAGAAGTGTGAGCACTTTTTGACAATCTCACCACTCACTCACAACTTGTGAAGTAATGAAAGCTGTTCAGCCGGACTTCGCTGTGCTATGAAAGATGGTCATAGCATTTCTTGCCAGCGGGAGAAAGAGAGGGAATGGAGGAAGAGAGGTGAAAGGAGGAAAAATAAAATGATTGACATGGTACAGCTGGGAGAGGAAGAAGCTCATTTTTAGCCACAGAATTAGAATGAGTATAACATAAATGCCCCCTGTGGCTCCTCGACAGTTGTTATGTCCATGAGATTCAGGGTTTTCTGTCTTTTGTTGTCTGCGCGTGTGCATTTGCATGCGTGTGTGCATGTGGGCACGTGTGTGGGATGGTTAAGTTCTGGCCAGTGTATATATGCATGTACTTATTTATGTGTGCGCATGTATTTTTGCGTGTCTACTTGTGTGTGTGTGTGTGAGTGTGTGCCATTTTGATAGCCACCCACATGAATATGCAGATCAGTTTTGGAGAGCGTATGTGCTCAGCATTAAAGCCCACTCTCCACTGCTGACCCAATTTCACACTGCTGTGTGTGTGTGTGTGTGTGTGTGTGTGTGTGTATTTGCTTATCAATGCATTTCGCCAAGCTCGGAAAAACCCGTGTGGTTAAGACGGAGGTGTATACGTGAGTTTGAGAGTTGGCCTTTGAGCGTGTATAATGTTTATGAGGCAAAAAAGATATGTGATAAGTCTCCTCCAACACGTACAAGTTCACAGTCGGCTGTGAATAAAAAAACATTAATACATGCTGACCAAACCGCAGGCCTCTACAACCTGAACCAGTCTTTATTTCTCTCACACATCCGTTTGTGTAGCCGGGAAATTCGCACTTTTGTGCAAAGACTATGACAAAATTGATACCTCAAGGGTTCAATATAAATCTACAGCTTGTTAGCTTAGCATAAAGCCATATCAAGAAAATGTTTTCCTTTTTTAAAGCAACACCATGTAGTTTTTCAACCTTCATAATATATTTACGAAGCCCCTTGTGATGGTACATCAACTTGCAACACGTTTAATGACACATCTGTCGAAGCCTGATGGAGTCTGTATCCCTTTTACCGGCAAAATGTCGCTTCGGATTTCGGGTCGACACCTGTGCACAAACAAACAACCAAAAAATGGACTGCTTTACAGCGTACGTCACCACCCCTTCTCAAATTCGGATGGCAGAGCCAAGCTGTGTATGCTGTGATGATGTCACGGCTTTAAATGAAACCAAACCGAAGAAAGCAAAGGTTTTGTCGGAGGAGACCAAGAAAAGAAAAAGGGATAGTGACAGAATCCGAGGGCGAACGAGGATCAAGATATTCACTAGGTGGCGTGAGCTAAGGGAGGAAGAGGAATTCACCACCGACGGCGACTTGGCTCCCATGCTGTTGGACTACTAGTACTTTTACGACAGCGGTTGAAGAAAATACTGTTTCCCAACTACAGGGGGAGTTATTTGACGCCACAAGATGCAGGTTCAGGAATAATGTAATCTCAGATTCTGCATACGAATGTGGAATCTGAAGGCGACGGGACAAGATTCGGGAAGCGGTCTAGTTTCCGTCTGTAGTCCGAGCAGTCACATCTGAGCGCGTCTTGGTTGCATGCAGGTAAACAGTCAAAAAGGTGGAACGTGTTGGCCGTAACCTTTCCACAGAACCCGTCATCTGTGAGGATTTAGCTTTTTGTTATTTTTATGCACTCATGGGGAGATGTTTCAGCTCCATTCTCGGACCGGACACAATGACCGCCACTCTGAAGATGAAGTCTCCGCCCGGGTAACACCGTAAATCCTGAAATATTACCGCCCAGATGCTAAATTGTGGTCCGAAAGCTGATGGGTTCAGACCTTTAGACTAATGTTCCTGACCTATCACCCTGACCCAACAACAACAACAAACTTCCTCAGCCGTTCATCAGCAGTTGCTCCATTTGTCCCTATAAATGTGTTTACAGACTGCAGCTGCTTCATATTATTCTTTTTAAATCAGGTGTTTATTGAGTTGCAGCAGACGTATCAACAGACTTCCATGTTGTCAACCCAGCAGTGCCAGTCAGCAGAATCCTCCAGAACAAGCCGGCCCTTCGTCAAGCCACCAGTAGATGGAGACGGAGAAGAAGGGAGCGGTAATGGCTCACTGGTCTATTGTTCCCTGTCTTCATCCTCACCCTCCACCCTCTCCTTCTGCCTTCCAGTCTAACTCCCCCTCTCCTCCACTCCTGGACTTCAAAGGAAAGGAAGGAACTAGAAAATAAGGTGAATTAATTTGTCCCCTCTTATTCCATGCCTACATGTTGCAGCGGATATGCTTTTTAATTGCCTGTGCTAAATACATAACCTATTTTTGTATCCTTTACAAAAGCCTAAATGATGATCTGGGTAGAATCTATGCAAATGCTAGAGGACCTCATTAAACATTAACATTACCTCCAGATAAAACAAGTTGGTCACTGTAAACCACGGCTCGGTCAGAGTATAGTTTAATAAGATCTGGCACCCAGTGCTGCAGACTCTGACAGACATTCCTCAGCATCTTTAACCCCCAAACCAGAAGCCTCGGCGCAGACTGAACTCTGTGAAGTAGATCAATGGGAGGATTATCGCAGGACCAAGATGCCAGTTATAGAGCAGCTCTGTGCTGCCTCAGTGAGGGGAGAAGATTGAGAGGCTTTCCTTTGATCTTCTGCTGGCGCATCTGAGAGGGCCCGCTGCTGATGATAATGATGCTGAGGCCCATCGCAGAGAGCCAGGCTTGGGCTCTGCCCCGCTCTTGCCCCCATTCCTATGCTGGCGATATAAAAGGCTGGCCTGTGGAGGGTTGAACGGGACAAACGGATTTAGTCGGATGGATTGTGAATTTATCCCAACAAATATTTTCTTTTCTTCCTGGGGAGGAATGTTATTGATGCAACAGTGGTGTGTGTGTGTGTGTGTGTGTGTGCGCTCCAGTTGTTTCCTCCGTCACATTAGATCCAGCTGAACACCTCTGTCCTCTCTCAAGGACACC